>NC_083409.1:8363271-8689125 GCF_020745735.1 Hemiscyllium ocellatum
ATGATTTGCCCTAGTTTTTTTCCTCGTGCTGTCATTGGCTTCCTTATCTAGACATGGATTTTTTTCTCTGCAATTCCTCGTCTCACGAATATACTTTAATTGAGAGGTATTCAGTGCACGCTTAAGTATTTGCAAAGTTTCTTCATCTGTCCTGCCTTTGACTGTTCACACACATCCACACCCCCACTCTCCACCAACACCTTCCTTAGGCCATTGCACAACATTAAGGCTCTCATATGTGACTCTGTTCTCACTCTTCCAATCTGAATTTGCAACTACAGCAAGTTGTGGTCATTCTTTCCAAAAGGATCCTTATCTGCAAGATCGTTTTTCATTCCTTCCTTACATCAAATCTAAAGAAGCTTACTCTCTGATTAGTTCCATAATATGTGCTCTCACAAACAATCCTTCTTATACTCTATGAATTGTACTTGGAGCCTACCCTTTGCCAAGTTGATTAATTGATTCAATGTGCACTTTCATCCCACTGTTGTTACCTTGTCACGAGCCCTCATTATTTCCGACCTCAGTAGTACTTTGGGGAGAAGGTGGCTGAAAATTACTCTTCCAAAGAGGTTTCTTCCCTTGCTTTTTTATTTGTACCTGGACTGATTTTCTTTTTCTTCTCTCGTGCCAATATCATTTCTTAATATAGCCTTGATATCATTCTTAACCGGTACACAACTCCACCTCCTTTTCCTTCATGTCTATCCTTTCGGAATGCTGAGTACCCATATACAGTTCACTGTCCAGTCCTGATCGTCCTGTAACCATGTTACAATCATCCTTACTAGGTCATATCCATATATCTCTGTATCTACTGCCAGCTCATCAATTTTACTCAAAATGCTGTGTGCTTTTAGGCCTAAGTTTTTTTAAAAAATAAGTTCATTTGATTTGTTTTGAACGTCCTGATCTCACACACCTCACTCCTTCACGTCCCCCATACATTCCATCTTCATTTGTTAATCTCTGATTAACACCTCTATCATTTATTCCATGTCCAACTCACATTTTGGACTGTTTTGAATCCTTCTCGCAGCATGGTCATGAGACTGGCCGTGCTGATATCCTACTCATCTCTACCTTCTGCTCAGTTCCTAACCTGCTGCTTTGTTTCTTCGCCTCCTGGTTTATTAGTTTAGATCCACTCAATTTGCACTAGAAAACCTCGCCATCAGGATGTTGGTGCTCCTCCATTTAAGATGCAACCTCTCCATATTTTAAAGCTCTCACCTGTCCTGGAAGAGGGCCCAATGATCCAGAAATATGAAACCCTCACCCCTGAACTAGCTGTTTAACCATATGTTAATTTATTCTGCCTTGCTAACTCTTACCCCCTTTACACGAAGCACTAGATGTAATTCAGACATTAGAGAGAATTGTTTTCTCTCTCTCTCTCTCTCTCTCTCTCTCTGTCTCTCTCTCTCACACACACACACACTCACACGTTTGATAACAAAATGAAAGGCAAAATATCTGCAAAGTTAGCTTCAAAGAACTTTGTCCAAATATTAGAATACCAGTAACTGTAGAAATAATCAGAATGATAAGTGGAATGAACGAATTAGTTAAAGGTAAGACGCAAGAAATGAGAATAATGAAGTTACTCTTCATTGATCAGAACAGACGAAGATGTGAACTTATTGCAGTGCTCAAACTAACGAAAAAATCAGGGTAAAATACGAATACTCCGTTTCTCTTAACTGGTATTACAGCATTCCAGTTTCAAGATCGTCTGCACAAGACCTCGGAGTGAGATATGACAAAATTTTTTTTTTTATTGAGAGAGCTGTTAGGATTTGGAATGCCCTGTCTGGGAAATTTGTGAGGGAACTGGATATATATTTGAACGTTCCGAATTTAAAGGGCAACAGTGATAGAGGTGGAAAATGGTAGGATTTGTGAGACATCTCATAAGCTGATGCATACAAAGTGGCCCAATAGCCTCTTATGTACATTAAAGTTCCGTCCTCTATCATGTAAAAATGCAAATCAAAGCCACTATCAGATTATTTCCAGTTGTAAATGTTGGAAAATATCTGATCATTTTGCTGCAGCATAACCATTTAAAATGCAAGTATTGTAAGGTCAGCTTGATGATGAAGTCTAATTAGTAATCAGCACATGAAACTTTTAAATCTTTTATCCCAAATACTAAATCAAATATTCCCTTTCCTTTGCCACAAAACTCTTTGAAACTGTCTGACTGTTCTCTCACAAGGAAGTATGTTCATCGTTATTTTTTCACATTTCACATTAAATAACATTCATTCTAAAAATTGCAAAGTTTCAATTTATTGTTCACTTCAATTTAATAACACCATACATTTATTTTAACTAATATTCTCTGTTCATGTTGAAACTCGCACATTTAGTGAGATATTAAACTGAATGATTATACATAAATGTGTAAAAACGCTGTTTATATTTGATAGTTTAATCGTTTTCTCACTCTAAAAATGCAATCATTCAGAAGTCAACGACTTTCCAAATATTAGAGCGAGGATGTAGTCATTTCAATAATGACAGCGAGTATGTAATTGTAGTGAGTTTTGAGAAGATTTGTAGCTCAGGTTGAGGTTTTGGATGTAGGTTTGCTCGTTGAACTGGGAGATTCAATTCCAGACATTTCACCGTTTTCATCTTCGGTGGTCCCCAGGCGAACCAATGCTGAAAATTTTTGCTTTCTATTTATATGTTTGGGTTTCTTTGGATTGGTGATGTCATTTCCTGTACTGATGTTATTTGCTGTGGTGAAGTTCCGTCCTGTTCCTTTTCTCAGTGGTAGAAGTTGAGGTCTAACTCGATGAGTTTGTGGGTGGAGTTCTGGTTGGATAGCCATGCTTCCAGAAATTCTCATGTTTGCCACTATTTGGTTTGTCCTAAGATGGATGTTGTCCCAGTCGAAGTGGTGTCCTTCCTCATCCGTATGTGAGGATACTAGTGAGAGAGGATGATGTCCTTTTGTGCTTAGTTGATATTCATGTATACAATTGTATGTAATTGTGATCACCACTATAGTCAGATAACATGTTCTTCATTCGATATTAAGTAATATATGGGTTCTTTATTTTTGTATCATAAAATGTTGGCAGGAAATTACATTTTAGTTCCATAAATATTATATCAACATAATTGTTTTCAGAGATGATGCAATTGTTGTTTGGTTGAAAAATGATATTTCACATTTTTGTGAATCACAATTCACGTACACAGCAAATATATGTTTTGTTTTCAGACCAGCTTACAATCTTAACCTACATTGAAAAAAGATTTTGAAAGAGTTGAATTCAGTCACAGCTGCTAGTGATACTGGGTAAGACATTGCTCTGCTCTTAAATGAATCCAGATAGCTTACACCTGGGTCAGGGCAGTCATTCAAACATTATTTCACAACAAATTATTTTGACTCCATCTTCGGTCTGAGCCTTGCCCGGGAGCAGATGAATGGAAATGGAGTGTCAGAATCACATCGCACAAGTTACTTAAAGTGATCCCAGACTCCAAGCATCTGCTACACGGACCTGGCACTGGGCGGAGACGTTAACAAGTTGACAGTATTCTGCAGCACACTGTGTCTCGCAAAGAAACCTCTAAAACTGTGTCCAATAAATGTCACCTTCATATTCACCAGTATCAAAACAAAATTTTCCATCTCTGTTGATGGACAAACATTAACACATGGGCCACCCAACAGAATATATCTGAAGAAAACAGGCGCAGATGGCAAGTCCAGAATCACGTTAATAACTGAACTTGATGGATTCTGTCTGGTGTAGGTCGTCACACACATATTTTACTGGTACTCAGGTGACTGTAAGAATGCACACCATAAGTGGACGTATTGGTCTAATGCCCCTACAAAGCTTCCTGATCTCACACACATCACTCCCTCACACATTCAACAATTGATAAGAATCCTCAAGCTGGGTGAAACATGAAACTCAGAACAGTACTGCATAGCGCAGATCTTTCGACACTTGACATCCAGCCAACCTTTCATCCTACCCTAAGATCAGACTAACCGACATACCCTTCATTATGCTATCATTCATTTGCCTATCCAATAATCGCTTAATATATCCCCCATGCAGCTGACTCTACTACAGTTGCGAGTAGTACATTCCACCCATCCACTATTCTCTGTGTAAAGATCCTAGCTCTGACATCTCCACTCAACATTCCCCCAATTACATTAAAGTTTTTCTCCCTCGTGATCGATATTTCCACCATGGGAAAAATATCTGGCTATCCACTCTATCTTTGCCACTCATTATCTTGTCCACCTCTACCAAGTCATCCCTCATCCTTCTTTGCTCCTCTGAGAAAAGCCCTGAACTCTTCTTTGTTAGCAACCTGATAAATCTCCTCAGCACCCGAATTAAAGTTTCCAAATCCTTCCCACAATGAGGCGACCAGAACTGATCACAATATTCTAAGTGTGATCTCACCAAGGTTCCATGGGGCTGCAGCATATCCTCACAGCTCTTAAACTCTATCGCCCTGCAAATGAAAATATCGTAAGCTTCTTAACAAACTTATCAAACTGGGTGGCAACTCTGAGGGAGCTATGACATGGACCACAAGATCACCCTGTTCCTTCACAATGCAAGAATCCTGCCTATTTTTCTGCATTCAAATTCGACCTTCCAAAATGAATTGCTTCACACATTACAAGGTTGAACACCATCTGCCACTTATCAGCCCCGTTCTGCATCCTGCCAATGGCCCATTGAAAACTACAACAGCCCTCCACACAATCCACAACATCAACAATCTTTGTTACATCGACAGACGTACTAATCTACCCTTCCACTTCCTGATCCAAGTCAGTTATAAAAATCACAAACAGCAGAGGTCCCAGAACTGAACCCAACAGAACACCACTGATCACTGAGCTCCAGACTGAATACTTCCCATTTGCCACCACATTGTGTCTTCTATGTGTCAACCAATTCTGTATCCAGACAGACAGGTTTCCTTGTATCCCATCCCTTCTTCCTTTCCGAATGAACCTGACTTGGGGAATATTATCAAACACCTTGTTAAAATTCATGCACTCCACATCCACTGCTCCACCTTCTTCAATGTGTTTGATCCCATCCTCAAAGATTTTAAGAAATTTTGTGAGGCATGACCTGCCCCTCATAAAGCTGTGCTGCCTATTTCTAATCAAACTATGATTTTCCAAGTAATCATAAAGTCGGTCTCTCAGAAACCCCTCCAATAGTTTGCTCAATGTTGATGTAAGACTGACTCGTCTGGAATTCTCAGCATAATCCCTAGTGACTTCCTTGAACAAGGCGTAACATTTACCCCCCTCCAGTCATCTGGCACGACTCCAGTTGACAGTGAGGATGAAAAGATCATCGCCAAAGGCGCAGGAATCTCTTCCCTGTCTTTCTGTAGTAACCTCGGGTTTTGTCCGTCTAGTCCAAGGGATTTATCTATTCTTGTGTTTGCACTTCAATCGATCTGTACTTCACCTCAAACTGTCTACTCCCTGTCCAAGCAAATGATTGACTGCTTTCCATTTCAGGTCTACATACAGTGCTGCCTTCTGGAACACGTATTGTTCCCAATATCCTGTCAATCATGAAATGGAAAACATGGCAAGGCACCAATGCCTTTATGATGAAGGGCTGATGTCCAATGTTTTGAGTCTCATGTTCCTCAGATGCTGCCCGACTGGCTGTGCTTTTCCAGCGCCACACGTTTCGACTCTGATCCCCAGCACCTGCAGTTCTCACTTTCTCCAGTACTCAGAGCACTCCCCTCTGCGCAATGAATCAGCAGAAACTCAATGCATGTGGAGCTGACTGTTTAGTTCTAGAAAGTTGTATTTGATGAACACGTTTTTTAAAAGAGAAATTTCAGTTCAATAAATAGTCATTCATGCCCAGAGTTACAGTTTTGGTTCATGAAATGGGCAGCTTGACAACAAACAATGAATGACTGAAGAACTCCGCGTTATAGAGTATTCCAGGTGTTATATCCCAGGCTGGATGTCCGCTACCTTAATGGTGGGAATATTAGCCGACAGACAAATATGATAAGGGAACAAGGTGAAATGGTTAAGTGTGATATTTTTGCCATCACAGGATGTGTTCGAGGGTGGTCAGGGCTGACAACTCAATATTATGTTGTACAAAATCTATAGGCACGTCAGGAGAGGTGGTAAAAGAGTAGGTGGGGTTGCATTATTAATTATGGAGTCAGTTACTGCAGTAAGAAGGATCTTCTAATGAGACTTGATGATTAGAGCTCAGGATCAAAACAATGACAGACACACCGCTGGGGATATTTTGTCGACTCCCAGATAAAAACAAGGACATGAGCTGATATAAAAGCAATTTACTAAAGTATGTTAATACAGCAATAGGATCAGCATATTCAAGCATTTCAATTCCAAACATTCATTCGGGCAGTGATAACTTATTTAGTGGGGGAAGATGCCTTGCAATTTATTCCACAGAGTTTCTTATATCAACGTGTAGCAGATACATAAACGGGCGGGGCTGTGCTGGCCCTCACCATGGGGAACGAAGCCAGTCAGATGTTGCAGGCAGGATAGGGAGAGCACGAAAGGACCAGTGGCCGTGACTCATATGTTTTGAATTTGCTAAGGAAAAGACCAAAAATGTTTGATAAATGAAAGCCTTTTGGATTTGGGAGACCGATTTTATGAACAAATATGACAGGATCTGGCCAAACTGCAGCTGCTTCTGGGTAAAACTGTAGCAAAGCAGCTTGGGGCGGGGGGTTGGGGAGCACTTGATCAAAATGGAATTGATGACAGTGTCGGCCCAGCATGTGACACCTCAGATACAATTTAGGAAACCAAGCCAAGAGAACCTCAGATTTAGAACAGAATTATAAAGGACAGTGAAACTTAATGCAGTTACAAAGTGAGCAGGTCGATGGAGGTCCGAAAAGAATATAGAACGTGGAGGGATAAACTTAAAAAGTCAGTAGCAGAGCAGAAGTGGAGGCAGGGAGTTAAAACATTAGAGGGTAAGATTAGCAAGAATTCAAAGACATTCTTCCCGTTTATTAAGCGGAAGAGGATAACGGAGGAGAGAATGGGGAGTATTAGGTACCAAGGGACCCTAATACACGGAGCCAGAGAATATGTTAACACGGACTTTCGTTCGGTCTTCAGTTTGAAGAAGGGGCTCCTGGATTTAGGGAGAGAGACCGTGTGATCCTTGAGTGAATTGATACAGAAGCTGATGAAGAATGGGAAGTTTGTGCGGGATAGACAGTGGGCAAATCCACAGATTAAAATGAGCTATCTCTTTGGCTGACGTGGAAAATGAGTGAGGAGATTACAGTCTCTTATCGATTCATTTTTGTTTTGCCTCTGGCCACAGAGAAGGTGTGATAAGACAGGATAATATTTAATATTGGTACAACTTTCAAACAGCGTGTTAGAAATGCTGATGGGCTTAAAGACCACCAAGTCTCACATCAGTGAGAGGGAAACAATTGTAGAAAATTCTGTGGGCTGTGGAGGCTGGCTCATTAAATACCTTCAGCGTTGAGGCAGACTGATTTTTATACAAGGTTTATGGGGAAAATGCAGACAAGTGGAACGGGGGATTATCAAAATAGATCTCACCTAATTGAGTGGAAAAGCAGATTCAGTGAGCGGATAGACATACTTTGTTCATATTTCGAATTGCATCATTTATAGAATATCTTTGTATTCACTGGAACATCAACCTCTCTCGCTATGGAGTGAGACAGAGTTTGGAATGCTGTCGACAGATTCAAGGAATTCATAAATGCAGTACTATTAGACCGAAAGTGCCAGGGGACTGCGACAATGTGGTTTGGCTGTCGGGGTGAAGATTAGCATCAGCGCAGTCAGCACTACCAAAAATAAGACTTCAGTAAGACATCCTCCAAGGCCAAGCAGTGACCTTGGCTGGAAAGTAGGTAGTCAGTGCTCAGGTGTCAAGGAGTGCCTAATGCCCAAGTGCTACATCACTGCAGTGTCTCCTTCCTCTAACGAAAACTAAATGTGAAGGCACTCTGTTGTTAGCAGAGTAAGCAGTAATGTTTGGTTCAAGAGGCTTTGGAAAGCAACAGCTCAGCAAAAACTATAGGCAAACTCCAATACAGTCCTTTCAACTTTAGTGTTGCAGCAGTGGAAATAATTGTTTGGAAATTTGCACGTTCTTCCTACGGGATGTGGGATCTCAGGTAAACTTCCACTGTCCCTGAAGACTAGACGTGTGGAAAATGAACTCAGCTGCAACTCCTGGGAGACCGTGTTCGGGAGCTGGAGCTGAATGCATTCAGGATCATCGGAGATACTGAGAGCTCCATAGATAAGATCTTTCTTGTTGTGATCACACCCAAGACCCGCACCATTCATGTTTCTGTAATTACTATCATATCCCAGTCCCACGTTACGATCCATGCCATGAGTTCATCAGGCTTACCTGTCAGCTCTGTTGCATTTAAATAAAGGCAATTTAATCCAATAGGCAGTCCTTGCTTCCTGTTGTAGACAGAGAGGAGGTGGGCGACGACCTGGAATAGCGAATGGGGTAGGCACAGAATGCATGAATCCCCTGTGTCCACTCCCGTCGAAAACAAGTACACAGTTTTGGATACTGTTCAGGGGATTGACGGTTCAGTGAAAAGCAGCAGTAGCCAGTTTGGTGGCATGACCATTGACTCTGGGACACAGTAGGAAAAGGTAACGGTAAAAAGGACCTTCGAGATAGGAGAGTCGATTGTTACAGGGACAGGTCGGAGATTCTGTGGCCTCAAATGGGAATCAAGGATGGTGTGTTAGCGCCCAAGTGCCAGGATGTCTCTGCGTGGCTGCAGAACATTCTCAAGGGAGAAGGGGAGCAGCCAGAAGTCATTGTGAGCGTTAACACAAATGACACAGGTAGGTATAGGAATGAGGTACTACAGTGTGATTGCTGAGAGCTAGGAAGAAAGCTAAAAACTAGGACCTTTACGGTGGTTATCTCTTGAATACTTCCCATGCGATGAGCTAATGAAAGTAAGAACAGGAGGATATGGCAGGGAAATAAGTAACTAAATAATTGGTGGAGGGCGGAGAGATTCAAATTTTTAGATCATTGGGGTCTTTTCTGTAACAGGGTTGACCTGAACAGGAGAGACAGGTGGCACATGCAATGGGGAGGAGACCAATATCTTGTTGGCGAATTTTGCTAGTGCTACAAGGGAGAGTTTAAACTATATTGGCGAGTAGGAGTATCCTCATGATCAGGGAGTCAAGTGCGAGGCTGGAAGGAGAGACAGTAATCAGAAACAGTAAAGACAGGTTAGGCTGGAACACGACAGGGAGCAAGGAATGCCTTTTGGATTAAACTCCATTTATTTCGATGCAAGAGGGCTGGCAGGTAAGACCAATAAACTAAGGGCGTAGATAGGAACGTGTGATTGGGATAATGCAGCCTTTATAGAAACATGGCTAAGCGAGGGCCAGGACTTGCAGCTTAACGGAGCAGGGTACAGGTGCTTTTGGTGGGACATGGATGCTGGAAGGAGGGGAGGGGGAGTTGAATTTCTGATTAAGGGGATTATCAATGCAGTAATCAGAGATAAAATAACTGACCAATCATCCAGTGAGGCTTTGTGGGTGGAGCTAAGAAGTTGGAAATGGATGATGATGTCACAGGGGTTGCACTGTAGGCCTACAAATAGCCAACGTGAATTAGAGCAACAAATATGCAGGGAGAGGGAGACATGCAGGAGCAATATGGTTGTCCTAAGAGTGGATTTTAATTTTTGTAACAGACTGAGACTGCCGGAGCATTAAGGAATTTGATGGAGTGGAATCCGATAAGTGTGTTAAGAAAAGCGTCCTCAATCAGTATGTAGAGGGTCCCACTTGGAAAGGGGCAAAACTCGAACATCTGTTGAGAAACAGAGTAGGACAGGTGACTGAGGTGACAGTAGGGGAGTACTTTGAGACCAGTGACCATCGTTCTATTAATTTTCAAATAGTTATGGAGAGGGACAAAGCAGGGTCCAAAGGTTCAAGTTCGAAGTTGGGACAAGGTGAATCTTGATGGGATTATACAGAAGTTTGCAGGGGATGATTGGAGCAGTTTATTTGCAGGTGAAGGGACCCCTGGCTAGTGAGAGGCCTTTAAACATGAGATAGGTAGAGTTCAAGATTTTTACCTTCCTTTGACGGTGAAGGGCAAGGTTGGCAGGATTGCGAAACCCAGGATGACAAGAGATATTTAGGCTTTGACTGGAAGAAAGGGGGATGCGTGGCTCAGGTACAGGCATCTGGGATCAAGGGAATTCTTGGCGGTATATAAGGGATATAGGAACTTACCTCTGATGGAAATCAGGACGACGACAAAGGTTATATGAAAAAAACATTGGCTGAGAAGATTAGGATGAGTCCAAAGAGTTACTTTAAGAATAGGAAAGGAAAGCAACAACTCGTGAGAGAATAGGACCCCTCAAATACCACAGTGGACATATATGTGTAGAACCATAAGAGATGGACGAGGTTCTCAACAAAACTTTCTTCTCTGTATTTACCGTGGAGGAAGACATAAATATGTGGGAACTTGAGGAAGTCAGTGGCGATATCTTAGCGGCAGTCTATATCACAGTAGACGAAGTATTGGGCGTACAATGATGTTTGCCGGTGAATTAATCTCATGGTCCTTAACATGCATATCCATGAACACTGCAAGGAGCTGGAGAAAAACTTGCGGGGTCCCTGGTTTATCATTAATCAAATGTGAGAATCCGGAGGACTGGCGGATAACAAATGCTGCGCCCTTATTAAAAAGAACCGTAAAAAAAATGTCTGGGAACTATAGACCAGTAGGTTTAACATCATTGGTAGGTATATTACTTGAGAAGGAATAAGATGTACATGCATTTGGAAAGGCAGGGCCTGGTTAGGAATAGTAAGCATGGCTTTATGCATGGAGGTTTATACCTAACAAACTTTTAAAATTATTTGATGATGTGATCAGGAAGTTTGACGTTGGCAGGGTTTTAGACGTAGAAACATACGGTGCTGGAAATGCACAGCAGACCAGGCAGCATTCGAGGGACAGGATAATCCATATTTCAGGCATCAGTTCTTCATCAGGAATGTCCAAACATCGATTATCCTGCTTCTCAGATGCTGCCTGACCTTTCGGGCTTTTCCAGTGCCGCACTTTTTTCGATCTGATCTCCAGCATCTGCAGTGCTCACTTTCTCCTCGGCTGGTGGAATGAGTCTGCATGTATTTCAGTTACACCAGAACAGGAAGAGGATTTCCAACCCCTCGACACAGATATACAGTAACAGGAGGAGGCGAATCAGCCCCTCGAACCTATAAAACTGTGTCCAGAGTAGATCACGCAGCACCAGTATCCCGTTACACAGCAACAAGATCCGTCTATTCAGTTACTTGAAGTCTGTTACACAGGAAATCGAAGAGAGCACAAACTGACCGGACGCTGGGGTGTACTGGAATAACACGAGGCCATTTAGCTTCTCAAGCCTACCCTTTCCTTCAGTAACGTCAGGGCGGATCTGTTCTCGGCTGCAATTTCTCTTTCATGCCCAATTCCTTGGAGCCCTTGAATCTTTGACGTGTGAAATTCCATTGACACCCACTCCCACTTCCTCCCAATCATTTCTGTAATGCAGCTGTCTGGGACAGAGAGTCCCCAACAGTCTCTAACCTCTGAGAGAAGGAAACACTCCCCACACATATACCTTGGCCTATTGATATGAACAAAAGATACGAACTCAGACTCAGAGTGGCTCACCCTGACATTACGGCAGGATTTGATGGAGCAAGGTGTCAAGGAATCTGAATAAGCTTGGACAGACTGGAATCGGGTGTAAAATCTCCACTGGGTCATTCAGAAAACAATGTGGATGGTGGACAGCAATCCTCTTAGTCCCTGCATATCTCTGTGGGCAATCCTTAGGGTAGCTTTCTCTGCACAGACACCTTCAGCTGCTTCATCAATGTCTTTCCCTCTGTCATTCGATCCAAAGTGAAGGTGTTCTATAGAAATCATGTAAAACTTCAAAACCTGAACAACATTCAAGCTCGTGTTGTTAACGTGTAAGTAACATTCATGTAACAGTACTGCTAGACCCCGACCTTTTCCACAGGATAAAAAGAGGAGCTCTTTCAGCACGTCAAGCTGGTTTCACAGGAATATGAGAAAGCATTCAGACCATCGAAACGATTGGACAAGCAGAGTCACAGCCCATTCACTCTCTCCTGCCTATTAAACCTGAAAAGTTTTTTTAATGTAAATATTGAAAAGCAAGAGGCTGGAAGACCACACCAAGCAAAGCAGCATCAGGAGGTGGAGTAGTCAACACCTTGGATGTAACATTTCTTCAAGTGTGGGGATAGGCGTAAGGAGGTTTTACAGATAAAGAAGTGGCATGGGAAGGAGGCGATAGTGTGGTGAGGTGGGGATAGATCAACACTGATACAGGGTACACCGGGTGAGTTGATTGGAGGAATGAATCCAATTGGAAGCTGGAAGAACGGTGCATCAGAGGAATGGAAGGGAGGTGGATGGGCTGAGAAGGGAGGGGTGATGGGAAGAGAGTGGGAGGGATTGGGAAGGGAGACAACAGATTGGAAGTGAAGTTATTTGAAATTGGAGAACTCAGTATTCTCGAGACACTGACATCAAAAAGAAGAGGACATTCAGCCCCTCTAAACTGTGATATTGAAACAGGAGGATGTTTTCGATGCTGCAACATGACAAACTAATGAAGTAGAGACTGCACAGACAGATTGCTCCCTGTTGTTCCTCCTGGCTCTATTGCTAATGGTGCACACATGTTAAGTTAACGTGGTGCTGATCGAGAGCAGGGAAACTGAATGATTTGTACCAAGTTCCAAGGAGGCGTCTTCCATCTCCGAGATGTTATGGACGAGTCTAGATCACTCAAACATTCTTAAGCAAACAGCTCAGAGCATAAATTTGCAATTTGTTTCATGACATGTACAATGGAAATTACGTGGTGTAGTTTAGCTACGTTGTCTCTGGATTTAAAACAGACAAAAACTTTATTCACAAAAGTACACAGTGAAACACAAAGAACAGAATAAAGTACCCCTACAGAACTCAACCTATCCAGCTAGACTTAATTATGCTTCTCCGAATGCACATAACAGTCCCAATAAGCAAACTCGCTTTAAAAACCAGTAGAAATGGAACACAATTTTCCAGGTTGAAGTTGAACGGCAGAAGAGAGAGACGGTTTCCACACAGCTCCCTGTTGAACTTCCCAGTTCAAGACTCAAGCTGCTCAGCTCAGCTCAGCTAGTTCAGCTAAACGAGGTCACCACTCCCCTTTCATTATGCAGTTCACGTCTAAAGCACGACCACTTTGGCCTGAATTCTCATCTGTTTACAGATAAACAAAAGGCCACTGAAAATCCTTTTAGTCTCTGTACCAAGCCAGACTGACCAGAATCAGGCCCCGTTACATTGTCCCTTCGAAAAAAAATCAAGGACAGAGTCCACCTGAGCCCAGAAAAAGCTTCTTGACAAAAAAGGGACTAGCTTTGTGATGCCTCCCCCCTTAAAAAATGAACAATCAATACCAAAATATGGCTGCATTTTTAACCATTCAATCCCATTTGGTAGTCTAAAAACGCACATATACACTATAGCAACTATAAAGATGGAAACATGCATAACCCCATGCAAATTCCGGCCGCAATACACCCACAACCAAACGCCTCCATATCTCATTCAAGTTTCAGTATCGCATCGACAATCAAATTTTCACAACCTGCCACATGCACAATTGTCATAATGAATGGCTGCAACAACAAGCTCCATCGAAATAGTCTGGCATTTTTGTTCTTAATTTTTTCCACAAATATCAATGGGTTTTGATCAGCATGTACAATTGCCTCAGATGCATCGCTGGTGATATAGACACTGAAATGTTGTCATGCCAACACCAAGCTTAAATTCCCTTTATCCACTGTTGTATATTTCTGTTGATGAAGTTCAACTTCCTGGAAAAATATCCGATGGGTCTTTTGATTCCCTCGTCATCTTCCTGCAGGAGCACCGCATCGACACCTGCATCACTGGCATCGATAGCCACCTTGAAAGGCTTTGTGTAATCCGGTGTGGCACATACTGGGGGCAGTCGTTAACACAGTTTTTAGGCTGTCAAATGCCTTTTGACAGTTTGCTGTCCACTGAGATTTCTTGCCCTTTTTAAATAATTTGGTGAGTGGAGAAGCCACACTGCTAAAGTTTGGCACAAACATTCAGTAAAATCCAGTCAATCCTAGGAACCGTAATACTGTTTTTTGTCGATGGTGTGGGAATTTTCCCACTACTTACGTTTTTTTTTAATCTCGTGCGGCTATTGGTCCATGTCCAATAACATGGCCCAGGAACGTGACTTGGGCTTCGAAAATTCACTTTTAGCTAGATATGATACTGTGTTGACTTTGTGATAATCCTCACATGACTGTGTGGTACCATTGGGCTTTTGCAGCATGACTATAGGTGAGTTCCAGTCACGGTAACTCATTTCAATTATGCCAGCTTGGAGCATTCACTCTATCTCTTTCTGAACCTGTGCCAACTTTGGAGGGTTATGCCGATAAGGATGTTGCTAAATCGGAACAGCATCTCCTATATCTGCATCGTGCACACTTATGCTAGCACTTCCCATTTACTTCCGTATATCTCCCAAAGTGGTAGTAATAAATCTTTTGGGTCATTTTGATTTCCCTGTGGAAGGTAACTCAATAATCTATCCTAATTTTTGACAACTTTATCATTGTTCAATCTGATTGGAGGAATGTCCAATTCAGAATCCTCTGAACTTGGTTCTTCTTTCTATGCTTTCATCATGAACACCTTCTCCTCCCAATTTCTCTCACTATCAAATTATCTTTTGAGCATATTCACATGACACACTTTGTGAGATTTCTTCCTGTCTGGAGTCCTGATCAAGTAGTTCACCTCATTCAATTTCTTATCAAATTGATAAGGTACACAAAACCTTGTTTTGAAAGGCTCACCTGTTACTGGAAGGGACACTAATGCTTTATTCCCAATTGGAAAATTTTTCACTTGTGATTTTTATCCGCTTCCTGTTTCATTGTATGCTGTGATACTTTTAAATGAATTTAGCCAAATCTCCAGCTCTATTTAATCGTTCCCTAAAATTTGACACATTGTCCAAATGGGTGGTATCTGAATTCTCACTTATTAATTTCTCCTTTATCAGTTTTAATGGTCCTCCTAGTTCTTGCCCAAAAAATAATTCAAATGGACTGAATTTGGTCGACTCCTTCGGTGCATCTCTGATCGCAAGAAGTTCAAAATGAATTTCCTTATCGCAATCATCTGGATAATCCTGACCATAAACGCACAACATGGTCTTCAGTTTTTGATGCCATCTCTCTTGTGCTCTCTGTGATTCTGGATAGTGAGCAGTAGATTTGGATTGCTTTATTCCCCAGTTATCCTTGAATAGTTTGGACGTGAAGTTTGATCGTTGATCTGACTGTATCATTATTGGTCGTCCGTATCTCGGAAAAATATTTTTTTTCCCAACAACCTTTTTTTAGCTGCATAATGAGATTGCCTCTGGATACCTTATCGACACATCCATTACTGTTAATAAATACTTATTTCCACCTTTTGCTTGTGGTAGGGGACCTATGCAATCAATCAAGCCTCTTGTGAAAGGGTCGTCAAATGCTGAAATGGGTATTAAAGGTGCAAGTTTTATCACTGTTTGCGTGATATGTTTGACACGTCTGGCAAAATTCAGCTACATCTTTGTATAATCCAGGCCTGTAAACAAATCATTATATTTTAGCTGGTGTTGTCCTCACCCCAAAATGACCTGTAGCTGGTAGCTCAAGTGCCAGTTGAGGCATCTCCTTTCTATACCCAACTGGCAAAATAATTTGATGAATTTCTGCCCATGTCTGATCTGATTAAAACCGTGATGGTCTCCATTTCTTCATTGAGACATAATTTGTAAAGTAATAACAGACAAAAATTCTTTCTTTCTTGCTTGCTAAATGCTTTTTGATAAAACTGTTTCAATTCCTCTTCTTTCGGCAGCAAGTCAATCAACTTGGCAGAGCCAAAAAGAATTTGCATGTTTTCCTACTTGCTCCTTCTCTGTTCTACTTATCCGATCAAAATAAGATTCGGAAAACTGTACATCAGCTTCCTTTTGAACCCTCCTGTTTCAACCTGAACATTGTGATCTGTGATCACACTGTCAGGGAAAATTACTGGATAAACATTCTCCAGGTCTTCCCTTGCCAGAATTTTCACTTGCTGTTCAACTAGAGTAGGCAGCACGCATACCAGCCAATCAGCTGTATCATTTAAGGGGACAAATTTTATTCCTGGAGCTGAGACTTTGGGGTCCAGTACTCCTATCACACATTACCACTGTTCTTCCAATACATAACTGAGCACATTTTGTTTCACCATGAATTCTTGTTAGCAGCACATTTTCTGGCAATAGTCTCTCAGGTATGCATATCTTCTCATCCCTCAGTGTTGCAGACTGAGAAGATCCTGTCTGCTTTAATATTGGAACCGCCTTAGCTATGACTCCTGGTCTATGTGAATAAATTTTACCCTTGTATGTATATTTTAAGCATATTTGGTACGTATTCCTTGGTCAACTTCTGATCACCTTGTACACTCTGAGGCAGTTGTCTAACTTCCTTTCTGATTTTTGTTACTGGTCTAGCAAATCTTCCACGGTTGTCTGGTTTTCTTATATCTGATTGTCCGAGCTCACCAACACTGTGACTTTGTGTGGCCCATTTTATTACAATGAAAACACTGGTGGCATTTAGCAAGAAAGACAATAAATGCATTCTTATCTGTTACTACTTAACAAATGATGTCTTAATGAGGAAATGGAGGCCATCACTTCTTTGTCCCTCTCAAGGGTTTATTTTTTTAACCTGTGGTAAATTACCCTTACTGTCTTTACCTTTTCCTTTCCACGTGATGATATCTCTTTGCTCCAATTTCTATCCCTCACGGACTGAATAAGATTCTGGAAACCAAAATGAGTTTATGGACCAGATGATAATCATTTGCCACTTGAACTGATAACTTTTCTGTTTTAACTCTCTTTTTATCAACATGAGGTCGCACTACTTCAGGCAATGATTTTTTTTTATATTTCTCGTAGTGCAACGTAGGATTGCTTGCTTTATCAAGCTCTTATATATCTATCAAAATTACTCTGTTTGATCCTTTCAAACTCAGTTTGACCAGCATCCCTCATTAGATTCCAGAATCCTTGTCTATAGCCTTCTGGTACAAGCTCATATGCAATTAAATTGATTTTTTTTCACCTCCTCATACTCCCCAGATACCTCCTCTGATAGGGATGCGAATGCCTCACTAGCCCTACCAACATTTCTTTTGGATTAACAAAACCAACATTGACTCTGGCCATTGCATTCGTCTTGCCACCTTTTCAAATGAGTTGAAAATACTTCCATATCCTTCTCACAAAACTTAGGCAATGCTTGACCGAGGATAGGTTTCTGACTACCAGTGGTTTGCTCATCCTCACTCACTTCCTTACTAACCCTACCCTCAGCCTTTATCGCCCGCCCTTTACGTTGACTTTCCTTTTCAAAGTGTTAGTTTTTGCTGTTCAAGAGCTCTCTCTTACTTTCTCCTCAGCTGCTCTTTCTTTTTGCATCTCTGCTGCCGCTCTTTTCCCCTCTCTTCTGCTTTTAATCGTAATTCTAACTGTTCCATTTCTGCTGCCCTTTCCTTATATCTTGCTGCTAACTCAAGTTGGCTCATTTGCAATTGAATTCGTGCCAGCTCTGTAGATGCTGATGTTTTCTCCAGCAAGTTTAATTGACGAGCTACTGCTGTAAGTATGTCTTCTTTCCTCACTGAAGCAGGCAGGTCCAATTCCAGCTTCTCTGCTAATTCCTGCAGTTTGGTCTTATTCACTTTTTTCAAACTTTCAAAAGTCATGCATCCACGTACAGCAAACTTTTGACGACTAAAACAGCCATTGCTATCCCAAACTTTGTCTGCCCAACACACCCAATACCCGAAATAAAGACACGAGCACCTCACACTCGTTGTTTGAACTCCCGCAAAGAGCTCGCAGTCTGTTATGGACTCGGCTAGACGACTCAAAGCATTCTTAAGTAGGCAGCCCAGAGCATAATATTGCAACTTGTTTTGATAAGTGCACAATGACAATTAGTGAAGTAATTTAGCGAAGTTAGCGAAGTTGTCTATGAGATTTTAAAACAGACAAAAACTGTATTCAAAAAAACAGAAACTGTTTTTAAAAAAATTACACAATGAAACTCAAAGAACAGAATAAAGAAATCCTACAGAACTTAACCTACGCAGATAGACTTAATTATGCTGTTCCAAATATACACAACAGTCCCAATAAGCAAACTCCATTTAAAGACCAGGATAAATGGAGCGCATGTTTTCAGGTTAAAGTTGAAAGGCAGAAGTCTAATCTGTTTACATATAAGCAAAAGGCCTCCGGAAATACTTTTCATCTCTGTACCAAACGAGACTGATCAGAGTCAGGACCCTTTTTATTGTCCCTCTGATAACCATCAAAAACAGGGTCTCCTTGAGCCAAGGAACAGCTTTTAAACAAACAAAGGGACTAGCTTTGTGACAGAAAAGACAGACTCGTACGGGGTTCAGTAGCTGGCGGGAATGGCGAACTCTATCAGAATTCGATGCTGACAGATTTGTGAAAAACATAACGTTCAGTCCAGGCTTACACACCTACTCCACATTGGAATGATAAGAGTTCATTCAGAACCTGGAGCCCTCTCTCAACCAACATTGGGGGAGTGAGGGGGTGGGGGGTGTCCACAGATCTATGTAAATTATCATAGAGTCATAGAGTCCTAAAGCACGGAGATAGGCCTTTAGCCTGATATGGTTCATGCTGACCATAATGTCCATCCATGCTCAGCCCATTTCCCTGCATTTGGCCCATATCGTTTTCAATGTTGTCTTTTTATATATTTGTCCAAATGTGGAGACATATATTGCAGAAAATGCAATATATTTCACCCTATCAACGTTTTGTTTTGGAAATAATGAGTGTTAGTCCATAACAGTCAAGTTCTAATGCAATCAGTTTTTATTTTTCGATAGCATTACAGATTAAACACTAATTTCCTTCACACTCTTCTCATGGTTACTATCACTGCAGGGCTGAGTCTGGTGAAACTCCTTTATTCTGTCTCTATGTAGCAAGGAAATCATTCATTATAAAGGAGAGAAAGTCTGTTCACAGTGTTCCACGTGTCTCAAGAATACTCTACAAATGCAAGAAGGTGGCTTCACTCTTACACTTTAATCATTTTGCAATGAACTTACTGTCAGTGACTCATGACCAAGGACATCCAGCTCATTTTCACAAGGAACAGCTTTTATCTCGCCTTCTCATAAATACAAAATGAAAAAGATGGTATGTTTTGCCAAATCATTTCTTTGCCTTAAGAAGGAAAGGCACTCCAACAGCATCATCACTATTGACATTGGAGATGGTTGGAGATGCTCAGGCGGCAATGGCCTAGCTGTATGATCTCTGGAATATTAATTCAGGGACCCAAGTAATGATCCAGACCTCGGATTGGAATTCCACCGAGGCAAATGTTGGAACTTGAATTCAATAAAATATCAGGAATTCAGAAACAAATAAAACAATGAAACGATTGTTGATCGTCCTACCTGGCACCCCCATGCCCTTCAGGGAAGGAAATCCAATATCTTGACCCGATCAGGCTTACGTGTGACACCAGACTCGCATTAACGTGATTAAGTCTCAGTTGCAGTTTGAAATAGCCAAGCCAGCCATTCAGTTATATCAGCCACTATAAAGTCTCAAAGAAATGAAAACGGACAAAACTAAGCACTGACTACTTACAGCCCACGACTGCACTGGTCAGCAAAGCAGCTCACAAACAACTTCTCAAGGACAATGGTGAATGGAAATTAAATATTGGTCCAGCATCCCATGAATGAATAAAAGAATATGTTTACACTCAGGGAAGAGAGACAATGCAGCTTATCTCACTTCAAACAATGAGTTGATGTATACCTTACATGGTCACAGTTTTCAGGACTATGGTAACAGGAGAAAAATAAGTAAGGTTAATCTCGTTTGTTTTCCATCCCAGCTAATCATCTAAAATCCGTTTGTTTGCTTCTTTCCCTCTATCTTTCCTTTTCTCTATATATTCTACTCAGTCCTCCCCTTTACAACAGACGTCCCTGTCACCAACATCAATCACACTATTTCCCAGCAGCGTTCGGTTCTGATGTCTGGTTATTGGACTCCAAATGCTAATTCTTTTTTTCTCTCTATCTGAGGCTGCCAAATCTCAGTTTCTCTGGCACTTTCTCGTTCTTTTTGATTCTGATCTCTTGCATCATTCTTTGATTTAGTTCTCCTTTACTGTTGTTATTACATGGGATGTCTGCATCGCTGACAAGGACAGTATTTGTTGATTCTTTACTGTGAACTCATTCCCGAAGGTAGTACAGAGCCAAGCACATTACTGTGGGTCTGATGTCAGTCTGAAGCCAGATCAGGTAATAATGCTAGCTTTCTTTTCCAAACGACATCAGTGAAATAGATAAACGTATAGACTAAATGCTGGTGATGCCATCGTTATAATTATTGAAACTTAAATTTATTTCCCATTCCTGTCATTTGAATTTACGTTCTGACATAATTTCTGGTAGGATGTGAATCAATGCCTTTATCTGTAATGATATGTGCCTCTGAATTACATTTTTTTTTGCAACAGTATTACACTGACGCAGCTTCCCTATCATGAGGTTACTTTAGAGACCAGAACAAGGTAGTGATCGAAATATTTGCAACCGAAACCATGCTTTTAGGAGATCTGTAACCATAAAGGCATGAATAATGGTTTATTAAGCGTCAACATTGATGCCACGATAGTGACTGGGAATATTATCGAGCTGATAGTGGATAGGTTTGATGATGGACAGAATACCGAGACATAAATGAATTCTAGGTAGAAATGTTTTCGGGATTGTGAACAAACTTGTTCTCAGGTGTTTGTGAGGGCGCCAGTGTCGACGGTTCTGAAATTTGTGGAAATTGAATAGAATTTGCATTTGAAACTGAAGACAACATTTTCCGTCTTTGCCAAATATAAGTAACAGAAATAGCAAGGACGTTCGCCATGGTTTACGGGATTAGTAAATGGGTAGAGATGGAGGTACTTACCAGGAACACCAACAATAGCGAGCATGGGATAGTACCCTGACTGAAAAATCATCAGTACACCGTATATCTGATCTGATAATGTCGAACGATACCAAGAAAGATAGAAAAGACCCGAGGACAAACTCCTGTCCATTGTTGCAGCATTCCAGCCTAATGTTAGCAGATCATGATCCATTAATGGAACATTCCAGACTATTCTCAGATGTATACCTCTCCTCTTCCAGTCTCTGCAGCTGTTGATCCCTGTTACTGGCGGAGGTGATGCATCTGCTGATACAATGGAATAAAGCATTGCAAGAAACCCCTTACTAAAAGGAGAGGGAAACCGTCCAGTGACATCATTAAGATCCATGGAGACTAACATCAATCATAGTCACTGAACAAACAGGCGTTGTTCAAGTGCAATACTGTAACCGCCTGAACCCCTCCCCCTCGCACCACCCCTCTCAAACACCACAATCTAAATGTTGTTACCGTGCTGGTCGCTCCTCGATTAGAACAGGTACCAGCCAATATATTTACAGTGGCTACATTGACACTCCATTAAACAGGAAATGTGGATTTGCCTAGGCATTCCTTTCATTGACCTAATGAGGCAATTTTGTATCTTCTGCACTCAATATGCTTCAGCACCTTTTTAAAAAATAAACACACAAACACCTTAACACACTTTATTGGCTTCAAAGCAGAAAGACTTACATTGTTTGTATTCAGTCCAAATCCAAATATGGCATGTGTTGTCACAAAGCCCATCCTTTTACAAAGTTAAACCACCCTTGAATTTTCATTTTCAGTGAGGTTCCAAATGACCCAAGATTCCAATATATCTGAATTTTGAAAGGTTCATTTGGGGTCATTTGGTTTATACCTAATTGGTAATGCCTCAGACAGAACGCGTTCCAGTCTTTAAATAAAAACATGTATCAAGAGGACGTATCCAGCTCTCTAGCTGGGCAGATCGATTCGGTTTTGGGGTTATCTGAGTTAGGTTTATGTTAAAATTTGACGCTGGCCCCCTCCTTCCCTTCCGACCTTATCACCTGTAAGCTTTTTGTTTCAGATTTACTTTTTGTGATAAAGCATTTGTTTTTTTGGAATTCTTGCAAGTATTTGGATCAACATCCTAAAGTCAGGATAGCCTCTTGGTTGGATAACACAAGTTCGTTGGGTATTCTACTTTCAGTTTCATGTGCTTCATGCCGTAATTTGGTAAATAAACTCTGTTTGTTTAAAACTCGGCAGACTGACCAGCTAATTCACTCCGGGAATATCCACTATACAATAACATTTCACAAATATCAAAGTTACGTTTGGACTACCTGTTTAAAATGTTTTGAGAGGTCGGGTGTGGTCCATAACAGATTTTGTGTGGTGCGGCTCGGGAGGCTTTGCGGAATCTAGACAGCGAGTGGTAGGTTTTAGAGTCTCGTTTCTCGTGTGCTGATTTTGGGAGTAACTGGAGCTTCAGAAAACAGTAGCTCTTGCAGTCACAAAGGGTGTTTTGGAGATGGAAGAATCGACCTTGGGCGTTTTACAAAATGCACATAAATCCAAGCTGCGGGAATTAGTAGAAAAGCTGGAGTTAAAGCTACCTCCTAATGTGAGGAAAGGTGAGATGATTACAGCAGTACCACAGCATTCCAATTTGCTGGAAACTCCACTGGGGTCTATAGAAATGGCTGAACTTCAATCGCAAATAAAGCAGCTTGAGATCTAAGCTCAAATGAAGCAGTTTGCGTTACGACGAAAATTAAAAGAAAACAAAGAAAGTTAATTGCTTTAATCCAGAAACAGAAAAAAATGAATGGTTTTAGCATGAGAGAAACAAGAAGAGAGAGCGTTTGAGCTTCAGAGGTGGGCCCTGAGAGTGGAAAGTCACCTGAAAACGATGGTGATGAAGGCTGAAGGTGAGCTTCGTTTGCAACAACGTGAGGATGAGCAACCCCATAGTAGTCAAAAGCCTGGTGAGATACTTTTTAAGTATATTCACGCCTTGCCTAAATTTGATGAGTAGGATATGAATTTTTTTCATTTCATTTGGAAAAGTGGCTACATGATTACAGTGGCCAGTGACCATGTGGGTTTTGTTGATCCAAACGCAACTTGTAAGTAGAGCTAGTGAGGTATACGCAACAATATCAGAGGACGGATCTGGGAAGTATGAGGAGATGAAGAAAGTGCATATGAGCTTGTTCCAGAAGTGTATAGACAACATTTCTGAAATCTTAGGAGTGACCCTGGTTAAACTTATATTGAGCTTGAACGGGTCAAAGAAAGTTATTTTGATAAATGGGTAAGATGTTTAATAGTTGAGCAAATCTATGATGCACTTAGAGTGATAATTATTTTGGAGGAATTCAAAGATTCATTGGCTGAAGTAGTGCAAACTCATGTGGAAGAGCAGAGAGTTAAAACAGCAAAGTTAACAGCTGAAGAGCATGATAATTATGAATTGTTTCATAAAACACATTTTGGCTTCCAGAATCAATTTCAGTCCATGAGGGATAGGAATTGGGGCAAATAGATATCTTCACGTGTAAACGGATATGTAGATCTCAGTGATGATCGGAAGGATAACTTACCACAGGGTAAAAAAAAAACCCTTGAAGGGGACAAAGAAGCTAAAAAAAGTTCCGGTGTTTTTGTTGCAATAAATTAAGTTACAGGAAATCACTCTGTTCGTGGGCTATGAAAAAAAACATCGGAAAACAGGATAAGTCTGGAAGTTTTATTCGAGCAGTAACTGAAAGTACAGTGGAGGCGAGAAAACTGCATCAGAGAGTACAAGCTGATCGAAGGTTGGTTAAGGAGGAAATGCTGGATCTGCGTTAAAAAAAACATAGCTGCAAAGGGAAAGTGTATTCACAAAGGTCAGAAGTAGCAGATAAAGAGGACACAGGATGCTCTCAGTCTGTGATGCTGAAAGATGCGAAGGAATGTACTCCTGAAGAATTATTTCCAGAAAAGATACTGATAATGTGAATTCATGTGAGACAAAAAGTGCACAATTATGTAAAGCGGGGATGGAGTGTGCAGCAACGTGTGGAGATATTGTCGTGGAGTATTGGACAAACTTTCAGCTCCAGGAATATAATTTGTCCTTGCAAAGTATACAGCTGATTCACTGGTAGGAGTGCTGCCTGCTCTGGATGAAAAGTCAGTGGAGTCACAGGCAACTGAAGCAATGCAGAAGCCTTATCCTGGAATATTTCCTGATTGTGGGGCAACAAGGTCACAATGTATCCACCTGAAACAGGAGATATCATAAATGTAATGATAAGGAAGCAGAAGGGGCATTTTCAGAGACATTGCTCCAATAGATAGTTGAGACAAAACAGGAGTAAACAGGTGATCATGGAAATATGTTTAGTTCAGCTAAACTAATTGAGTTACAGCATAAAAACGAACATTTAAAGCAGTTAGGTCCCATGGAATTCAGAGAAATTTAACTAATTCGATGCAAAATTGTCTTGAAGGTAACGGATTATTTTCCAGATTGGAGGCCTGTGGCCAGTGGTGCGCTGAAAGAATCAGTGTTGAGCTCTCTGCTATATCTATATACAGGACTTGGTTGTGAATATCGGAGGCATGATTAGTAAGTTTACAGATAACAGCAAAATGTGGTGCAGTGGACAGTGAGGAAGATTACCTTAGAGTAGAACAGCACCCATGAAAGCGGATATAATCATACATTTAAAACATATCTGGATAGATACATAAATAAGAATGGTTCAGAGGTATAATGGCAAAAAGATTGGCAAATGAGACTAGATCAGATTCGGATGTCTGTTCGGCGCAGACAATTTGGACAAAAGCGTCTGTTTTCGTGCTGTTTCACCCTCTGATTCGATCAGAGGGATGAGGAAAAGGTTCTAAAATTCCTTTAGAGGGGAAATTCTCTTCTGCAAAAGTTTGTGGTCCTTCTTTGTTTACATTTATTCAAAGATGCGTTCGTGAAATATTTGAAAGTGAAGTGAGTCATGGATAATGGAATACGGACATGAAAGTCGGGCTGAGACCCGAACCTGATCAGCCACAATCTTAGAGCTTGGTGGATAAGTCTCAAAGTGTTCAATGACCCATTCCTGCTCCTCAGTCCCATGTTTCTGTGTTCCATTCAGCCCCTCAAACCTGCTAGACAGGAGCATTGGGAGGCCATTCACTGCTATTAGCTCGTGCACAGAAACAAAGGAGACCATTCTGTCCTTCAATACTTTCTCACGTGGTTTGGGTGATTTGGAAAATGTAATGGGAAAACTCAGGCTGGGTATGACAGAGGCCCCTCATTTCTCTTTCCAGAGCTTCCCCATTCTGCAAAATGTGTTCCATTTGATGGTCACGTTATCCACCCAGTCTCATTGCGAACACAGCTCGGGTACCTCACCCAGAGATGGCTCAGAAAATCCTCTAGTCTCCCTGACTATAACATTCAATAACAGAACTTCCAATAATATAATTTGAGAAAATAGATACAGACGCAAGTCGTTCTGTCCCCACCCCCACCCCTCAAGATTGTCTTGCCCTTCAGTACGATCATGGCTGATCTTCTCTCATTCTCAAGTCCTTTTTCATGCCTAATTCTTCTTAGCACTCAACTCTGTGACAGGTCAATATCCAAACAAAAACCTCTTTAAATGCTTGCATAGAACAGTGAACATAGGACAGTACTGCACCTTTCGGTCCTCGATGTTGTGCTGATCTTTTATCTTAATCTAAGATCAGACTCATCGACACACTTACGTGCAGGATGTAGGTTTGCTCGCTGAGCTGTAGTTTTGATATCCAGACGTTTCATTACCTGGCTGGGTAACATCATCAGTGGCGACCTCCGAGTGAAGCGAAGCTGTTGTCTCCTGCTTTCTATTTATATGCTTGTCCTGGATGTGGTTCCTGGGGTTTGTGGTAGTGTCATTTTCTGTTCGGTTTCTGAGGTGTTGATAGATGATATCTCGATCTGTGTGTTTGTTTATGGCATTTACTTATGTGCATTATCTTTCTTGTGCCTATCCAAGCATCTCTTAAATGTCCTGCGGGTATCTGAATCGACCAGCACTGAATTCCACGCACCCAGCACTCTCTGTTTAAGGAACCGAACTCTGACATCTCCCCTAAACATTCTTCAATCACGTTTAAATTATGAATCCACGTTATAGACATTTCTACCTGGGAAAAAGGTCTCTGGCTATTCACTATATCTATGCCTCTCATCATATTGTACACCACTATCCGGTCACCTTTCATCCTGCTTCACTCCAATGTGAAAAGCCCTAGCTCCCTCAACCTTTCTTCCTAATACCTGCTCTCCAGTCCAGTAAGCATTCTAGAAAGTTCCCTCAGCATCCTCTCTAAAGCGTTGTCATCCTTCCTAGAATGAGGTGATCAGAACTAAACAAAATATTCCAAGTGTGGACTACCCAGGGCGGCACACATCTGCAGCATCACTTCGCGACTCTTAAACTCAACCCCCTGCTAATCAAAGCTAACACACTTTACGCCTTCTTAACAACCCTATCACAATTCGGGTAGCAAAAGTAAGGGATCTATGGATCTGGACCCCAAGATCCCTTTGTTCCTCCACACTGCCAAAACTCCTGATGTGCACCCTGTATTCTGCTTGCAAAGGGCTTGCAAAGAGAACCCTTTCACACTTTTCTAGGTTAAACTCCATCTGCCACTTATCAGCCCAGTTCTGCATCCTGTGAATGTCCCATTGCAACCGACAACAACCCTCCACATTATGTTCCAGTCCACAAACTTCCGTGTAATCGGCAAAATTATTAACCCACTCTTCCACTTCCTCATCCAAGTCATTTATTAAAATCACAACGAGCAGCAGTCCCATAACCGATCGCTGCAGAACAACACTGGTCCCTTTCAGTGATCTAACTCCCCTAACTCTCTGTTTAAGGGACTTCCTGATATTCACTTCCCTCTGTCTGAAGAAAAAATTCTCTGCTTCTCCACCATGACCTATTGAAATGAACAAAAGAGGGAACACAGGTGTTCATGTAAGAGAGACTGGACTCTAAGTCAAGGCAGTATTAGACTGAGGATTGCATCAATGAGCCTGAGCAAAATCGTATTAATGGGAATCCAACGTGGCCTCTCCACTGCTCGGAGTTATTTATAGCACAAGGGAAGGTCATTATTATCAGTGGGCATCAATTATCTCAGGCGTGGGGTATCTCTGCAGGAGATTCTCAGGATATCTCACTCAGCCCAGGCATCTGCAGTTTGTCGGCGGGGAATCCCTGCAGTGTGGAAGCAGGCCATTCAGCCCATTAAGTCACACTGATCTGAAGTGGGGATATGCGCTGAAGACTACACATTGTTCAGAAAGAAAAATCAGCACTCAGATTCTGAAGCCATCAGTGTCCATGTGCGACAAGACATAGGCAACATTCAAACTTGTGCTGTTAAAGTCTGGGTATCATTCACGTAACAGACAGTACGCATTTCCCTAGAAAAAGAAAAAGCTCATTCAATCTGGGTTCACAGGAATACGAGGAAGTCATTCAGCCCATCAAAACTACTGGGCAAGAAGAGGAATAGCCCAAACAGTCCCTCCTTCCTATTTCATAGGAAGACAAGTAGACGGCTCATTCCCATGCATCATTTACATGGGATCAGAAAGAGACCATTTCACATCTGGAGCCATTTTCAAAACTACAAGAAGTGGTCATCCAGATTCTTAGGTCACTGACACAGGAAGAGGAAGGTGTCAGAGATGCTCCAATATTACAAAGAAATGGTGCATGGGCTGCATAGATAGACTGCTCTAACTTGTTCCACATTGCTTCATTACTCACTGTACACACGTGTTACTTTAACATGTTTTTCTGGCAGTCGGAGTGAAGACAAATTTTTACCCATTCACCAAAGTGTTGTCCATTCCAGGAAGTTAGACGCAGGCTCTCTATGTAGATCAGAAACTGGTGGGAAATGGCTAACTGTTTCAGAATGAAGGTATTGTGGCTGCTGACAATGTAACATTCAGTGCAGGGTCACACAGCAACTGTACAGTAAAGTTCATTCAGAATCTGTACTTCTCTGTCAATAGATATTGGGCTTTGAAGAGGCATGGAAACTACCGGGAAACAAGCATCCAATGAAAAGTATGGAATTTTCACACTATTCAGTTGCTTTCAACATAATGAGTGTCCACTATAACCATCAAGTTTCAACTTCTTATTCCCTCACAGTGCTACATAATAAAAACGAGTTTCTTCACTTTCTCCTCATAGTAACATCATACCAGGGTTTAGGTGAAATCTCTTTGGACTGTATCGTTGACAAGATCATTACTTATTATTATTCAGCCTATTCACAATATCCCAAATAATCTCTAAACAAAACAGTACCATTGGGAAAGATGCATTTACTCTGGTTCTTTAATCATTTTACATGAATGGCCACATATTATTTACTTCTCGCTGCGTAAAAAATCTGTCAGTGATTTATGACCAAGCACATCCAGATCTGTTTCAACAACAGCACTTCCCAACTTCTCATATTTAATGAATATAAGTGTGAATTATGATATTTGTTGTTCCTGCCGGTAACATTTTATGTTTTGTGAAGAGCTATTCCCCAACACTGGTCCTACTGATACCCCAAAGTCTTCACTCCAGATAAAAACACTACGGCCTTCATTCTCTCGATTTTCCAACTTTTAATACATTCGGTGTATTCCACCCCTACCTACCCATGGACTCTAACATTCTCTACCTACCCGTATTCAAACAATGTCAAACATCTGCTTAGAATGCAAATACTCCACTCCCATTGGCTCTCTATTGTCGATGTCACAACAGACAAGCTCCACAAAATTCAACAGGTTTATTAAAGATGAAAGATAATTTCCCCTTCCTGAATCTAGGCCGAATCTACCGAATCATGTCATTCTTTTCCAAGTGTTTAGTTGTCACATTCCTCACAAAATGTTCCAATGTTTTTCTCACAGCTAATCACTATTTAGTTGTCTGTTAACCTTTCCGTCGTGTTTTAAATGTTTAGGCTTACATTATCTGCTTTCCAGTTTGCAGGATCCTTTCCAGAACCTAACCAGCTTTGAGGAATAATCAGTAATTCCTTCACTCGCTCTACTGCCACCTCCTCAATACTCTGGGATATGGCTCAGCAGATGCAGCAAGACACCAACATTCAATTCAATAAGACGTTCAAAAAAATACCTTTTATTAATTTTAATTTCCTGCTGTTACACACTTTCACCAGTCACTATATTCCCTTGTATCTCTGGAAGGTTGTTTCCTGCCTGAGGGAGATGGGCTCAATATATTGCTCTCAGCGGAAAGGTGGCTTCTGTCAGCCAGTCAATACATCGGAGGACTGCACTCCGGTGATGATGCATATGTTATTCGCTCCTGCCTGGAAAGTTCCAGAATTAATCCAGTTTTATTCATGATCAGCATCAGCACAGGCCTGTCACTGGTATGAGGCTAGATGGTATACTGAACGAGGGGACACAGCTCAGTGACCACTTCAAAGATTGAAACAAACTGGTTTCAGACCTTAGACCTGGCCCAGCTTAAGCAAATGTCCCGGGAAATCCCAAGGAGGATAGTGCACTGTCCTGCTCGTTCCTATGTATAGAGCTTCCCTTCTGTGGAGGCTCATCTCCATTTGTTAACCATGGACCCAGACACTCTGTAAATGCAGTTTACAGCGTGGGGTCACCAGACCCAGCGGCTGACAATGCAAACCCCAGACAAGCATCCACAGAAACTCCAGTGATTTTCGAATGTCAGGAACAAGTCAACTCCCCATACGCAAGGTGCACGCGTTCAGTTTTGAAAACTATTTCCACTCCTGCGTTTGTCTTCCTGGTTGAGAAAGCCGTTGCATCTCTGCACAGTGCACAGTAACAGTTTCTCTCCTCAAAAAAGCATTTGACGGTGTAACATTACCTTTCTCTGAAACTCAGCAACTCTCAGGGCAGCAACAGTATTGCCAATGGATTTGATAATCACAGAAGAGAGATAGAGGGAATCTAACTCACTTAAAACAGGGGCATATTTAAATGGACGTGATATTCAGGAATATGGGAAATGGGAAGAAAATGAGAATAATTTGACATTTTGTTTTCATTTTAGTTCATCCCTTTGGTCACTTTTCATTTAGTTTCCTCTCTTTTTCTGGCCATTTCTCCATCCATTCTATTTAAACATGGCCCCCATCTCTCTCTCCAACCCAACCATTCCTGATCCCAGGAAAAAAAATATTATTTCCAACTTTGCTTTCAGTTGTGAAGCAGGGTCACTGATCTCAAACCGTTATCTGCATTGCTCCTGACAGAGGCTGCCATACCTACTGAGATTCTCCAACAATTTCAGACGCTGGAGAATTTAATTTTCGATCTCTTGCGCCCACCGTTCCTTGGTTTATTGTACCTTTAATGCTGTTGTTTCATGGGATGCCAGCATCACGGCCAAAGGCAGCATTTGTGGCCCATCACTAATTGTCCTTGACCACGCAGCCATTTGTCAAGCCAAAATGGAGTCAACAATTTTGTTGTATGTCTGAAGTCACACTGAGCTCAGACTGGGCAATAATGTTAAGTTTCTTTACCAAAGACTATCAGTCAAACAATAAAAATAAATCCTGACGGTTTCTGGTTTCCATGAGTGAAATTAGGTTTCATTCCAAGTTTTGTCATTCGAATCTAAGCTCTAAAATTGGCTGTGGTAGGGTTTTAAACAATGCCTTAGAGTCACAGCCCATGCCCCTGAATTACCCGTCTAGTTACATTATCACCCTGATACAGAGTCCTCATTCCCTAGACGGTATTCCTAATTCATGCCAACTACCAACAGTCAAAAGAATTTTGGGAAAAAAAAGAAAGAGAGATTGAGAGACAATTTAATGTAAGAACACAGATTTCAGAATGCTGAAATGAATGCATTTCGACAGCATTCTGCAACATGAGCCTGTATTCCCTGGAAAGATAGGTGAAGGGGACATTGGTGTTCGTAAAGATGATGGAGAGTATTGGATGAGCATTTGTTCTGCAACTTTGTAACTGGGTGTGGGGTCAGCAGAGTTTTCGACTCATCGGGCTGAATCTAACAATAATTTGTCTCAGTGACATTTTTATTGAGTGTGACAGGGGGATTGTCTGAACGATCTGAACTCGTTTCTTGGTGTTACCTTATCGAATTCACGTCATTAACTACCCACTCAACCTCATCGTGTTCATCTCAATCAATGCCAGCCCAGTTCTCCAAACCAACGTGGCTGGAAGGACTTACCATCTCACTGATGCCCCTAGTGATCACTGGCATTAGTGCCATCTTTCAATCTGTTGAACTTTCTCAGTTTGGAGCGACTCTGCACAGTTGACCCCGCAAATGGCAGATAAGAGGAATTAACACAACGATTTTTCATCACTCTCTCTCTCCCTCCCCCCGTCTTTCTCTTTCTCTCTCTCCACTTATGTCATGTCCAAATACAATTAATAATTCTCTCTCACTCTGTCTCACTTTATTTTATTTAGCCAAACACTGCTTATCAACATTTGTCCCGTATGAAATACAATTTCGAGCAAAGAACGTTTTTTTATTCTCAGCTGTTAGCTTGACCATTATCTGAATTGTACCACTTTCCTTGTTATGATTGTTTCTCTTGACGTTTGTCTATGACTGTTTCTGTCTGTAACAGTTACACAGTCCCCCACTCAGTTTGTTGGACGGCTGATTTTTGACGCAGAGGGAGTCCAACAGAACATATTCAATTCCCCACACTGACAGAGGTTACCTTGAAGGGGACGCTGTCTCAACAATGGGCAATCTGGCATGGTCAATCCACTCTAAACTGCACACCTTTGTACTCTGAGAGGAAACTGGAAAATTGAGAGGGAACCCTCACAGATATGTGGGGAATGTTCAAACTCCACATGGAGGGTCACCTGGATTTGGAATTGAACCCAGCTCCTCGGTGATGTGAGGCATCAGTGCTAACCACATATCCATCATACACCACAGTTGGTTCTAGTAATTACTTGTAGCTGACTAAAGAAATCTAAATGACTTGTTCTGATAACTGAACCAGTTTTAGACCTTTACCATTGGCCATATTACCAACCTGGTTACATGTAAAATCTGTTGTGACCGGTAGAGGAGTGGGACTAGAAAAGAAAACAGTGACACCCTCTAACCTCAGTCAGAACTGGAGTAAGGAGAAATTCACAAAGTGGGAATTCATTCAAGTGGGAATTCCCTTTCCCAGAAGTGTGGGAGGACTGAATCATTACATTATTTTGAGGATGGCTTCATTACCTGGTGTGGCCTTCATGTAACTCCAGACCCACAGGGATGTGGTTGACTGTTAACTGCTCTTTAGGCAATTAGGGATGAGTAATGCATGCTTGCCTAGCCAGGGATGCCCTCATCCCGTGAATGTATTAAGAAAAAAGAACTCAATTCCTGCTGTCAATACCAAATATATTCGTCCCTCTTATCCGTGACCAGAACCTCAATTTGTCCAATCCTCCAGCATTCCTTACACGTACCAGCCTTACTCTTCAACCTAAGAGGGGCATACTGTCTCTGTACACCTGACATCACATTTTTCATAGTTTCTCACTTCGCAACTGACCCCTTTCTCTGCGAATATATATCCCAATCGACTTTGACATTTTCATTGAGTATGACAGAGGGATTGTCAGCATGAGGCTGAGCTAAATGGTGCTATCTTATCAAACTCACCTCATTAACTAGCCACCCCACCCCATGGAGTCCCCTTCATTTAATGCCAGGCCGATTCTCCCATTCATCATGGCTAGAGGTACTTACTATCGCCCAGACGCCCCCGATACTCCATGACCACTGGCAATGGTGCCATCTTAAAAGGGCCAGTGGGCACATGGTTGAGCTTTCTCAGGTTGGAGCTGTCCTGCACAGTTTATCCCGAACATCGCAGATAAGGGGAAATTATACCACAGTTTGTTGACCGGGGCCCGCAGATACTGGTGGACTGGCTGATACAGAGAAGGAACTTCTCTCCCCAAAAGAGGGGCCACACCACCAGACCCACCAGTCATGGTCTGAGCTCAGTGCAGTATCTGCGGTCTTAAGAAATGTCCAGCAGTACAGGACAAGCATCAATGACCTTCCCCACTCTGTCAGGAAAAGGTCACCATATTTTCTCTACTCCCTCACAGTCACTGTATATCTGTTATAGCACCTACCCCCGAACAAGGCCTATGCTCCACCACTCTCACTGCTGCATGCAGCCTGTTCCCTTTCTCTCTCTTTCCCCTCTACTATATCTCCTTCACCAATAGCACTATATGGATACAATAATCTTGACTGACTCACTCTGGAGACGTCACCATCTCACCCACCGCCCCCACCGCCCACCTACACCAGCACGAACAGGAGCGGCACCAACTCCCACACTCACTGAATCCTCCCCCGACTCCGATTCCAGGAGAAACAGCTCGGAATAGGATAGAAAGTGCGAAGCCGGGTTGTGGAGTGGTCGATATCCATCTGCCCCACCCCATGTATGTGTGTGTCTGTATTTTTCTTTGTGAGTGTCTGCGTGTGGTTGCAGGTCTGGCAGTCTCTGTGGTGCTTAAAATGACACAATCTCTCTCTTAGCTGGCCAACACACCCTACTGCAGTGATGGTGACAGAGGGTGATAACCTTCGAGGATTCAGTATGGGTGGGAGAGAGGGCAGCAGCTCACAGCACCATCCAAACTGACAGCACCATCAACAAACACACCTCCCCGCCCGCTACACCCCGCTCCCCACCACACACACACACACACACACACACACACAATGTTGTCAGATGGAGAGTTCCAAATATAGTTGGGCTTGTCAGAATGGAAATGCTCACCTCCGAGTGAACCATTTTGTCAGGAATTGACATGAATTGATTTCTGATTCTGTGACTTGCAATATTTAAAAATTACGTGGAAAAGTATTGAAAAGTCCTCAAAAAGGCCCGGTAGTGTTGATAATGACACAGGGACAATATCGCTTAGTATCGGACAAAACCGCTCTGTGTTTCCAAAGATATTACTTGAAAAATCAAACGAACGTGTAATTTGAGTGATTCACAACAAAGGATTTGCTATCTACTTCGAGACACAAACTGTCACACTGATGCAGTGGCGTGGGGAGGCCAGCAGAGGGTAGTATTGGATGAATCCAATCATAAAACTGAGTGGTTCACACTGCTGCCTCATGGCGACAGGCACCCAGGCGCGATCCACCCTGGGTGGACTTTTACGTTCTCCACGTGTTTGCGTGTGTTTCCACTGGGTGCTCTGGTTTCCACGCACAGTCCAACGATGTGGATGTTAGGTGAATTGGACATGCGAAATAGTTCATCGTGCCCAAGGATGTGTTGGTTAGGGGCATTAGTCAGGGGTAAACGTAGGATAACATTTGAACGGGTCTGGGTGGGTTACTCTTTGAAGGGTCAGTGAGGACCTGTTGGATCGAATGGTCTGCTGTCACATTGTAGCGATTCTATGAACTTTATGAACAACAGGGACAGACAGGAAGAGAGGAGGAGGGAGATTTCAATTCCAATTTCAATCTATTTACTTCAAAAACAACATTGCACAGAAATGCCGACAGAACTGCACATAAACTGAGATACTGACACTAACACACACAACTCATGCCTTCAGAGATATACACGTAGATATGGGCGTTTACACACAAACACACCAACATAACCCAACATACAGGCACACACTGTTTTTAGCAGAGATATATACTTTTTTTTTATTAATTAGTTATCAATGCTCAGTCCGAGAAGACAGGCGAATGGGATTCAGAAATAGTTTAGCTGTGATCAAGTGCCATGTCAGACTAGATGGGCTGAATGCCCTAATTCTGCTCCACCGTTCATTGCTTATATGATCTTGTGTTGCCTGGAATTGTCTTTCCACGAGATCAGTGGAGACTGAATTTGATAACTATTTGGTTTAAGAGAGTTAATGGGAATGTGGACAGGCTTGAGGGGCTGAGTGATCGATATCTGTTTCTAATTGTCGATTCCTTATACATCAGACGAGTGATGATTGGTTTGGGGAGAACATATGTTTAGCTTAAGGGCATTCCCATTTCTCACTCAGACAGGGATGTTGCTTTCTCTTTCGGGTTGTGGGATCTGTGGTGTTCTTAGGACCAAGCAGCAGTGAAGGCTGGTTACTGAAAGCACTCAAGGTGGAGTTCCATAGATCTTAAATGAACAAGAGAATCCATGCTTATTAGGAACAGACAGGAAGGGGATGTTTAGTTACAATAACATCAACAATGCACATTCTGAATGGTGCAGCAGGCGCGAGGGGCTGAATGGCCAGCTGTTGCTCCAAACCCCACGTGTTGTTCTCTCAAGCACTCAGTAATGTTACAGAGATAATGGAAGATCCCGTTCAGCCAGTCAGCATCGTTATAATGAGACAGGAGGAGACTATTCTGCCCTCTAAGGATATACACAGGTATATATTGAAGTCATTCAGCCCGCTAAGTACATTACACAGTGTAGGATGAGGCAATCCTACCTTTCTCGCCTGCTGCCCAGCAAAGGATAAACCCGGTCAACAATCAGGGAATAAACATTTGGGATTAATGTTTATTTTCAGGTTGTAAAGTTGTAACTTGGTGGTGTGCCTCAGGGATCAGTGTGAGATTATCAACTATTTACTATCTATACTAAGACTTGGATTAGGGCACTGATTGGCTTGGAGCTCAATTAGCTCATTCACCAAAATTGTCATTTAACTGGACATGGAGACTCTGCAAGGAGATACAGACAGGGGAAGTTATTGAGCAAAACTTCAGTACAAAACAGTATCAAGTGGGAAAGGAAAGTGAGTGTTGTGTTGAACAGATAAAATAACAGTAACCTACTTAAATGGAGAAACATCAATGAACTCATTAGTACAGAGGGATTTGTATGTCCCGATACATGAGCCACGTAAATCTCGTCAGCAAATTCAGCAAGGGATTAGGAAAGTGTATCAAATGATGCTGTTTCAAGCCAAGGCTCTCGGATATAATTATTGGAATTTGTTACTGCATCTGTACATGACAATGCTGAGGCTACATTGGATATATTGTGTGGAGTAATGAATCCCTAAGTTGAAAGAAAAATGCAATTGTTTTAGAAACTTTTCACAGATGTTTCACTTTACTCTTTGCTGGAATGAGAGCCTGATGGAGTCATAGTGTCATACAGTTCATCTGCACCAACCAGATATTCCATCTGATGTAGGACAATTTGTCAACATTAAACCCATAACTCTCGAAACCCTTCTTATTCATACATCTTTCCATTGTCTCTTAATTGTTGTAAGTATACCAGCCTCCACCACTTTTGCTGCCAGCTCATTCCATACATGCACTACCCTCTATGCAAAAAAGTTACCCCTGAAGTATCTTTTTAATCTTCCCCCTATCACCTTAAATCACTATTCTCTGGTTTGGTCTCCTCCGGCCTTGGAAAATAACTCTGGCTGTTTCCTGTATCCATGCCCCTCATGTCCTGTACAAAGTCAGAGCACGTCAGGTCTGAGAACGAGAGATATTTAAATTGAACCATATAAGACCATGACGAGAGTTTATTTGGGGTAGCTAATGGATGAGAGAATAACACTAAGGGTTCTGCTTTAGAAAACAACATATTCATTTTAACACAGGTACTATAACGACATGAATTTATCGCACAAAAATTCTACTGACACATATAAACACACCGTTAAGTTATAAAATGCAAATCATCCCAAAATGGAGAAGTTAACAGGGATGGAGTCATGCAATCAGGGGAATGTTCAACCAGACCTGATATAGTCCAGGTTGGTGTTCGGGTCATATTGTTGCATGTTTCAGATCAGAGAGGGAGAAAATGCAACGGCCATTGCTCCATCTCTACTTGTACTTCTCTACAGTAACAAATGAGTGCAGAAAACCAATCAGCCATCTTTACCACTCAAGGAGGGTTCCTGTCGACGATTCATTGGAACCTCTCCACTGCCTGCAGAAAAGGGGATTCAGCCGAATGCAATTGTTACAGCAAGAAACCCCAGTGCTAGCAGATTCTGTGAGGCAGAATAACTTCAGAGGCAGAATAACAATTGAAACATTTTAAAGTTTGCTTTTGTCATGAAATTAATTGATATTTGGACAAAGCTCTATCGAATTAATATGCTGCAGAGTTTCATTTTTTTCTATTTGCCTTCAGATGTGTGTGCGTGAATGTGTGCGTGTGTTTCCTTGTGTGCATGTTTCTGTGTCTCAGATTTATAGAAAAATAAATGTTGATGAACATATTGTCAATGTCCAAACTGTATATCATTTATGTATCAATCGTATTTCGAGTAACTTTGCTTTGGTTTTAGATTAGATATTGTTATAAATTTAAGAAACCTGTCTGACTGTCCTAACACTGAAACTGACCCAATCTGAGACGGAGATCATTACCATATCACACACTTAATTACACTGATAATTTGTCGTGACGTCTGGAGGAATGGGAATAGAAAAAGAAACAATGATTCCCTAACCTTGGTAGGAACAAGGATAAGGAGAAATTTTGAAAAGGCCATTTGAGTGGGAATTCTCTATCCCACAGGTTTGTGGTACCTGTGTATTTGCATTTATTCAATGGTGTGTTCGTTAAATATTTGACGGCAAAGTGACTCAAGGACAATGAACTGCAGATAGGAACGTGGGGCTGAGACCACAATCTGATAAGCCATATTCTTAGTGCCTAGGGACTAATTTCTGTTCCTCAGTTCCACTTTGCCCCATTCCATTCAGCCCTTCAATTTGCTATACAAGAGCAGTTGGAGACCATTTGCTCCAACTAACTGGTGCACAGAAACAGAGGAGACCATTCAGCCCCTGACTGCAATCAAGCATGATTTGGTGTGGATTGGAAAACGTTCTTGGGAAAAAGAGTGAGTGTTATTGTGAAACAGTACCCTCCTCTCTCTTTTCAGAAATTCCCCTGGCTCCATTCATTTGTCATGCTGTAGACCTAGATTCAAGGTGAATAATGCCCCATACATAACCCAGATAATGCTCACAAAATCCTCTGGTCTCTTTGACTACAACTTTCCTTCACACAATCACCAGGAAAATAACAACGATGAACCTTCCAATAATAGAATGTAAGGACATTAGAAGCAGGAGAACGTCATTTAGCCCATACAGTCTGCCTTTCCCTTCAATAAGATCATGGATGATCTGCTCTCGGCCCCAACTCCCGCAGTGCCTGCCGTGTCATGGCTTAAAATGCTTAGTCATTTTTTTTAGGTCTATAATGATGATTTTATTGTGGATATAGATGTACGCTTAAAATGACTGAACAGCACTATTCTGACCATTTGCAGATCACCTGACAGTCCAATGTTCAAGGTAGATGGAAAACAGTGCACTCCAAAATCTACCATGAAAAAAGTAAGTTTGAAAACTATATGTTATTAATGTTTTGCTTCATTCAGAGTACACAAAATAGACAGGAACTTACTTTCTAGGTTCTTTTCAGGAAACATCACACAGCAGCGCAGATAACACCACTCCAGGCAAGAGCATTTGCATTACTGTCTATCTGCTATTTGCATTCGAATTAGGGCTTCAGAATTGTGGTTCAAAATGTTGTATTAGGTGAGGACATCAAAGACACCTCATTGTAAGTTTGCTTGCATTTTGTTATTGAAGTTTCTAAATTCTGAATATGAATACATTCATGAACTTGATATCCCATAACTGTCTCTCATCGTTATCACCAGCAACAAAGGTTTTGAAGAACAAATTCACCATCTATTGTAGTCAGCCATCTGGAGTGTGACCAGTTTCACTCAAACGGCTGAATGCAGGCGGCAGTCCTGAATCCAGACTCTTCGGTCTTTCAAACAGCTGTCACACAATTATGGGGTGGAGACAAATGCTAATTTAAATAACTTCATTTATCTTTTATGATCAGTTGCAGGCATAGTAAGTGTGACAATCCAAACTGCGACGGAAATGAAACCTATAGTCCGTTAGAATTAACTGAAGAAATTAAAGTGTCAGTTTGATCCAAGTGCAATTTAGTTCCTGATTAATATTGTATTTGGAATAAATGTTATTGCTGGAAACCAGCAATTCCTGTGAAGTTATGTAGGTACTTCTTTCTGCATACATGCGAGAACAATGTCAAATACGCTATTCCAGGCCATAGTTAGCATATTACGGAAGTTGTTGGGCTCTGCCTCCCAAGTGTGTATTTTTCCTAGAAGTTAGATTGTGGTGTGTTTTTTTTTAAAAAAAAGACATTTGCAGTAATAATGTTGTGAATTGTGTTGGAGCCCTGCTGCTTGGACTGATAGCTGGATCCAGCGCTGCTGTGAATGATAGCATCATTAATGTTGGCATACTGCTGACTTGGCCTGATCAAGAATCTGTTGCTGTGTCACTATTCCAAGAATGAAATGGCCCAAATCTAAAGAGCTGATGGTTTAATTGGAACAATAGCAGAGTGGCAAACCTTTATGTCCCATCCATTAATGGTTGCAATTGCTGAGCCAATACACATTGATGAGGAAAAGTCAATCTTGTATGTAGAGCCAGTATCCAAAGCTCTTAAATGGAGAAATTGGAGAGTTAGTTGCCCTTCTATAATTGCCCTAAGCTCTGTACTTGAGACTTTTATCGACTGTGCAACACGTGTAAAGTATTGAAGAAATAGGTTTGTCACATCCTTCATTTCCTTGTTTCAGCCTGACTGCCAGTGGCTTGAAATCCTGACACTCCTACTCAAGTTTCTAAAAATGTTTTTATCCTGAACGTAAATGTTTGCTTAAATTGACTTATTGGCACTTGATGACCATTTGCAGCTCTGAAAACATCAACTGCTGAAAGTGCAAGGGAGCTGGTGATTCTGTCTCTCCAGAAACTAAGAAGGTCATTGCAAAATAAGCTGAAGACAATGTGTGACTGTCTACTAACAGCTAGCAGATCTGGCTGTATCCGTGGAGTGAAAGCAGAGTTAATATTTTCAGTTGAATGACTCATGTTCAGAAATTCTGATCTCTTTGAAGAAGGGTCACTTGACTGAAGGTGAACTCTGCTTTCTCTCCACAGATGCTGAAAATATGATCATTTTCTCCAGCAAGTTCTGGATTTCTTTCAGATTGTCACCTTCCACAGTTTGTTATTTTACATTAAGAATGGAAAATGGCTGGCATATAATCTTTGCTCTATCATTTTAGGTGGAAGCTTGCAGTGAATGCGGCAGACCTAATGCTGGGACTGAAACCTGGAGATTTTGGCGTATGCTAAGAATGGTATATTGCCAGCAGTGAGCTATGAAGAGATTCTTCATTGATGAAAGGTTTCTGCCTGATTTTCCTGCTCCTCAGATGCTGCCTGACCCGCTGTGCTTTTCCAGCTCCATTCTAATCTAAAATGAACACATTCTTGCCAGTGTTACGTAGGAGTTGACGGTGCAGCTTAGTTTCAAGTCTTGCTACTCCAGTAAGAGGGAGAACAGATCAACACATGTCTGAGCCCTACAATTCATACTGATCATTACTGAGGCTACAAAGGCGGGCATAATCAAGGAAATGAGGGCGGCAGGCCTGAGAGCTCATGGAGAGTTAAGATGTCAAAAAGAACTGATCTATGTCAACCTGGCTTACCGATGAGAAGGTGTCAGACTCCCCACCTGCCATTTTCCAAATCCTACCACCTCACCAGTTAAAAGTCAGTGAATAATTGAGCATGCATTAACACAAAGTCTTTCAATAATAATTTCTAGCCCTTCAATGTTCAAGCCTTCCGTTGTTCACTTCCAAGCAATGGACTGTGCAATGAGGCTAAACATACTGAAAACACATTGACTACGTAACTCTCTGCTTCCCAATACTATTACATCGGCCACCTCCCCTCACCCTAACTCTTCAAAAAGAACAGGACATGGTGTCCTGCAAACCTCTGTGAAAGTTGAAAAAGTCAACATATGTTGCAGTCATAACTTTTGCAAGTGCTCTTTTTTAACAGAATGTAATGAGAAAAGGAATTTCTGGAGAGCAGGAATTTCTGTAAGATTTCTGGAGGAACTTCCGCTTGACAACATCTCCCAGTGCTAGAGCAAACACCACCATTCCAGACCACAGCACCTCCCAATATTTGCATTACCCCTAGTGTTTAGAGTGATTCCTCTTCACTAAAAAATAAACATGCTGTATCAGCTCAATAAAGCCTTTTGATCTTTTGGGTTTATCCTCAAATGTTTGAAAGTCATTTATTGGTGTAAGTCCTTTGTTTAAGTTGTGCTTCACGATGATTGTGGCTGGGGACATTTTGACAGATCAGCTTGTCAGAAGGATGGGAATCATTTTTTTGCCAGACATGAGGTAGCAAGTTTGATTTGATCTGATTTTGATATGGTTTAATTATGCTTCATTTGAAATACAACAATGTGAAAAGCGAATGTTGAAGAACCATTGATTCGTTTGAAATGTTTTGTGCAATGCGACGAATGCCAGTTCAGACAACAATGGCTACATTAAAGAGGCTGCTCAACTGCCTCGCAAGGAATTTAATATTAGTGACAGAGTTGTCTTAAACAGTAGTACCACCACTCAAAACACTGAGATGGGAAATTGCTTGCTAATCAATATTGAGGTTCTGTTTATGGACATTGGAGTTATAGTGAAAATACTGAAGAATTGGGTTCCTCTCCTTCACTCCACCTCATCGCTGCACTTTGTTTCTCTTTTCTGCTCATCCTCACTCCCCTCCCCCCTTACACACTACCTCCAAAATCACCGCCATGGTCTCCAAAGTTTGGTGACATTTGATGAAATATGGCTATACATTTGACGAAATATAGCGACCGATTGGGACCAACTCCTGGTCTCCACGCCTTGGTCTATTGCCCATACAAGGTCGCCATTGAATGCTTTGCACTTTTTATAATTTAAGTTGGCCAGAGGCCATGTGTATCCACTGAGTCAGGCACTTTCCCTAGTAATAATTATTTGTTTGAAACGAGCTTATAAAGCGCTTTAATGGCGAACTCAACACAGGCAGCATCACACCCACATCATTTAAATGATGTCATCAATTAATAAATGCCTAAATACAGTTCATTACACGGCTCTGGGTCAGACACCTGTAATTATTTCTAGGTTTATTATGGTCAGATCTTTCAGTATGCTCTGAACAGAAGAAGGAGCAGGAAAGGAAAAGAAATAAACTAATCTTTTCAACAAAACAGCCAATACTGACTAATATGACATGAACCTTCAGTGAATTTGAAAAATGAGAAATTACGATATTTGGATTCTGACTCAAACATTGAGTTACAAATTGTGCTTGTAAGGATTAAATTAGCAATGGTATGTAAAGAGCTTGTGTTTCTTTTTCCAAGATAAGGAAGTGAAACTTAAATCCTTGCATTTGGGATGTTTTTCCCTCTGTCTCAGTGCAGACAAGTCTTTATCTGACCTCTTTACTCTCCACCCACCAGCTCCTGCCCTCACAGCTCAAAACTCTCGGTGTTGATAAGAAGTGCAAAATATTAATTTTGTGATCATGCACGTATTTAAAATGATTTAACTGGTACTTTCTGACCAGTTGCAGCTCTAAAAATGTTGGCACCTCACACTGTGAATTAGGTGGAAACCTAAGTTTGTCAGAAACTAACGGAAAACAAATTGGCAGGTAAATTTGGTCTAATGTCAGTTTAAATCTGCTATGTTCGGGATCCAATAATGTGAAAGGGAAGTGCTAGCAGTTGTTGTAAAATTTTATCAGGTTTGCCACAGAAAGGCACCCCATTGCAGCGTGTTGAACATTAACACTAATGAGAACAATCACAGAAAACAACTGCTTGACTGGTTCAGAAATGCTTACCTTATTTTGAGAGACCAATCTTGAATCAGCATAAAACATCCAAAGTTTTTCAATGGTCGTTTGAATTTTGCTTGCATTTCAGTATGAAGGTCTTCCATAGCCCAGAAATGGCTATAAACAATGGTGCCATACTAAAGAAATTGCTTTCTCTTCTTTTCACTCTGTACAGTCACTTCCACATCCCAACCCAACATTCCCTGATTGTGGTGTACTGTAGACATCCTATGGAAGTCAAAAGAACCCCATACCAACACGACCAAGATGGTTCATGATGAATCTTGAAAACAAATAAAATCCCAGCAACATTTTTAGATCTTAGGACAGCATTGTTAATACCCTCCAGGGGGATGGGTGTTGAAGGCAGCAATAACTAGTTACATAAGCAAGATTACGAGACTGGGATACAACGTATACTGCTTTGTCATTATCCCATCATTAACTTCACCATTACAAGACTAAAATCGGGAGCATTGGAATTTTCACTGCTCACCTGTTGATTGGTTTAATTGCAACAATAGTCTGGAAGCTCAATATAATAAAAGAGAGAGCAGTTTGTTTGACTGGCAAAAGAACTAACGTACCTAAATTCCATTTCCTTCACTATCACTCAGCTACGATGTTGGGCTACCTCGCTCTTAGATGCCACGGAATGAATTGCAGCAACTGATTAGACTTACACTGAAAGGAATTTTCCTGTCTATAATCTTTATTTCTAAACAGAACAACGATCAGCTAAAGGTCTGTTACACCGTTGTTGTGGTTCCGTTCGCCGAGCTGGGTGTTTTTGTTGCAAACGTTTCGTCCCCTTTCTATGCGATATCTTCAGTGCTTGGGAGCCTCCTGTGAAGTGTTTCTGTGCTGATTCCTCCAGCATTTATACTGGTTTGAATCTGCCACTTCCGGTAGTCAGTTGCTGTCCGCTGCAGTGGTTGGTATATAGGGTCTAGTTCGATGAGCCAGTTGATAGAATTTATGGATGAGTGCCATGCCTCTAGGAATTCCCTGGCTGTTCTCTGTTTGGCCTGCCCTATAATAGTGGTGTTGTCCCAATCGAATTCGTATTGTTTGTAATCTGAGTGTATGGCTCCTAGGGATAGCTGGTCGTGTCGTTTCATGGCTAGTTGGTGTTCATGGATGCGGGTTGCTAGCTGTCTTCCTGTTTGTCGAAGTAGTGTTTTGTGCAGTCCTTGCATGGGATTTTGTACACTACGTTGGTTTTGCTCCTGCTGGGTATCGGGTCCTTTGTCCTGGTGAGTTGTTGTCTGAGAATGGCTGCTGGTTTGTGTGCTGTTATGAGTCCTAGTGGTCGCAGCAGTCTGGCTGTCAGTTCAGAAATGCTCCTGATGTATGGGAGTGTGGCCAGTCCTTTGGGTTGTGGCATGTCCTCATTTCGTTGTCTTTCCCTAAGGCATCTGTTGATGAAATTGCGTGGGTATCTGTTTTTGGTGAATACCTTGTATAGGTATTCTTCTTCCTCTTTTTGTAGTTCAGGTGTGCTGCAGTGTGTTGTGGCCCTTTTGAATAATGTCCTGATACAACTTCGTTTGTGTGTGTTGGGGTGGTTGCTTTCATAGTTCAGGACTTGGTCTGTATGTGTGGCTTTTTCTGTATACCTTCGTGGTGAATTCTCCGTTCGGTGATCTGTTACACCTGAATCTGACTTTGCATGGATATCGCTGTTCTTTTATTACCACTATGGCAAAACAATTATTTTATTAAAATGGAAGTCATTGACGAACTTAAGAAAACTAGTCGACCAGGCTTGATATATTGAATCTCAAGTCAGTGATTTTTTTTTTTGTTACATTGCTTTGGACTTAATTCTGAACAGGTTTATTGATGTTAAATTACTTAATTTGTGCTCTTCGATGAATTACAGTTCTGGAAACATTGTCAGTGCAAACAGTGAGGAAAATGGGAATGCAGAATCTCCTGGATCACGTGAAGTAATTGCAAAGTAAGTTTAGTTGCATGCATGACTAAGTTAGTCATCATATTAGAATATGACAAACCATTAGGAAATAACTGTTGAGCTGGTAGTTTGTGCAATGTTACACAACGATTAATGGTAACAAGTCGGAGGCAATGATTTGATCAGCTCTCAAAGAGGAACTTGCTTATATTCACTCCCAAGTCCTTTTACTATGTGATACTGCAAAACCTCTCCTTACGAAAATTGTAGATTCCTTTTGAAGACCTCAGTTGAAGCTGCCTCCACCACTACAGTATGGAGCAGAACATTCCAGTTTCCGAACTATGCTTTTTTTAAAAAAAAGATTCCCTGTAACCGTTGTTTTATTTGGCTGATCATCTTAAATCAGTGTCCTTTTCTTCTCAAGCCTTTTTTAAATAGAATCCGTAGAGTATGGAAACACGCCACTTGGCCCAACAAGTCCATACCAACCCGCCAAAGAGTAACCAATCCAAATGTATTCTCCTACTCTATCCAAATCCGTCATGATTGTGAACACTTGCAAAATGACTTCTTCATCTTCTGTTCACAGTAAAGAGCAGCCAGAGCTTCTTCAAACCATTCACATATTTGTCCAGCTGCTCATCTCTGGTACCTTTTTTGTGTACCTTTTGTGCACCTTCTCAAATCCCTTCCTGAAGCGTCCTGCACAAATACTAGACATGAGGGAAAATCAGGACTGTTTATAACCATTTGTCATAATTTCCTTATTTTGCATGCGACTGCCCTTTTTATAATTTCAGAATCCTAATGGTATCTTAAAACTGCACTGCCAACTTCATAATTTGTGTGCATACATACAATATGTTTAAAAAGCATTAAATATTAGACTGGAATCATATAAAAAGCATTGATCGTTGTATCAAAAGATTTTAGCTTGTGTATAAAATGAACAAGGAACGATCCAGAATAATTCTGAGTTGGAAGAGGGCTGAATTCAATGGGGCAAGAGGGCATTTGAGCAAGGACATTTGAGCACAAATCTGGGCAATGTTCAGCTTTCGCTATACAGTACAGCTTAATATTTCCACAAACAGGAAATGGTGGCAAAACATTACTCTAATTCGCTGCATGATGTTGCAAAGTACATGGATTATTGCTAAACCCAGTGAGAACCGTGCTAAATACAGACAGTTCAGAGGGGAAATAAAGAGTAAGGGAGACTGGCAGCTAACTTTAAAAGGGAATCCAAAAGTCATGATTCGTCACAAACAGTGAAGGGGTAACAAAAACTGAGTGGGGCCAATTATCATAAATCCCCTGTTTAAACTTCGTAGGGGCAAGGGCCTGGCTGAAGTATTATGAAGAGGAAGTTGATGCCCAGTTCATGGTGAAAAATTAATGTAGATGAGACTTGGGTGAGATGAGGATTGACAGAATTTTAGAAAGTCTAAAATAAAACAAAATTGCAGATGTTGGAAATCTGAAACAAATATGTAATTGCTGGAGAATCTCAGCAGGTCTGGTAGCATCTGTGGCGGGAAAGTGGAGTTAATGTTTTTGAGTCCTGTGACCCATTGAGCTTCTCCAACAACTTATGTTTCAATTAGAAAGGCTGATTGTCATTGAGTGTTGACAACTGAGAACAACTGAATTGGAGACACCTGAGGATACAGAGAAAAGTAACATTGAAGCTGCAGTGGTAATATCCACAACAACCGAATCCTGTTCAAATGCAGGCATGGAATCAGGGACTGGAGAATCACAACATTTAAAATATTTTTGTTCAAAACTGTCTAGACAAATCCAGCAAACAGATTCATCTTAGTGTTAGGAAAGCTTCTAATGAACTGTAATCACAGCCTCATGCAACAAGACTTGGAGATCACATGGACTTACTTTAAATGCTGACTAAAAAATCGAGTGTGTAACCTGTTTAACTTAATCATCTGATGAAGGCTTATAATTTTGAATCTTCGGTTTTCTTGGGTATTTAAACCGGTTAAGAAACATAGAGAATAGGAAAAGGAGGAGGCCATTCAGCCCTTTGAGCCTGGTCTGTCACTCATCAGAATCATGGCTGATTGTCCAACTCAATAGCCTAATCATGCTCTGTCCCCATAACATTCGATCCCATTTTCCCCAAGTGCTGTATTAAGCTGCCTCTTTAATTGTAGTTGAATCTGCTTGCTGAAGTGTCTTCATTGGTTCTTGTGTTCAACTGAATCTGTGAAACAAACCTGGAGTCCAAATTCTGTCCACATTCTGAGGAGGTTGACAATTTAAGTTCACGAGAAAACAAAGTGACAGTCAAAAAGTAAGCTTGATCCAATGTATGACCATGTTATGCTTTATTTTCAATACAGCAATGTGAAAAACGGATTTCTGTAGAACTGTGGCCATATGTTAGATCATCAAAAATCTCTTCATGAAAATGTCAATGTTTCAGTTCTGTATGCTACTCGATTAGGCATACCACCGAAACAATGGTATGTACACCACTCCTGATCATATTCCATTAATGAAGAAATGGCTTCTCGATTGTTTGCACAGTTTCCCCCTGATCCCTTCGCACAAGAAATACTAAGCACTGAGTGGAGGACAAACAACAGTTGAGGGTGAAGGTGTTGAGTTTATCTCAAACTGCAATTTCTTCACTCTGTGGCAAATGTAAGCTGTTGAATAAGTGGTTTCACTCCTTGTGACTGCTATGTTTCTCTGTTGCTACCTGCTGCCACCACAGTTGGCAAGCTGCTTTGGCCCTCCGTGTCATTTCTTGTCAATGTCTTGAGGAATTTCAAAGAAGTAATCACCATCTTTTGCAGTTTTACATTTGGAGTATGACCCTGTTTCATTAAAAAGGTTGATCAGGGCTTGAAATGCAGCATTGCGAGACTTCTTTTTTTTAATGCCTGACAATAATTTATAGACCCAGACACCATTTTAATTTGCTTTTAGTTTTGTGGTTATTGATCAATTGCACTATAACAGTCAGAGCATTAAAAAAATGATAATCCCAATTGTACTGAAAAGAAAGCAGTGATGAAAAAGTAAGTTTGATTGTCATGTAGCTAAATTGGATTTTTAATTTCGAACCTAGCAACATTAGAGGAATTGCTGGAGAGTCAGAATGTCCTTTAAAATAATGTAGAGACTTTCTCATGAATACATGTCCCCAAAACCAGGTTGCAAACAACGCTCCAAACCATTACAAGCAGCCTACAAGGTTTGTCCTTAAATTTATCCAAAAATATTTAATGGATTATGATCAATATTTATGATTTTCTCAGATACATTACTGGTAAATGTTGTAACACTACACCCAAACTCAAGGTCTCTTCTCAACCGTCGAATATTTCTGTTGACGAATGTTTAGCTCCATGAGAAACATTTAATAAGTATTTTTATCTTCTCGTGGTTCTCTTGTAAGATTACAGCACTGACACTTTTATCACTTGCATCAACAACTGCCTTGATTAGCTTTGGGTTATTAGGTGTTGCTAATATTGGGGCTGTGGTTAACACATCTTTCAGGCTGTCAAATGCCTTCTGATATTCTTCCATCTATTGAAACTTCCTGCATTTCTACAATAATTAAGTGAGTGGAGCAGCTACACTGCTAAGATTATGTACAATTTCTGATAAAACCCCCTCGTAGTAATACCATGTACAGAACAACCTCCGTTATTCGAACATCAATTATCCAAATTTCAGATGATCTGATCAAGATCTCAAGGTCCTGAACGGCTTCCTTTGTTTGAAATCAGATCAGTTATCCGAACAATTAGTTATCTGAACAATCAGTTGTCCCCACCCGTCTCAGTTGGATAATCAAGGATGTTTTGTTTTCGTACTGCGCTTTTGATCGATGGGGCCATCTGCCCATGTTCAATGACATGGTCTAGGAGAGTGATTTGTGTTTTCTTGAATTCTCTGTCGGCCAGGTTTATCACTAAGCCTGCCTCCCAAAGTGGAATGAATAATTTTGAGAAATCTTGCAAATCTTCCTTCCATTTGTGACTAAACATCATGTCATCACTGTGTACAATGCAATTGGTATCAAAGAAATTACTTCATTGGTTAGTCTTTGAAATGTAGCTGGCACATTCTTCATACCTATGACATGACTGTAAATTGTTACAATGCACGTTGGTGTCACAAAAACCGAAATTGTCTTCACCTTTTTGAATAAAAGTAACTGCCAGTATTCTTTGAGTAAGTTGTACTGAGAAAGAGAATTGATGGGCCATCTTTTCAATATAGTCTTCCAAACTTGATTTAGGACATGTGTCAGATTTAATAACTGCATGAATGTTGCGTAGGTCCACACATAATAGTTGGATACTATCTGGCTTTGGTATCATTGATGTAGGTGAGCTCTGTTCACTACAACTGATTTTGATAATATTGTCTTTCAGCATGTGTTCAGTTTCTTTCCGAACCTGTACCAACCTTCAAAGGTTAAGTTTATAGGATGTTGTTTGATTGGAACAGCATTTCCTCAATCAATATTTAGTGGAGTGAGATTAGTAATTCCCAGGTTATTCCCACATATCTCCCCATGTGATTATACTATCTCTTTCAAGTCATTTTGATTTTCATCTGAAAGGTAACTTAGCAGTTATCCCAGTTTTCCAGAACTTCCTCATTGTTCAATTTTATTGGAGGAATGTCAAATTCACAATCATCTGAAATTGTGTGTAAGAAGTAAAGCCAAAGCCACTCCGCCCTTTAAAGGGAACCTTATTATTTTGATTTAAAGTGAGGAGATTATACCGGTTATCCCAGCCAATATTTATCGCTCAATCCCGATGATAAGATAATCCCGTCATCATCTCCTTCCTGGTTTTCCCATGGTGCATAATTTACATATCATGTTTCTGACATGTAACTAAATAATCCAAAGTACTTCGGTTGTTGTAAAGAACATCTCTGATTGAAAATTGGCTTTGTCAGAACCTGCATGCAGTATTTCTCAACTGTTCATTCTTCACTCTCTTCACTGCTGTAAGAAAACACACCTTTCAACTTCCACCAAAGGCAAATGAGACAAAGCTCAGTGCTGTAATATTTCAATTTATACAAACATAAGGATCAAACTAAAATACCATTCAATGCAAATATGAAACGAATTGAACCATTTTTCAAGGATTAAAACAAATTACATGTTTCACCAAAGGAGTGTATTGAAATATTTCAATAGTTCTCATTGTGTCAAGCACCAGCAAAAAGTTGAGTCTGTCCCAATCTATTTTGTTTTGCCTAAAGAATAGGCAGAGGAAAAGGACAGTGCACTGCAGGCTCCTTCAATTTGAGAATGAGGAAAGGAGTACATTGTGGATCAGTGATTAACAGCAGGAAAATTATTCTCCTGATTAGAATAGATGTGTAGTGGAATATATTAAAATGATCGAATGAGAGAAGCTAACGTGGGATATTGTCAGATGAATGTTTCATAAGCTTGTGAATATCGTGTCAGTCAGCATCTTATTGAATGGTGGAACAGACTCGAAAGGCCAAGTGAACTATTCTTGTTCATTGTTCATACCTAGAAACAATTTTGCTAGTTACTCGAGCGGAATATTAAACACACACTTTAAACTGTTACATGAGCACATGCTGATATTTCCATCTAAGATTCCCTGGGTTTGATAGCATGTAGTTGGCAGTGGCCCCAGGGGTTCTGCACTTGTTTAAGAGATCTGTAAATAGATGTTAAGGATACTCTAAGATTGCATTAAGATGTTATATAAATACACAACTTTTCTACTTGCCTTCCTGATAGGGTAGAGAGGGTTTTGCTCTCTATCAAACCTGTGCATCATTTGACTTCAATCTGCTTTTATTTGTTGCATTATTGTATGCAGTTTATTCTCTTAAGGTAATAGCCTGGGCGTTGCCCAATATTTAAGAGATTTTTACTCACATTGGTGAGCTTCTGTTTCCCATGAGGTCGATTCATTGCAGTCAGTCATGGAAAATTTAGCAGATCAAATATAATGTTGTTAATTGTTATTACATCTTTTTAGTAGGGATAACTACTTGTTGTTCTATGACCCTCAGGATTCAAACGCCATTTCAGTGGAGCCACTGCTGATTTAACTAATGCGATATACTTGCAGATGCACAGTTACTGAAACCTTTATTATCTGGGACAATGATGAAATAGAAATTGACTGCAACGGCAACTTATCAGGAAAACTAGGGAACAGTGAGAGACTGGGTCCGAAGCTCAGAATACGGAGGCACTGCAAACCCAAACACCCATTGGCACAGCTTCTCAAGATGAATTATGATGTGCTTCTTCATTATTCGGTTCTGATCTCTGCGGTTTGTCGAAAAAAAATGTCTGCTAGAAGGCAACTACAAAGCTCTCTTGCCGTAATGTGACACAGAATCAAGTGAGGTTTGGAGTATCATTTTTTGGGGCTTCTTGCATCCTTTCAAGTGGCAGCTGAATTTGGTGATCAGGTATCAGTTAGTATCGAATTGGATGAAATCTTGTTTGTGTTCATTTATTTACATTTCCCTATCTCTGAGGTTTTCCCCATTTCTTTAGTAAAGTGTCAATGGGTGTGAGATCTTTTTTGTCCTGTCCATAGGATAACCGTGCTCCTGGAACTATGCAACTTCATATTGATATCTGCCTTTAAAAACAATTGGAATCTATTGTCACATGTGGTGTCGGAACTGACTGGGGCTCTTCATAGAATGACCAACTCTTCAACTGCTGCAAACCAATGTGGGCTAGATTTTCAAACTATCATTATCACAAGACTTTTTATGCCACATTGACTATTCAGAATAACTTTTTTTTCTGCTCTTGCAGAATTTCACTCTGTTACTTTATATAATTATATGATATGTGTATGTTCATGTGGTTTGTCTCTGTTTATTTCTGTTCCTCAATGGTTTTGAAATTCTTGCTGTATTAGATCAAAAGCAAATTAATGCCATTCTTCTGTCTCCACAAGGACATTGTTGCTGGTTTTCCTCTGAGACCAGTGCAGAACTTTACCAGTTCATTACAGGTGTGATACTTTATAGTTAAGTTTCACGTCTGCCACCTGGTACAACATGAAAATTTTAGGATTGATGAAAGTAATCTTTTTTTTAAATTTAAGTCTTTAGTATTGTACATATCAGGATACTCTCAAGAATACCAATGAAAAGGGGGAAAGCATTCAGTTTGTCTGGGTATTGAGTGCTGATTAGTAAAGGCATGGAGAATGGACCAGGTTAACTGCCAACGTTTGCTGTGGCTTGTTTTGATTCGGCTAATTTGGTGACGGGCATTCCCTGATTCATTTATCAGGGCAATGCCTTCACCGCTCAGGCAATCTGACAATTGAAAATTTCACAACGTTTAGCTGTCAACTGACCGTCACCTTTCGTTGGTATCATCTCGATCAATCACTGTGCATTTTCCAATACAACAGAATTCCTTTCTTATGCAGTGCAAAATAGTGTTGTTCCTTTGTCTCAAACTTTATATCAAAATTCTTGCAGCTATCCTGCTGAATGCAACACAAAAAAATAGAAAAAGAAAGTCCAATTTTCCAGCAATACCAGTTTCTTTATTTACAAACAACCGTTTGCATATGGGAACACTTTGCTCATGGACTATCCAACATACAACTGATATGATTAAAATGGAATCTAGTTTTAGAATTTGAAATGGTTTAACTCCCTGACTAGCCCACTTTGTTTATGCAAATCGTCTTTGAATATTGTATCAGTATGGCTGTTGAAAGTTGATTATTTCTGTTAACTGCTATTGCTGAAATGAATTGCTGAAACTGTGGCGTATACACTCTATTTCATTTAAAAAAACAAAGGTACTTTGTGAAATCAGGAGATGTGCACAGAGCAAAATAAAATCCCATTTAATGCTTGCCTGGACAAGACTGGTAAACTTAAATTTGTGCTTGTCCAGAAAGGACTGAGATTTTAACTGGCTCATTATTATAAAATGTATTGAATATAAACTTTTGTCCATATCTAAACACTTCAAGGCCTTGATCCACGCGCTCTCTTGTACCGTTTATATACACATCCTGTTCTTTAGTTCCCTGATTGCTTTATATCTTTTTGTCCATGAGTGTGGTCAAGATCACTTTAAATGGCTGTCCTCTATTGATAAACTTCGTCTGGTACTCATTATTTCTTTGAAAGCTTGCCTAAAGGCCTGTTTCATGTTTCTACTCATTAGTCCTAATTATTCTGAAACATGTCAACAACCTTCTCCTGTTTAACATCCGGGGCATCCTTTTCCAGTTAAAGCAATTCATAAATGTAAGTATTTAATGTCCACCTTGGCAGATTTAATTGATTCTAATTGGGATGTGTCAATCAAACCTTTAGCAAAACTGAATCATCAAACAGCTGCAAACTGTGCACACGTCCAACACAAAACATTGCTGCTCCCCATTAACGTTTCAAATGCTCCGCTCTATTCCAAATAGCTGCCCACCCGTTCCCATTCATAGAAATTTGTTTCTGATGGATATAAGTGGTTGCTTCTGTACTTCTGCCATTTTTGATGAACTCATCTCAAGTTACACTTTGGAATTTGACAGTCAAAACAAGATTGTTCATGTTGAGCTTTATCAATTTTGACCGGTTTGATAGCTCTTCATGTTCTTGAATATTGGAATGGCACTGGATTCTATCAGCCCTCAAGGGACAGGCTGAAAGGTCAATAGATGGATAATAGGGGGGAAGATGACAAGGGAAGTAAGGAGTCTCAGTAGCTCTCATATTTCCACCTCCGTAGTATTTTATTGATCCCAAATTAGGGAAAGGATGCCCATTCAGGTGGTCAATGTAGAGTCTATTCCCGCCAATGCTGGCAGTTTGTCAGCAGCAGATGGGTCCTCCATTGTTTGGGAGACATCCTCCTGCATCCTGGAGACACGCCTGCAGGATGGCCCTCCTAAAGAAGTACCTCTTGTCTCACAATAGGTTCTCCCATCTGCACATTGGAATAGTCACCTGTCCATGGTGGCGATAATTTGGGCACTGGAAATCAAAGTGAGTGAGTGAAAGAAGCCGTGAGACCGAGAGTGTACACAACATTCCCAAGGACCAGGTTGGCAGATGCTACTGAGGCCATTAATAAGTCATTAAGATCCCCCAGTTGGTGCATGGACAGTGGGTTACTCCTACTCGTAGTAAGAGTATTGTGATTACTGTTCTTACAGTGTTATCAACCAAATAGTGTATTGAGGCCATGAGATAAAATCATTTACATTCAGTGCTGTACGCTTGAGATTTTTTGGGGGAAAACTTGATAATTCCTCTGGATGTTCCTCATACACTGTTTCATACAATGGTGATTTTCTACATAGGATTACAGAGGCAATACAGAACAGGAACACACCATTTGGCACAATCAGTACATGCCAGTGCTTATGTTACACTTAAGCTGTTTTACATCCTTCCTCATCTAAATCGCCCATTGTAATTCTCAATTCCCATCCCTTCCAAGTGTTCTCCTAGTTTCCTTGAAATACACTAAACTATTGATTTCAACTATTCCGTCTGGTCACATAGAACATAGAAAAGTACAGCACAGAACAGGCCCTTTGGCCCACGATGTTTTGTCGAGATTTAATCCTGATGCAAAATATAGTAACAACCTACACACCCCTCAACTCACTTCTATCTATGTGCATGTCCAACGGTCACTTCAGTGTCCCCAATGAGTCTGCTTCCACCACCACCACTGGTTACGCATTCCATGCATTTACAACTCTCCGTGTAAAAAGCCTACCTTTGACGTCTCCTGTATACCTTCCTCCTAATATCTTCAAACTATGACTTCTCGTACCAGTCAATCCTGCCCTGGAGAAAGGTCTTTGGCTATTGATTCTATCTATTGCTCTCATTATTTTTTAAACCTCGATCAGGTCTCCTGTCTTCCTCCTTCTCTCCAGGGAGAAAAGTCCCAGCTTCTTCAGCCTTCCTTCATAAGGCAAGCACTCTAGCCCAGGAAGCATTCTGGTGAACCTTTTTTTTCACCCTCTCCAAACCCTCTGTATCTTTCCTATAGTAGGACGACCAGAACTGGACACAATATTCCAAGTGTGGCCTTACCAGGGACTTGTAGAACAGCAAGCAAACCTTACAGCTCTAAAACTCTACCACCCTGTTGATGAAAGCCAAACATCATATGCTTTCTTAACAACCCTATCCACTTGGGTGGCAACTTTGTGGGATCTATGTACTTGCACACCCTGACCCTCTGTTTCTCCACACTGCCAAGAATCCTATATTTAAACCTATATTCAGAATTTGAGTTCGACCTACCAAAATGCATCACTTCGCAAAAATGCAGGTTGAACTCCATCTGCCATTTTCTCAGCCCAGCTCTGCATTCTAGCTCTGTCACGCTGCAGCCTGCAGTAGCCCTCTACACTGTCGACGACAACTTCAAACTTGGTGTCATCTCCAAATTTACCAACCTACCCCTCAACCTCCTCATCCAAGTCATATGTAAAAACTACAAAGAGCAGAGGCCTAAGTACAGAGCCCTGCGGGACACCACTCAACGCTGTCCTCCAGGCAGAATGTTTTCCATCTACAACCACGCTCTGCCTTCTGTTAGCCAGCCAATTCTGAATCCAGACAGCCAAATCTACCTATTTCCCATACATCCTGACGTTATAAATGAACCCACTGTTGGGAACCCTATCAAATGCCTTGCTGAAATCCATTTACACCACATCCACTACTCGACGGTCGTCGACCAGTCTTGATAGCTCCTTAAAAAACTCAATAAGATTCGTGAGGCATGCCCTGCCCCTCACAAAGCCATGCTGACTGCCTTTAATCACACTATGCTTTCCCAAATAGTCACAAATCCTATCCTTCAGTATTCTTTCCAAAACTTTGCTGACCACAGACGTAAGACTGACTGGTCTGTAATTGCCAGCAATTTCCGTATTACCCTTCTTGAAAAGAGGAATAACATTCGCCTCCTTCCAATCCTCTGTTACGAATCCCGTGGAGAGTGAGGAGGCAAATATCATCGCCAGCGGCTTAGCAACCTCATTTCTTGCTTCCCGAAGCAGCCTAGGATAAATCTGGTCTGGCCCTGGGGACTTAACAATCTTAAAGTTTTCCAAAATTTCTGGCTAATCAACTTCATCAATCTTGATCTGGTCAAGACTGTATCCCAGCTCCTCTAAGTTTTCAATTATAACAAGTTCCCTTTCCTTGGTGAAAACCGAAGCAAGAAACTCATTTAGAGCTTCCCCTATCTACTCAGCCTCCATGCAAGTTCCCTCCACCACCTCCGATTGGTCTTACCTTCTCCCTGATCATTTTCTTATTTCTCACGTATGAGTAAAACGCCTTTGGATTCTCCCTAATCCTTCTTGCCAAGCCTTTTTCGTGCCACTTCCTGGATCTCCTCAGTCCATTTCTGAGCTCCTTTCTAGCAAGCCTGTAATCCCCTAAAGCTGTGCTAGATCCTTGCTTCCTCCACCTTACATAATCTGCCTTCTTCCTTTTCACGAGAAGCTCCTCTTTTCTCGTCATCCAAGATTCCTAAATCTTACCTGCCTAAAAGGAACAAATTTGTGCATCACTCACATCAACTGTTCTTTAAATAGTCACCACATGTCTGCTGTGCCATTTCTGTGCAACAATTGCTCCCAGTGTATAATTCCCAACTCATGTCTGATAGTGTCATAATTTCCTCTTCCCCAATTAAATATCTTCCCTCAGTAATTGCTCCTTTCACTTTCAAAGTCTATGCTAAATGTGAGGCAGTTTGGATCACTGTCACCAAAGTGCTCTTCCATCACAAGATCTGACGCCTGTTCTGGCTCGTTGACGAGCACCAAATCCAAAATTACCTCTCCCCTCGTTGGTCTGTCAACATACTGAGTAAGGAAACCCTCTTGAACATACCTGACAAAATTGACTCCATCCAAACCATCTACACTTAGGAGGTTCCAATCTACACTTAGGATATTGGGAAAGTTGAATTCCCCCATAACAACAACGCTGCTACTTTTGCATTTTTCCGGAATCTGCCTGCCTATACGATCTTTAATCTTTCTACTGCTGTTAGGTGGTCTGTAGAAAACCCCTAATGCGGTGGCTGTTCCCTTGATGTTCCTAACTTCAACTCATACTTACTCAGTAGACAAACCTTCCTCAACAACCTTCTTTTCTGTAGCTGTGATGCACTGTCTGATTCGCAATGCTACATCCCCTCCTCTTTTTTCCACCATCCTTGTTCTTTTTAAATGTTCTAAACCCTGGAACATCAAGCAACCATTACTGCCCCAGTGAAACCCGCGTCTCTGTTATGGCCACAGCATCGGACCCCCAAGTAATGATCCATGCTCTAAGTTCGTCACTCTTAATTCAGACTCTACTTGCATTTAAGCACACACGCTTTAACTTATCCCTTTGTTTTATCAACCTTCCTTTTAGATTCAATCAATCCTGTCATGATCACGTCGGCAACTGATCCCTTCTCAGACATGTGCCTTTGATTCCCATCTCCCCCCCCTCCCAAATTAGTTTCAACCCTTGCAAACCTCCCACCCAGTACATTTGTGCCCCTCCAGTTCAGGTGCAACCCGTCCTTCATGTACAGATCCCACCTTCCCTAGAATGTAATCCAATGGCCTAGGTGCCTGAAGCCCACCCACCTGCACCAGCCTCGCAGACACATTTTAAGCTGCATTCCCTGACCCTTCCTCATCTCACTATGTTGTGGCATCGGTATCAAACCTGAAATCACGACTCTATTGGTCCTGCTCTTCAGTTTCCAACCTAACGTTCTGTAGTCACTTTTCAGATCCTCAATCCTTTTACTGTGTATATAATTGGTGCCAATATGTAGCACGATTTCTGTCTGATTTCCCCCACCCCGTTCAGAATCTTGTAATCCCGATCGGCGACGTCCCGGACCCTGGCACCAGGGAGGCAACATACCTTCCAGGAGTCCCGTTCCTGACCACAAAATCTCCTGTCAATCCATCTAACTATTGATTCCCCTACGACAAGCGCTTTTCTATTGAGCCACAGTGCCAGGCTCAGTGACAGAGACATGACAACTGTGGCTTTCCCCGGTTATGCCGTTCCCTCCAGCAGAATCCAAAACAGTGTACTTATTGCTGAGGGGAACGGCCACAGGGGATCCCTACACTGACCTTCGATTCCGTTTCTTCCCACTGTCAGTTACCCAGTTGTCCTTATCCTGTATCTGGGGATTGACCACCTCTCTGTACATCCTCTCAATTTCCCCCTCAGTGTCCCGGATGATCCCCAGTTCATCCAGCTCCAGCTCATGTTGAGATGCTGAGAGTTAGGTGGATAGCAGATACAGAGAGAGGATCACCCTGCAGACATGACGGCCTGGAATAAGGAAGAGAATGGGGGGCTAGGCAATTGAAGAGGAACAGTCATGGAATCCAGGAATAGCCTGTTGTCTCCCTCCCAATTCAGGTTCCCAGTTTAGAAGCTGATGAAGGTGCTGGCTGCTCAGGGGAGGGCAGTCAGAACGATGTTTGTGGCACCACAAACAGCCCGACCGTACAGGAAAGGAGGGAGAAGGAAGTAGGAGCAACAGTCACAGGGGATTCAGGAAAGTGAAAAAGATGTCAGTATTTCTGTGACTGTTAATGTATTTCCAGGATTGTGGATCAAGAACGTCATTGTACCTGCAGAACATTCGTCCAGGGGACAGTGAGCAGTCAAATGTATGGTCCATGTTGGCAAGAATGACCTGGGTACGAAGGGTGAAGTGGTCCAGGAGTCACAATTTAGGGAGCTAGGCGGATGGTTAGCAAGCGGGGCCTCAAATGTAGCAACCCTGGAATACTCCCAGTGCCATGTACAAGTGAGAACAGAATTCGGAGTCTTAGGTAGATGAGAGTGTGACTGGAACGTTTTCAGATTCCTGGGACATTGGGTCTGGTTCTGGTGAAGGCAGCAACTGTAGAATCTGGATGGGGTAACGTGATTGAGCTGGAACTGAATTTCTCATGGTGTGTTTGGGAGGGATTGAAAGTAACTTGGCGTGTGTATGGGATCCAAAAAGGAATAGTAAAGGAGACTGCCAGGATTCACAAAATACTTGGAGAAACAGCTGGTGCTAATTTACACAACAAGTCACACAGTGAAAGATGGAGTTAGAAAGGAAGCCTCAATCGGAGGTACTCTGCATGGACGTGAATACTCAGAATCTGGGGAGTTACAGATGCAGATTGTTGTGTGGAAATCTGAAGTACTATCACTGAGAGCTGGCTCAAGGAATGGCAGGCCTGGGTGCTCAACATTGCTGAGTATCAAGATTTTCGAAATGATAGAAGGGAATGGAAAGGATGAAAGGTAGAAGTACTGGTTTAGATTAGCGAAAGTTAATGAGGCCAAGAGAAAGAGGATCCGTCCAAGGGCAGACTGAATTCAGCTGGAGGTACAGATCAAAAAGTGTACAGTTAAACGGTGAGATACAGTCTATCGGCCAGTAACCATTGGAAAGGATGGAGAGAATAAATATGCAGTGACATTTGAGAGCGATGGCAGTACTACAGAGTAGTCATACTGAGAAACTTAATTTATCCAGAAATCGACTGGGTGACAGGTGGTGGAGGGTTATTGTGGGCCAGTGTCCCAGGATTACATGAAGGCCAGCTCACTTCAGGTTTATGTTTCCAGCCCAAGACAGTATGTGCTGTTGTACCTAGTCCTTGGGAAAGAGGTGAGGCAAATGCATGCATTGTCAGTAGGGGAATGATTTGGGTCACAGCAATCATTTTATTGTAAAGTTCGGAATGATGTTCGAGTCCCAAGTACCTGGAACTTCGATGTTGTGGCCATTTCGCACACATGGATAGAGCAGGGTGAGTAATAAATGTTGCAGGTTTCATGGTTTAGATCTTTCGTTAAGAGGAGGCAAGGCATTAAAAGAGAGGGAGATGTAGCCTTGTTAGTCAAGGATAGTATAAAGGTGACACAAAGAACTTTTGACGAGGATTCGTTTACTGAGTTAATGTGGGCTGAGGTTAGAAACAGGAGAGGAGAGGTCACACTGCTTGGCGTTCCAGGGACTTGGCAGAGATCCAGGGAATTGACAGAGACGATTAGCAAAACTATTCTGGGAGGGAGTGAAAAGAATACGGCGGTCAGAATGGTGGACTTTAACTTCCCCAACATTGATTAGAAATTCTGTAACTCTAGTATGTCGGATGGATCCGTTTTTGTCCAATGTGTTCAGGAAGGTTTTCTGACACAGTATGTCGAAGGGCCGGCAAGAGTGGAGGCTGCATTGGATCTGGTGCTTGGTAATGAACCCGGCCAGGTGTTTGATTTAGTGACAGGTGACCACTTTGGAGCGAGTGACCATAATTCAGTTACTTTTAGTTAAGCAATGGAAAGCGTTAGGTACGTTCCACAGGACAAGAGTTATCGATGGGGGAACGGCAATTACAATGCAATTAGACAGGAATTAGGATGCATAGAATGGGGTAGTAAAATGTAGGGGGTGGGTTCAATAGAAATGTGGCGCTGGTGGAAGGAACAGATATTGCGTGTCCTTGATAGATGTGTCCTTGTCAGGCAGGGAGGAAGTGATAATGGAAGGGAACCGTAGATTACTAGAGAAATTGCATCTCTTGTTAAGAGGAAAAAAGAGGCTTTTGTGACGCTGAGACAAGATGGTACAGATGAGGCGATGAAGAGTTGCAGAATCGCTAGAAAGGATTTAAAGAGAGAGTTAAGAAGGGCAAAGAGACGACATGAGCAGTCTTTAGCAGGTAGAAAAAATGAGAACACTCAGGCTTTCTAGAGCTCTCTAGAAAGATGTGAGGAATAAGAGGATGATTCGGGTACGAATAGGGCCAATCAAAGACAGAAGTGGGAAGTTGTGTGTGGATCCTGTGGAGATCGGAGAGGTGCTAAATGAATATTTCTCAACAGTTTTCACTCAGGAAAAGGATAATATTGTAGAGGAAAAGAATGAGGTATGATATATGAAACTAGAAAGGACCAGGTTTAGTTTGGAAGAGGTAGCATCGATTCTAGAAGAAGTGAAAGTCAACAGGTCCTCTGGGCCGTGTGAGATTTATCTGAGGAATCTCTGGGAAGCTAGAGAGGAGGTGGCGGAGCTTTTGGCTTTAATCTTTGAGTTGTCATTGTCTACAGGTTTAGAACCAGAGGACTGGAGGATCGCACATGTGCCCTTGTTCAAGCAGGGCAGTAGAAATGACTCAGGTAATTATAAACCAGTTAACCTTACATCTATTTTAGGAAATATTTTGGAAAGGATTATGTGAGACAGGGTTTATAATCATCTAGCAAGCAACAATTTGATTTCAGATAGTGAGCATGGTTTCCTCAAGGGCTGGTCATGTCTCGCAAACCTCACTGAGTTTTTTTGAGAAGGTGACGATGGATGTAGATGAGGGTAGGGCAGTGGACATGGTGTACATGGACATCAGTAAAGCCTTTGATAAGGTTCCAAATGGTAGGCTGTTGGAAAAAATGCAGCAGCATGGGACTGAGGGTAATTTAGCAGTTTGGATTCAAAACTGGCTTTCTGAGAGAAGGTAGCGAGTGGTGGTTGATAGAAAATATTCAGCTTGGAGTCCGGTTATGGTACTGGTAATGTGCCACCAGGCTCTGTTTTGGGACAACCACTGATTGTCATTTTTATAATTGTCTTAGACGCAGGCATGGATTATTACATTTGCAGAAGACACTAAAGTCAGTGGAGTAGTGGACAGTGAGAAGAATGTTACAGGTTGCAGCGGGAATTGGATAAACTGCAGAATTGGGCTGAGAGGTGGAAAGTGGAGTTCGATGCAGCTAATTGTGAGGGGATGAACTTTGGGATGAATAAAAGGAAGGCAGAATACTGAGTCAATGGAAAGATTCTTGTTAGTGTGGATGTGCGGAGGGATCTTGGAGTCCAAGTACATAGATCGCTGAAAGCTGCAACCCAGGTTGATAGTGCTGTTAAGAAGGCAGACGTTGTGTTAGGTTTCATTGGTAGAGGGATTGATTTCTGTACCGCAATATCGTGCTGCAACTATACAAAACGCTGGTGCAGCGACGCATTCTGTTCGCCGCATTAACGGAAGGATGTGGAAGAATTTGAAAAGGTACAGAGGAGATTTACCAGGCTGTTACCTGGACTGGAGGGAAGGTCTTATGAGGAAAGGCTGAGAGACTGGAGTCTGTTCTCATTGGAAAGAAGAAGGCTAGAAGGCTAGATGGAATTTGATAGAGACATATAAGATGATCAGAGGATTAGATAGGGTAGACAGTGAATGTCTTTTTCCTCAGATGATGATGTTAGCATGTATGAGGGTGCATTGTTTCAAACGGAGGGGTGATAATTTTAAGAAAGATTTCAGAGGCAGGTTCTTTATTCAGAGAGTGATAAGGATGTGAAATGCCTTGCCTTCCATTTAGTTAACTCTGTCCCATTAGGGAGATTTAAACAATCCTTGGAGAAGCACATGGATGATGATTGGATAGTGTATGGAGATGTGATTAAACGAGTTCACAGTTTAGCTCAACATCGAGGGCCGAAGACCCCCTGCGCGGTATTGTTCTATGTTCTATGAATGATATGCAATAATTCAGATTGAGAAAAAATAGTTGACTCAGAGCAGCCTTCAATGGGTCAAGAATGAAGCTGGAAAGCTTTGTCAGGAAAACCAAGTTGGTCAGAAAAAGATAAACTGAATCATGGTCTCCCTTCAAAGAGGGAGTTTGGGTCCAGTTGAGGAATTGCCCCTCAAAAAGAAAAGAGAGGATGAACAAACCCAATGCTCCCTGGAAGAACAATAGAATCGGTGTCAGATAGAGAATCGGATTTGGAACCAGGAGGAACGCTGAAGGTTCAGAGGAAAACTGTGAGCCAACATAGAGCTGTCCCAGAATCCCGTGTGGGCGCTTCACAGTGAGCGTGTCAAAAGATCGAGTAAGGCTGCCTTGAAACTAGAAGGTGGATTTATACCTGGGAAAAAAAAAACTTCTGCAAGTGTTAGGATACACTTTGAAGCAATGGAGATGCATGTTTGACTGAAGTATTCAGGAGGGAATTGGATGATTTCTGGTACAAAAAAAAAGGATGTCTAAGGGTGTGAGGGAGGATGAGATCATTATTCAGCAAAGAATTCAATTGAAGAGATTTGTAATCATAATTGGCCAAGTAACACCCTTCTGTGTCATAAGTTATCTGTGTCGTTCAGTATGATGTTTTGAGAGTCCTCCAAATCCCAAAATATCCCATCTTTGTAACCTCGTCGATCCATGTATGATATATTCTAATCTCTGCAATGTCCATCAGACAATGTAGCCCTCCCTACCTCTGTGACTCATACAGGCCATATAAACCTTATTTCTCTGGAATCTCCCCAGTCCCGAGAACCTTTTTTCTCCACAAAATATTTCTCACGTCTCAAGAAAGCTAATCTTTACAATGTCCTCCAATCCACGCAATAATCCGTGTTACTAACTCCCTCCTGCCCTGACAGATCGCAATATCTCCATAAACTCCAGCCACGGCAGTGTTCATTCTATCTTCAAGCACTGACATCCCTGCCCATCACTTTTCCTTAATCCAGTCCCTATAATTTTCCCCGTTGTGTAACCTACTCCAACGCCTAACCAGCTGTGTAACACTCTGTAGTCCCGACCGTGCTCCTGATTCTGGAACCCCATTCTGCCCCGACACAGCTCACTGTCTCTGCATCCTCCAGATTCTAAATCCATCCCGATCTGTGGAAGCATCTCCAGCCCTCGATCTCACTGTAAAATCTACCACATGTTTAAACTTAAATCACTCCACGCAGGCTGGTATCCCGTCACCAAATCCCCTGTTATTTCTACATGCATGATCTATGTCATTGACCCACGCTAGCTCTGAGCCGGCTCCCATAGTGAACAGAGCCCCTGATGCTCCTGTTTATTTCTGTTAGGCAGGATTCCCTGATTAGACCAGGTTAACAGTCCCAGTCAGAAAATCACTATAAAACCGTCCACGTATATCTAACTTTCATTAACACCCACAAATTCCCTAATCTCTGAAACCTCCTCTTGATTCTACAATGCTGCCTCTGTAAAATTCTCCAAGGAAAGTCCTATCCCTTTCAGTAGACCCTCCTGTTATCAATTTCCTGCAGGACCAATTCAAGCTTTATTTTCTGTGTTCTGCAAACTCTTGATCTCAATGTCCTCCACCCAGAACGTCTCTAACTAATCTCGAACCGCTTCCAAAAACGCGATCCGTCATTTGTGTGTGACCTTCTCCATAAGGATGAAGGAGTTTTCGAAGCAGGGATCTTAATAGGGCATGGAGAAATTTACAAAAATAGCAATGTTTGTAGAAACCAGTGGGTTTACAGAAGTGGGAAGGGTCATGGAATATAAAGGATGCTGCAGAGACTAGCAGCTTGTTAGGCACAGTGGACAGAATAATTATTTCTGGTGCAGAGACACAGGGAGCTATATCATGTGGTTAGCACTACCGCCTCACAGCATCAGTTCAATTCTAGCCTTTGAAAACTGTCTGTGTGGAGTTTTAACATTCTCCTCGTGTCTGCATGGGTTTTCTCTGGGTGCTCCGGTTTCCTTCCTGTGTCCAAAATGTACAGGCCAGGTGAATTGTTCATGCTATATTGCCCATATTGTTAGGTGCATTAGTCAGAGGGAAATTGATTTGGGTGGGTTCCTCTCTGGAGGGTCGATATGGATTGATTGGGCCAAAGGGCCTGTTTCTACACTGTAGGAAATCTAATCTAATGTGATAAATTGTCCAGGTGTCATTTTCATCAGGTTTCGGGAAGGCTGTCTCTCTACTAGGCACTTTCTAGAAAAAATATTGATCTGGCTAGTCCAGCTCCATTTTCATTTCAACCAAAACCTGAAATTATTCTTGTCTTTATAATCTCTTTCAGCCGCAAGAACAACCATATCCCTGCCATATTGCACAACCTTCACACACCTTCCTATCTCTGTAACCTCCTCTGGACCCTCCAGCCATCCTGGGCTCTGCAATTGCTGCCATCTCTGAATTCCTTCCGAAAGTTTCAACAAGTCCAATGAAATGATAGGTTTACGTAGTATGAATCAGGTCAGACAGGTTCAGGCAGCGAACCGTGGAGGGGGTCATTAGGGCCGACTGTCTGCCCCTTTTCCGCAGTTATGTTAGAGACCGGGTGTCCTTGGAGAAGGAGCATGCAGGCTCCACCAACACCCTGGAGTTGTTCAGGGAGAGGTGCGCGCCGCAGGGAGTGAAGTGCAATATTTCCCCTCCAACTCTATTTTGATTTAATCCCTACCCTCCCCTTCACTGTTTGATCACACAGCATTGTCCTTTGATGTGAAGGGCACTGCCTGCCCCTGGCCACTCGGGTGTTTCCTTTCTTCCTGGTGGTGAAAACTGAATAAAGATTCGTGCACCTTGTGTCTCTCACTGTGTCTCACACCTGCACACACACAACATGAGTGCTGGGGGAAATATAAGCACTACCGCAGTTAGGCAGTAGTGTGCGGGTTAATTAAAAAAAATATGAACCAGGTCAGATGGAGTTGGGATTATGGAGATGGGGCTGCAGTGTGACCAGGACTGAGAAATGGATAATCAAAGGCCTTCCTCATTTATACAGGAATAATAAAAACGCCAACACACTGAAGCAGCATTGTGTATAAATGTTGGAATCAGTATTATTGTGATGCTCATCAATTTACACAATGCTCCTCCCTGCCCTGTCCCCTCATTCCTGCTTACTGATCCTATCAGATATTTGAAACCTTTGAAAACTTCAGAATATAGCACAGTATAGAGGAGATCACTCTCTACACTGTCTGTATTTGACAAGAAGTAAAGCCCTTGTTCTGTCTCTCCGGATACTATAGGACTTCAGGTGCATATCCCGGCACCGTTTTCAAATGGTATGTGAATTTCTGCATCTACTCCGCTTCCAGACACACAAATCCCGACCATACTCTGGATGAAATAACAGCTTTTCTCACCACTTCACTAACATTTCAACCTATTATATTAAATATTCACCGTGAGTAACTGAGCTCTCCAACAGGAAAAAGATGTTATCTCCCTCTGTATCCAGGTCCATCACAACATATGCACCCAAGCAAATCTCCTCTCAGCACCCTCACTTCCAATCTTTCTTCATAACTGCACTTCCACTTTCTGCACTTTGGCTGATAGAGGACATGAGGCCATTTGCTACATTAGCGAGAATACTGATGTTTCCAACTTCCTTCCTTTATCTGCCCACACTGACAATACTCTCATTTATTGTGTATTCCTCTCTATTGTTGATGTCCCCAAATACCTTGCCTTGCACTTCTCTGGGTTGTTTGCTCATTTCACCTGGACTCCATAGTTTCTGTTTTTATACAGTCTGCCATGGGATCTCTCGTCAAATCCAAGGAAGTCATATCCAGTTACAAGTTACTGCCTCAGACCGATGCAGTCAGATTTATTACATACGATCTTCCTTGCACAAATCCAGACTGACTGTCCTGGAGTCCCTGGGACTTCTTCAGTGACCGTTTATCCACTGCCTCAAAGTTCCTGCCTCGACCTATTCAGTCAGTCCCTTTGTCCACATTAAACAAAGCTCTGGTGTCAGCCGTTCTCCAGTTCTCCGGCACGATCCCTGCATCCAGTGAGGATTGGATAACGTGGGTAAGTATAAGGCAGGGAATTTCCCTCGGCACCTTTTAACACTCTGGAACATTGTGTTACCCCTTTTTAAGATTTGAGTCTCCTGTATAATTCTCTGTTCCAAGTTTGTTGTTCTCAATATTGCACACTGCATTCCTATTTTGATTCAACAACACAGAGGGCTGAACCATCTTATGATTTGGTGAAGCCTCTTTTTAGTCCAGTTTCATGGAAGGTTTCTCTCCACAAGCTGAAGTGCGTTTTCTCATGATACGATCCCCACTCTGGCTCATTAACTACCCTCCCTCTCCGTGTGGTCTTCCTATCATCTGACATTAACGCGATGATTTTCCCCTTCGTAATAAATAATGCCCTCTGCGTAGATATCCCAGAATGAACCCGTCTCCCTGTTCCAGGTGTCATTATTAAAATGTCAGTAAAATCATAGATTGGCAAGCCAAAACTGCCCTGGACATTGCAGACAGGGTACACCTGGGGGCCCACTTTGTGAACAAGCCACCGAGGTTCTGGTGGATGACATGGCGCACAAGAGGGACATTGTCTTCCTCCAGGGCTGGCAGGGGAGGCTATGACATCAGACCTTACCAGCTTGGTCCGGAGCTGACCCCTGGCCAGTGAGGTGCCAACCTTCTGGATAAATGCCCAGCAGTGTAGGAAGGAGGTCAGTGACCTTCTCCACTCCACCAGGGTAAGTGTCACCATCTGCACTTCGTGCCCTCTCCCTCACTCTCTCTCTCTGCTACTGCACCCATCTCCCACCAAGGCTCATGTTCTTCCCTCTCCCTGAATGCAGCACCTTCTCTCGGGCTCTCTCTACCCTCTTCTCGGGTCCTCTCCCAACTCTGCCTCGTGTCTGTGCTGCCAACTCACTCACTCAGGACACGTCACCACCTTTCCCCAAATGTCCCAGCACTAATAGCTATACCAACCGTTTCCATTTCCCTTAATTCTTCTTGCTAATTTTCACATTCAAGATGGAACCATCCCAAAATAGAGGAGAAAGAGGAAAGAGAGATAAGGGTCACCCAAACATTCAGCTCCTCACCCCCTCACAGGGGAAGGATCCTGACCGTAACAACCACGTCAGGCTGACTGACCATGTCCAAGTTCCCAGACTGGGATCTGAGACTCCCCCTGACTCACTGTGCTGAGCACCGTGACTGACTGTGGACAATGATATCAAGCTTCTTGTGTTTGTGTCTGTGCTAAACACAAGGACAATACAGCAGGAGGGTGAGCCTGGTAGCTGTGGCCGAGGGGAAATGCAGCAGAGGGCAGGGTAAGGCAAGGCAATAATTCTGCACGCATTCAAGTCAGCTCAAAATGAGTGTGCGCAAACACGGAGTGAGCAGGCCAGAGTGACAGTCCATGAGCTGGGTATGTGTTCCTGAGCACAGTGTTCTTGCAGCAGTGTGCACAAGCACAAAGTGAGCAGGTCAACGGGTCGGTCCATTAGCTGTTTGTGTGCCCCTGAGCACAGTGTCCTTGCGGCAGCATTGAGTGTGTACAAACACGGAGTGAGCACATTCTATGTCATTCTATTCGCTGCTATCTCTTCTCCATGCCAAGATCCCTCTTAAACCTTGCTATATTAGCTTTTCTTTCCCTCTATCAGTGCATTCCAGTCAATTTCCCATTTTATCTGGAAAAGCAAAAAGAAACTTGCCAATCGCATTTCCTGAATATTCTCTTTTCCCTAAAACCTGCGATCCCGAGTAATTGACATTTCTACTCTGGGAAAAAAAAGACTCTAACTGTCCTTCTATCTGTGTCTCTGACAAATTTGGAAATATCTATCAGGTAGCCCCATAGCCAATGATGCCCATGTGCAAACAAACGATGCTTGTTCAAATTCTCCTTCTGGTTAATAACCTCCAAATCAGATAACGTCCTGGTGAAATCTTTCCATACCCTCTCCAACGCTTCCACATCGTACTGCTGGTGTTGCAACCAGTACTGTACACAATATTCCAAATGTGCCTGAACTAAGTTTTTCTCCAGCTGCAACATGAACTACTAATTTTCATACTGCATGCCCCGATGCATGTATGTAAGTTTACTGTCAGTCTTCTTGATCACCTTATCCACCCGTGTTGCCACTTTCAGGGAACTGTGGAGTTGTACCCCTAGATCCCTTCGGATGTTGATGCGGCCAGTAGTTTTTCGATCCACTTTATGCTTCTCTCCTGCATTAGACCTGCTAAAACGCATCATGTCTCAAATGTCCAGATAAAGTTACATCTGTGTTTTCTCTGTCCAAGTCTGCAGTGGACCTATATCCTGCTGTATTCTCTGGCAATCATCTTCACAATCTGCAACTCCGCCAATCTATTTACAGATCTCCAGTCACAAGAACACTGTTCCACCACTACTCTGTCTTCTATGACCAAGCAGTTCTCTATCCATCTTACTAACTGACCGCTAATTCCAGTTCACTTCACCTTCTGTATGAGCCTGGCATAAGGAACCATATCAAAGGCCTTGCTAAGGTCCAAATGGCCAACATCCAGCCCCATGTCCTCTTCGCTCGATTTTGTCACTTCCTCAAAATAATCAATCAGGTTTCTGAGACAGGATCTTCCCCACACAACTGAGTTGCCGATTGCTAGTAATTCCATACTAGAATACCGATGGGGTTACACTCATTCAGACAAGTGATAACTCCATCATATTCCTGACTTGAAGTTTGGAGGTTAGATTAGATTCTCTACAGTGTGGAAACAGGCCCTTCAGCCAATCTAGTCGGAGGTATGTCTGGCCATGATGGTTACTGTACAGTGGGAGGTATGTCAGGCTGTGATGTTTACTGTACAGTGCGAGGTTTGTCGGGCCATGATGTTTACTGTACAGTGGGAGGTATTTTGGGCCGTGACAGTTACTGTATAGTGGGAGGTGTGTTGGGTTGTAATGGTTACTGTACAGTGGGAGGTATGTCGTGTCGTGATGGTTACTGTGCTGTGGGAGATATGTCGGGGCGTGATGGTAATAGTACAGGAGAGGTATGTTGGGCCGTGAAGGTTACTGTAGAGTGGGAGGTATGTCGGGCTGTGACGGTTATTTGTACAATGGGATGGATGTCAGGCCGTGATGGTTACTGTACATTGGGAGATATGTACGACCGTGATGGTTACTGTGCAGTGGGAGATATGCCGCACCGTGATGGTTACTGTATCACGGGTGATATTTCGGGCCATGGTTGTTACTGTGCAGTGGGAAGTATTTGGGGCTGTGACAGGTACTGTACAGTGGGAGGTATGCCGGTCCGTGACGTTTACTTTACAGTGGGAGTTATGTCGCGCCATGATGTTTACTGTACAGTGGGCGTTATGTCCGACATTAATGACTACTGTACAGTGGGAGGTATATCAGGTCTGATGGTTCCTGCCGGTCCGTGACGTTTTCTGTACAGTGGGAGTTATGTCGCGCCATGATGGTTTCTCTACAGTGGGAGGTTTGTCGGGCTGTGACGGTTTCTGTACAGTGAGATTTATGTCGGGCCGTCATGGTTGCTGCACATTGGGTGATATGTCGGGCCGTCATGATTATAGTACAGTAGGAGGTATGTCGGGACGTCATATTTACTGTACAGAGGAGGTGTGTCGGGCCGTGATAGTTACTGCACTGTGGGAGATATCATGGACAGTGACGGTTATAGGACAGTGAGATGTTTGTCGGGCCGTAATGGTTACTGTACCTTTGGAGGCATGTCGGGCTGTGATGATTAATGTACAATGGGTGATATGTTGGGCCATAATGATTACTGTACAGTGGGAGGTATTTCGAGCTGTGCAGGTTACCGTGCAGTACGAGGTATGTCGGGCCATGATGTTTACTGTATAGTGGGAGGTATGTCGGGCCTTGACGCTTACTGTAGCTTTGGAGGTATGTCGGGCTGTGATGGTTGCTGTACAGTGAGAGGGATGTTCGGCTGTGACAGTTACTGCACAGTGGGAGGTATGTCAGTCCGTGATGTTTACTGTGCAGTGGGAAGTATGTCGGGCCATTTTGGTTACTGTACAGTGGGAGGTATGTCGGGTCATGATGTTTACTGTACAATGGGAGGTATGTCGATCCGTGATGTTTACTGTATAGTGGGAGGTATGTCAGGCCGTGAGGGTTACTGTAGATTCGGAGGTATGTCGGGCTGTGACGGTTACTGTACAGTGGGAGGGATGTTGGGATGAGATGGTTACTGCACAGTGGGAGGTATGTCGATCCACATTGGTTACTGTACACTGTGAGGTATGTCGGGCTTTGACGGTTACTGTACAGTGGGTGGTATGTCGGTCCGTGATATTTACTGTACAGTGGGAGGTATGTCGGGCCATGTTGGTTACTGTACAGTGGGAGGTATGTCGGACCGTGATGGTTCCTGTACAATCAGAGGTATGTCAGGCCATGATGGTTACTGTACAGTGAGAGGTATGGCAGGCTCTGATGGTTTCTGTACAGTGCGAGATATCTCGGGCCGTGACAGTTACTGCACAGTCGGAGGTGTGTTGGGCCGTGATAGTTTCTATACAGTGCGAGGTATGTCGGGCCATGAAGGGTTACTGCACAATCGGAGGCATGTCGGGCAATGATGGTTACTCTGTAGAGGGAGATAGGTCAGGCCGTGATGGTTATAGTACAGTGGGAGGTTGTCGGGCTGTGATGGTTGCTGTACAGTGGGAGATATGTCGGGACACGATGGTTATAGAACAGTGAGAAGTATGTCGGGCCGTGATGACTACTATAGAGTCGGAGGTATGTCGGGCTGTGACGGTTACTGTACAGTGGAAGGGATGTCGGATTGTCTCAGTTACTCTAAAGTGGGAGGTATGTCGATCCGTATTGGTTACTGTACTGTGGGAGATACGTCGGGCTTTGACGGTTGCTGTACAGTGTAAGCTATGTTGGTCCGTGATATTTTCTGTACAGTGGGAGGTAAGTCAGGCCATGGTGGTATTGTACAGTGGGAGGTATGTCGGACAGTGATGGTTTCTGTACAATAGGACATACGTCGGGCCATGATGGCTACGGTACATTGTGAGGTATGTTGGGTCGTGATGGTGTCTGCAGTGTGGGAGATACGTCGGGCCGTGATGGTAATAGTACAGTGAGAGTTATGTTCGGCCGTGATGGTTACTGTAGAGTGGGTGGTCTGTCGGGCTTTGGCTGTTACTGTACAGTGGGAGGGGAGTCGGGCCGTGATGATTACTGTACTTTGGGAGGCATGTTTGACCATGATGATTCCGGTACAATGGGTGATATGTCGGACCATGGTGGTCACTGTACAGTGGGAGATATGTCGGGCCGCGATGGTTATAGTTCAGTCAGAGGTATGTCGGATCGTGAAGGTTACGTAGTGTCCGAGGTATGTTGAGGTGTGACGGTTACTGTACAGTGGGAGGGATGTCGGGCCGTGATTGTTACTGCACAGTGGGAGATATGTTGGTCGGCGATGTTTACTGTACGTTGTGAGATATGTCCGCCCGTCATGAATACTGTACAGTGGAAGGAATGTCAGGCGGTGATGGTTACTGTACAGTGCGAGGTATGTCGGGCCATGACAGTTACTGTGCAGTCGGTCTGTTGGGCCGTGTTAGATACTATACAGTGCGAGGTATGTCTGGTCGTGATGGTTACTGTACTATGGGAGACAAGTCGGACCGTGATGGTTACTGTAAAGTGGGAGATCTTTCGGGCTGTGGCAGTTACCGTACAGTGGGAGGGATGTCGATGGTGCCAGTTACTGTACAGTGAGAGGTATGTCGGTCCGTGATGTTTGCTGTATAGTGGGAGTTATGTCGGGGCTTGAGAGTTACTGTAGATTCTGAAGTATGTTGTGCTGTGAAGGTTCCTGGAAAGTGGGACGGATGTTGGGTTGTGACGGTTACTGTACAGTGTGAGGTATGTTGGGTCGTTTTAGTTTATGTACTGTGGGAGATCTGTCGGGCATGATGGTTATAGTACAGTGAGAGGTGTGTCGGGCCGTGATGATTACTGAAGAGTGGGAGGTATGTCTGGCTATGACAGTTACTGTACAGTGGGAGGGATGTTGCGGCGTGATGGTTACTGTACATTGGGAGGTATGTCGGTCTGTGATAGATACTGTACATTGGGAGATGTGTCCGACCGTGATGTTTACTGCGCCTTGATGGTTACTGTATCACGTGGGATGACGAGCCATGATGGTTGCTGTTTAATGGGAGGTATTTAGGGCTGTGACGGGCACTGTACAGTGGGAGGAACGTCGGTCCGAGTTGATTACAGTACAATGGGAGGCATGTTGGGCTGTGACGGTTACTGTACAGTGGGAGGGATGTCGGGCCGTGATGGGTACTGTACATTGAGAGGTATGTCTGTCCCTGATGATTACTGTGCATTGGGAGAAATGTCTGACCGTGATGGTTACTGTGCAGTGGGAGGGATGTCGGGCCGTGACAGTTACTGTACAGTGAGAGGTACATCAGTCCATGCTGCTTACTGTGGAGTGGATCGTAGCTCGGGCTGTGATGGTTACTCTACATAGGGAGGTACGTCGGGCCGTGTTGGTAACTGTACAGTGGGAGGGATGACGGCCTGTGATGGATACTGTACAGTGGGAGATATGTCGGGCTGTGATGGTTAAATTGCAATGAGAGGTATTTCGCGCCACGATGGTTACTGTAGAGTGGGAGGTATGTGTGTCCGTGATGGTTACTGTACAATAGAGCGTATGCCGAGCCATGATGTTTACTGTAGATTGGGAGGTATGTCGGGCCATGATGGTTAATGTACAGAGGGAGGTATCTCAGGCTATGATAGTTAGACAGTGAGAGGTGCGTTGAGCCATAATGGTCATGGTACAGTGGGAGGTATGTCGGTTGGTGATGGTTACTGTACAGTGTGAGGTATGTTGGGTCGTTTTAGTTTATGTACTGTGGGAGATATGTCGGGCATGATGGTTATAGTACAGTGAGAGGTGTGTCGGGCCGTGATGATTACTGAAGAGTGGGAGGTATGTCTGGCTATGACAGTTACTGTACAGTGGGAGGGATGTTGCGGCGTGATGGTTACTGTACAATGGAAGGTATGTCGGTCCGTGATGGATACTGTACATTGGGAGATGTGTCCGACCGTGATGTTTACTGTGCATTGGGAGGTATGTTGCGCCTTGATGGTTACTGTATCGCGTGATATGTCGGGCCATGATGGTTGCTGTACAATGGGAGGTATTTAGGGCTGTGACGGGCACTGTACAGTGGGAGGTACGTCGGTCCGAGTTGTTTACTGTACAATGGGAGGCATGACGGGTTGTGACGGTTACTGTACAGTGGGAGGTATGTTGGGCCATGATGTTTACTGTACAGAGGGAGGTATCTTAGGTTTTGCTGTTTCCTCTACAGTGGGAGGTTTGTCGGACCATGATGGTTACTGTACAGAGGGATGTATGTCAGGCTGTGATGGTTGCTCTACAGTGGGAGGTGTGTTGGGCCCTGATGGTTACTGTACAGTGTGAGATATGTCGAATCGTGATGGTTAATGTAGAGTGTGAGGTATGTTGGGTCTTGATAGTTTCTGTACTGTGGGATACATGTCGGGACATGATGGTTATAGTACAGTGAGAAGTATGTTGGGCCGTGATGGCTGCTGTACAGTGGGAGGTATGTCGGGCTGTGATGGTTACTGTACAGTGGGAGGGATGTCATTCCGTGATGGTTACTGTACAATGCCTGCTATGTCGGGCCATGATGGTTACTGTACAGTGGGAGGGATGTCGGCCTGTGAATGATACTGTACAGTGGGAGATATGCCAGGCTTTGATGTTTACGGTACAGTGGGAAGTATGTTGGGTCGTGATGGTTACTGTACAGTGGGGGATATGTCGGGCTGTGATGGTTAAATTGCAATGAGAGGTATGTCGGGCCACGATGGTTACTGTAGAGTGGGAGGGATGTCGGGGCGTGATGGTTACTGTACAGTCGAGCCTATGCCGATCCATGATGTTTACTGTATGTTGGGAGGTATGTCGGGCCATGATGGTTAATGTACAGAGGGAGGTATCTCAGGCTATGATAGTTAGACAGTGGGAGGTGTGTTGAGCCATAATGGTCATGGTACAGTGGGAAGTATGTCGGTTGGTGATGGTTACTGTACAGTGTGAGGTATGTTGGGTCGTTTTAATTTATGTACTGTGGGAGATATGTCGGGCCATGATGGTTATAGTACAGTGAGAGGTGTGTCGGGCCGTGATGATTACTGAAGAGTGGGAGGTATGTCTGGCTATGACAGTTACTGTACAGTGGGAGGGATGTTGCGGCGTGATGGTTACTGTACATTGGAAGGTATGTCGGTCCGTGATGGATACTGTACATTGGGAGATGTGTCCGACCGTGATGTTTACTGTGCATTGGGAGGTATGTTGCGCCTTGATGGTTACTGTATCGCGTGATATGTCGGGCCATGATGGTTGCTGTACAATGGGAGGTATTTAGGGCTGTGACGGGCACTGTACAGTGGGAGGTACGTCGGTCCGAGTTGTTTACTGTACAATGGGAGGCATGACGGGTTGTGACGGTTACTGTACAGTGGGAGGTATGTTGGGCCATGATGTTTACTGTACAGAGGGAGGTATCTTAGGTTTTGCTGTTTCCTCTACAGTGGGAGGTTTGTCGGACCATGATGGTTACTGTACAGAGGGATGTATGTCAGGCTGTGATGGTTGCTCTACAGTGGGAGGTGTGTTGGGCCCTGATGGTTACTGTACAGTGTGAGATATGTCGAATCGTGATGGTTAATGTAGAGTGTGAGGTATGTTGGGTCTTGATAGTTTCTGTACTGTGGGATACATGTCGGGACATGATGGTTATAGTACAGTGAGAAGTATGTTGGGCCGTGATGGCTGCTGTACAGTGGGAGGTATGTCGGGCTGTGATGGTTACTGTACAGTGGGAGGGATGTCATTCCGTGATGGTTACTGTACAATGCCTGCTATGTCGGGCCATGATGGTTACTGTACAGTGGGAGGGATGTCGGCCTGTGAATGATACTGTACAGTGGGAGATATGCCAGGCTTTGATGTTTACGGTACAGTGGGAAGTATGTTGGGTCGTGATGGTTACTGTACAGTGGGGGATATGTCGGGCTGTGATGGTTAAATTGCAATGAGAGGTATGTCGGGCCACGATGGTTACTGTAGAGTGGGAGGGATGTCGGGGCGTGATGGTTACTGTACAGTCGAGCCTATGCCGATCCATGATGTTTACTGTATGTTGGGAGGTATGTCGGGCCATGATGGTTAATGTACAGAGGGAGGTATCTCAGGCTATGATAGTTAGACAGTGGGAGGTGTGTTGAGCCATAATGGTCATGGTACAGTGGGAAGTATGTCGGTTGGTGATGGTTACTGTACAGTGTGAGGTATGTTGGGTCGTTTTAATTTATGTACTGTGGGAGATATGTCGGGCCATGATGGTTATAGTACAGTGAGAGGTGTGTCGGGCCGTGATGATTACTGAAGAGTGGGAGGTATGTCTGGCTATGACAGTTACTGTACAGTGGGAGGGATGTTGCTCCGTGATGGTCACTGTACATTGGGAGGTATGTCGGTCCGTGATGGATACTGTACATTGGGAGATGTGTCCGACCGTGATGTTTACTGTGCATTGGGAGGTATGTTGCGCCTTGATGGTTACTGTATCACGTGATATGTCGGGCCATGATGGTTGCTGTACAATGGGAGGTATTTAGGGCTGTGACGGGCACTGTACAGTGGGAGGTACGTCGGTCCGAGTTGTTTACTGTGCAATGGGAGGCATGACGGGTTGTGACGGTTACTGTACAGTGGGAGGTATGTTGGGCCATGATGTTTACTGTACAGAGGGAGGTATCTCAGGTTTTGCTGTTTCCTCTACAGTGGGAGGTTTGTCGGACCATGATGGTTACTGTACAGAGGGATGTATGTCAGGCTGTGATGGTTACTCTACAGTGGGAGGTGTGTTGGGCCCTGATGGTTACTGTACAGTGTGAGATATGTCGAATCGTGATGGTTAATATAGAGTGTGAGGTATGTTGGGTCTTGATAGTTTCTGTACTTTGGGATGCATGTCGGGACATGATGGTTATAGTACAGTGAGAAGTATGTTGGGCCGTGATGGCTGCTGTACAGTGGGAGGTATGTCGGGCTGTGATGGTTACTGTACAGTGGGAGGGATGTCGTTCCGTGATGGTTACTGTACAATGCCTGCTATGTCGGGCCATGATGGTTACTGTACAGTGGGAGATTTGTCGAGCCATGATGATTACTGTACAGTGGGAGGTATGTCGGGCCATGATGGTTACAGTACAGTGGGATGTATGTCAGGCTGTGATCGTTACTGTACAGTGGGAGATATGTCGGGATGTCATCGTTATGGTACAGTGAGAGATTTGTCGGGCCGTGATGGTGACTGTAGATTGGGTGGTATGACGGACCGTGATGTTTACTGTACAGTTGGAGGTATGTCGGGCCGTGACGGTTACTGTACAGTCGGAGGTATGTCTTTCCATGATGATTACTGGAGAGTGGGTGGTATCTCGGGCTGTGACAGTAAGTGTAGAGTGGGAAGTGTGTTGTACCGTGATGAGGTAACCATCACCGATCAACATCCCTCCCAGAGTACATTAACTATCACTGCCCGACATACCTAAAACTCTACGGTAAGAATCATGGAACGACATACTTCTCACTGTACTGCAACCATCACGGCCCGACATATCTCCCACAGTACAGAAACCATCACGACCGAAAATACCTCACACTGTACAGTAACCATCACGATCCAGCATACCAATGGGAGGTATGTCGGGCCTTGATGGTTACTGTCGAGTGGTAGGTATGTCCTGCTGTGACCGTTACTGTACAGTAAGACGGATGTCGGTCCGTGATGGTTGCTGTACATTTGGAGATATGTCCAATCGTGATGGTTGCTGTGCAGTGGGAGGTATGTCGGGCCGTGATGGTTCTGTACAATGGATAATATGTCGGGCCATGATGGTTACTGTACACTGGGAGGTATGTCGGGTTGTGACGGTTACTGTACAGTGGGAGGTATGTCGCTCCGTGATGTCTACTGTACAGTGGGAGGTATGTCGAGCTGTGGCAGTTACAGTACAGTGGGAGGTATGTAGGCCCGTGACAGTGATTGTACAGTGGGGCATGTGTCAGGCCGTGATGGTTACTGCACAGAGGGAGGTATGTTGGTTCGTGCTGGTTGCTGTACAGTGGTAGGTGCGTGGCTCAGTGATGGTTCTTGAAGAGTGGGATGTGTGTAGGGCCGTGAAGACTACTGTATAGTGAGAGATTTGTCTGGACGTGATGATAACTGCATAGTGAGAGGAATATCTCACGGGTCATGACGTTTATTGTACAGTGGGATGTGTGTCAGGTCGTGTTGGTTACTGTACTGTGGGAGATATGTCCGAGCGTGATGGGTACTGTGCAGTGGGGGGTATGTTGGGCCGTGATGGTTGCGGTACAATGGGTGATATGTCGGGTCATGATGGTTACCGTACAGTGGGAAACATGACGGGCCGTGATGGTTATAGAGTGGGAGACATGTCGGGCTGTGACGGTTACTGTATAGTGGGAGGGATGGCGATACGTGATGGTAACTGGACAGTGGGAGGTATGTCAGGCCGTGATGGTTACTGCTGAGTCGGCGGTATGTCGGACCATGATGTTTACTGTACAGTGGGAGATGTGTAGGCCATGTTGGTTACTGTAAAGTGGGAAGTATATCGGGCCGTGATGGTCATTGTACAATCGGAGGTATGTCGTGCCATGATGGTTACTGTACAGTGGGAGATATGTCGGCCATGTTGGTTACTCTACAGTGGTAGGTATGTCGGGCCATGATGGTTACTGTACATTGGGAGGTATGTCAGTCTGTGATGGTTACTGTACATTGGGAGATGTGTCTGACAGTGATAGTTACTGTATCACGGGTGATACGTCGGGTCATGATGGTTGCTGTACAATAGGACGCATTTCAGGCTGTGATGGGTACTGTACAGTGGGCGGTATGTCGGTGGATGATGTTTACTGTACAGTGTGTGTTATGTAGAGCCAAGATGGTTACTGTACAGTGGAATGCATGTCGTACCATGATGGTTACTGTATACTGCGTGGTATGTCCGACCATTATGATTACTGTGCAGTGTGAGGTATGTTGGGTCGTGATGCTTTCTGTACTGTGGGAAATATGTCGCGCCATTATGGTTTTAGTACAATGAGAAGTATGTCGGGCCACGATGGTTATAGTACAATGAAAAGTATGTCGGGCCGTGACGGTTACTGTACAGTGGGAGGGATGTCGATCCGTGATGGTAACTGGACAGTGCGAGGGATGTCTGGTCGGGATGATGACTGTACAGTGTGAGGTATGTCGGGCCGTTATGGTTACTGTACTGTGGGAGATATGTCGGGCCATGATTGTTATAGCGCAGTGTGAGGTGTTTCGGGCCGTGATGATTACTGAAGAGTGGGACATATGTCGGGCTGTGACGGTTACTGTACAGTGGGAGGGAGGTCCGACCGTGATGGTTACTGTGCAGTCTGAAGTATGTCGGGTCACGATGGTTGCTGCACAATGAGTGATATGTCGGGCCATGATGGTTACTGTACAGTGTGAGATATGTCGGTCTGTGATGTTTACTGTACAGTTGGAGATATTACAGGTCATGACGTTTATTGTACAGTGGGATGTGTGTCAGGTCGTGTTGGTTACTGTACTGTTGGAGATATGCATGACCGTGACAGGTACTCTGCATTGGGGGGGTATGTCTGGCCATGATAGTTCCTGTCCAATCGGAGGAATGTCGTGCCATGATGGTGACTGTACAGTGTGAGGTATGTCGGGTCGTGATGGTTTCTTTACTGTGGGAGGTATGTCGGGCCGTGATTGTTATTGCACAGTGTGAGGTGTGTCGGGCCATGATGGGAGTTATCTCGGGGTGTGACATTGACTGTACATTGGGTGGGATGTTGCGCCATGATGGTTACTGTACATAGGGAGATGTGTCTGACCGTGATGGTTAATCTGCAGTGGGCGGTATGTCGCGCCGTGACGGTTACTGTATCACGAGTGATATGTCGGGCCATGATGGTTAGTCTACAATGGGAGGTATTTTGGGCTGTGACGGGCACTGTACAGTGGGAGGTACGTCGGTCCGAGTTGTGTACTGTGCAGTGGGAGGCATGTCGGGCTGTGACGGTTCCTGTACAGTGGGAGGTATGTCGATCCGTGATGGTTACTGTACAGTGGGAGGTATGTCGGGCTGTGACGCTTACTGTACAGTGGGAGGGATGTTTGTCCGCGATGTTTTCTTTACAGTGGGAGGTATGTCGCGCCGTGACGGTTACTGTACAGTGGGAGGTATGTCGGGGCCATGATGGTTACTGTATCACGGGTGATATGTCGATCCATGATGGGTACTGTACAAAGGAAGGTATTTTGGGCTGTGACGAGTGCTGTACAGTGGGAGATATGTCGGACCGAATTGTTTACTCTGCAGTAGGAGGCATGTCGGGATGTGACGGTTACTGTACAGTGTGAGGTATGTCGGACCGTGTTATTTACTGCACAGTGGGTGTTATGTAGAGCCAAGATGGTTACTGTACAGTGGGAGGCATGTCGGTTTATGATGGTTACTGTACAGTGTGTGGTATGTCGGGCCGTGATGGTTGCTGTACAATGGGTGATACGTCAGGTCATGATGGTTACTGTACAGTGTGAGATATGTCGGTCGTGATGGTTAATGTACAATGGGAGATATTTCGGCCATCATGCTTACTGCTTTCTCGAAGGTATGTCGGGCTGTGACAGTTACTGTACAATGGGAGGTATGTCGATCCGTAATGTTTACTGTACAGTGTGAGATATGTCGGGCTGTGACGGCTGTGGTACAGTGAGTGGTATGTTTGTCCATGATGTTTTCTGTACAGTGGGAGGTATGTCGGGCCGTGACAGTAACTGTACAGTGGAAGGGATGCCCGTTCATGATGGTGACTGTACAGTATGAGGTACGTCGGGCCGTGATGTTTGCTCTACAATGGGTGATATGTCAGGCTATGATGTTTACTGTCCAGAGGTAGTTATGTCGGATCATGATGGTTTCTGCACAATTTATGTTGGGTCGTGATGCTTTCTGTACTTTGGGAGATATGTCCGGCCGTGATGGTTATAGTACAATGAGAAGTATGTCCGGCTGTGATGGTTACTGTAGAGTGTGAGGTCTGTCGGCCTGTGACGGTTACTGTACAGTGGGAAGGATTTCGGTCAGTGACGGTGACTGCACATTTGGAGGTATGTCGGTCCTTGATGGTTACTGCACATTGGGAGATATGTCCGACCTTGATGGTGGGAGGTATGTCAGTTTGTGACTGTTACTGTACAGTGGGAGGGATGTCGAGCCATAAGAGTTACTGTACAGTGCGTTATGTGTTGGGCTGTGACGGTTACTGTACAGTGGGAGGTATGTCGGTCCGTGATGTTTATTGTTCAGTGAGAGGTAAGTCGGGCCATTTTGATTACTGAACAGTGGGACGTATGTCGGCCTGTGATGGTTACGGTTCAATCGGATGTATGTCGGGACATGACGGTTACTGTACAGTTGGATATATGTCATGCCGTGATGGTTACTGTACTCTGGCAGGTATGCCGGGCCGTGATGGTTATAGTGCAGTGAGAGGTAGGTCGGTCCATGATGGTTTCTGTAGAGTGGGAGGCATGTCAGACTGTGATGGTTACTGTACATTGGCAGTTATGTTGGTCTGTGATGGTTACTGTACATTTTGAAATATGTGAAACCGTGATGGTTACTGTTCAGTGGGAGGTATGTCAGCCCGTGATGGTTGCGATACAATTGGTGATATGTCGGGCCATGATGGTTATAGTAGAGTGAGAGGTATGTCGGGCCATGATGGTTACTATAGAGTCGGAAGTATGTCGGGACGTGACGGTTACAGTACAGTGGGAGATATGTCGGGCCATGTTGGTTACTGTACAGTGGCAGGTATGTCGGGCCGTGATGGTTATAGTAGAGTGAGAGGTATGTCGGGCCATGATGGTTACTGTAGAGTCGGAGGTATGTTGGGATGTGACGGTTACTGTACAGTGGGAGGGATGTTGGGCCGTGATGGTTACTGTACAGTGGGAGATATGTCGGGCCATGTTGGTTACTCTACAGTGGGAGGTATGTCGGGTCGTGATGGTTACTGTACAATCGGAGTTATGTCGGGCCATGATGGTTACTGTATAGAGGGACGTATGTAAGGCTGTAATTGTTTCTGTACACTGGTAGGTATATCGGGCCATGATGGGAACTGTACAGTGGGTATTATGTCGGGCCATTACTGTTACTGTACAGTGGGAGGTGCGTTAGGCCGTGATGGTTACTGTACAGTGTGAGGTATGTCGGGCCGAGATGGTTACTGTACAGTGTGAGGTATGTTGCGTCGTGATTCTTTTTGTACTGTGTGAGATGTGTCGGTCCGTGATCGTGAAAGTACAGTGAAAGGTATGTCGGGCACTGATTGTTTCTGTAGAGTGGGAGTTATGTTGGTCCCTGGCGGTCACTGTACATTGGGAGATATGTCCGACCGTGATGGTTACTGGAGAGTGGAAGGTATGTGAGGTTGTGACTTTTATCGAACAGGGGGAGGGATGTTGGGCCGTGATGTTTATTGTACTTTGGGAGGTATGTCGGTCCATGATGATTACTGTGCATTGGGAGATGTGTCCGACCGTGATGGTTACTGTACATTGGGAGATATGCCCGACCATGATGGTTACTGAGCAGTGGGAGGTATGTCGGGCCATGATGGTTACTGTACAGTAGATGGTATGTCGGTCTGTGATGTTTACAGTCGAGTGGGAGGTACGTCGGGCTGTGACGGTTACAGTAATTTGGGAGTTATATCAGTCAGTGATGTGTACTGTACAGTGGGAGGTATGACGGGCCATGATGGTTCATGTACAGTGGGATGTATGTCAGGCTGTGATCGTTACTGTACTGTGGGAGATATGTCGAGCTGTGATGTTCATGGTACAGTGGTACGTATGTCGGGCTGTGATGGTTATTGTAGATTGGGAGGTATGTTGGGCTGTGACGGTTACTGTACAGTGGGAGGGATGTCGGGCCGTGATGGGTACTGTACATTGAGAGGTATGTCTGTCCCTGATGATTACTGTGCATTGGGAGATATGTCTGACCGTGATGATTACTGTGCAGTGGGAAGTATGTCGGGCCGTGACAGTTACTGTACAGTGAGAGTCACATCAGTCCATGCTGCTTACTATGGAGTAGGTCGTAGCTCAGGCTGTGATGGTTACTCTACATAGGGAGGTACGTCGGGCCGTGTTGGTAACTGTACAGTGGGAGGGATGTCGGCATGTGATGGATACTGTACAGTGGGAGATATGTCAGGCTGTGATGTTTACAGTGCAGTGGGAGATATGTCGGGCTGTGATGGTTAAATTGCAATGAGAGGTATGTCGGGCCACGATGGTTACTGTAGAGTGGGAGGTATGTGTGTCCATGATGGTTACTGTACAATCGAGCGTATGCCGAGTCATGATGTTTAATGTAGATTGGGAGGTATCTCAGGCTGTGATAGTTAGACAGTGGGAGGTGTATTGAGCCATAATGGTCATGGTACAGTGGGAGGTATGTCGGTTGGTGATGGTTTCTGTACAGTGTGAATTATGTTGGGTCGTTTTAGTTTATGTACTGTGGGAGATATGTCTGGCCATGATGGTTATAGTACAGTGAGAGGTGTGTCGGGCCGTGATGATTACTGAAGAGTGGGAGTTATGTCTGGCTGTGATGTTTCGTGTACAGTGGGAGGTGCGTAGTGCCGTGACGGTTACTGTATAGTGGGAGCTATGCCTGGGCGTGAAGGTTACTGTACAGTTGGAGGTATCTGTGGCCCGGATGGACAGTCTAAAGTGGGAGGCATTTCGGTCCATGATGATTACGGTGCAGTGGGTGATATGTCATGTCGTAATGGTTATAGTATAGTGGGAGGTATGTCGGGCCGTGATTTTTACTGGAAAGTGAGAGGGCCATGATAGTTACTTTATGTCGGGCAGTGTCAGTTCCTATACAGTGGGAGGAATGTCTGGCAGTGATGTTTACTGTACAGTGGGAGGCATGTCGGGCCGTAATGGTTTCTGTACAGTGGGAGATATGTCCGGCCGTGTTGGTTATAGAAGAGTGAGAGGTATGTCGGTCCGTAATGGTCACTGTAGAGTCGGAGGTATGTTGGGCTTTAACGGTTACAGTACAGTGGGAGGGATGTCGGGCCATGATGGTTATAGTACAGTGGGAGGTATGTCGTTCCGTGATGGTTACGGTGCAGTGGGGGATATGTCGAGCCGTGATGGTAATAGTACAGTGGGACGTATGTCGCGTCGTGATTGTTACTGTACAATTGGAGATATGTCGGACCATGATGGTTACTGAATAGAGGGAGGTATGTCGGGCCGTGATGGTTACTGTAAAGTGGGAGTTATATCGATCCATGATGGTTACTGTACCTTGGGAGGTATGTTGGTCTGTGATGGTTACTGTACAGTGTGTTGTATGTCAGGCCGTGTTGGTTATAGTACAGTGAGAGGTATGTCAGTCCGTAATGGTCACTATAGAGTCGGAGGTATGTTGGGCTATAACGGTTACTATACAGTGGGAAGGATGTCGGGACGTGATGGTTCTAGTACAGTGGGAGGCATGTCGGGTCATGATTGTTACTGTAAAATGGGAGATATATCGGGCCATGATGGTTACTGTATAGTGGGAGGTACGTCGATCCGTGATGGTTACTGCACAGTGGGAGGTATGTCGGGCTGTGACGGTTACTGTACAATGGGAGGTATGTCGGGCCATGATACTTACTGTACAGTGGAAGGTATGTCAGGCCACGATGGTTACTCTACAGTGTGAGATATGTCACGCCATGATGGTTACTGTGCAGTGGGAAGTATGTCAGGCCGTGACAGTTACTGTACAGTGGGTGGTATGTCGGGCCATAATGGATACTGTACAGTAGGAGATATGTCGGGCTGTGACGGTTACTGTGCAGTGGGAGCGATGTCGGGCCGTGATGGATACTGTACTGTGTGAGATATGTTGGGCCGTGATGGTTAATGTACAGTGGAACGTATGTCGGGCCGTAATGGTTACTGCACATGAGAGATACATCGGGCCGTCATGGTAAAAGTGCAGTGAGAGGTATGTCTGGCCGTGATGTTTACTGTAGAGTGGGAGGTATGTCGGGCAGTGACGGTTATGTACAGTGGAAGGGATGTCGATCCGTGATGGTTACTGTAGATTGGGAGATATATTGGGCCATCATGGTTACTGTACAGTCGGCTGTATGCCGGGCTGTGACGGTTACTGTACAGTGGGAAGTGTGTTGGTTCGTGATGGTTACTGTACAGTGGAAGGTGTGTTGGGTAGTGACGGTTACTGTGCAGTGGGAGATATGACGGGCCATGGCAGTCATAGTACAGTGGGTGGTATGTCGATCCGTGATGGTTACTGTACAGTGGGAGGTATGTCGGGTGGTGATCGTTACTGTACAGTGGGACGTGCGTCTGTCCGCGATGGTTGTTGTACAGTGGGAGGTGTGTCGGTCCGTGATGGTTACTGTGCAGTGGGAAGTATGTCGGACCATGATGGTTACTGTATATTGGGCGATATGTCGGACCGTCATGGTTATAGTCCAGTGGGAGGTATGTCGAGCTGTGATGGTTACTGCAGAGTAGGGGAGATGTTGGGCTGTGACGGTTACTGCGCAGTGGGAGGAATGTCGGGCCGTGATGGATACTGTACAGTGTGAGACATGTTGGGCCGTGATGGTTAATGTACAGTGCAAGGTATGCATGGCCGTGATGTTTACTGTAGAGTGGGAGGTATGTCGGGCAGTGACGGTTATGTACAATAGGAGATCTGTCGGGCCGTGATGGATACTGCAGAGTAGGGGAGATGTTGGGCTGTGACGGTTACTGCGCAGTGGGAGGAATGTCGGGCCGTGATGGATACTGTACAGTGTGAGACATGTTGGGCCGTGATGGTTAATGTACAGTGCAAGGTATGCATGGCCGTGATGTTTACTGTAGAGTGGGAGGTATGTCGGGCAGTGACGGTTATGTACAGTGGAAGTGATGTCGGTCCGTGATGGTTACTGTAGATTGGCAGATATATTGGGCCATCATGGTTACTGTACAGTCGGCTGTATGTTGGGCCATGATGGTTATAGAACATTTGGAGGTATGTCGGGTCGTGATTGTTACTGTACAAAGGGAGATATGTCGGGCCATGATGGGTAATGTACAGTGAGAGGTATGTCGGGCCATGAAGGTTACTGTACAGTTGGAGGTATGTCAGGCCGTGATGTTTACTGTGCAGTGGGAGGATAGTCGGATCATGATGATTACTGTACAGTCAAGGTTTGTCGAGCCGTGACAGTTACTGTACAGTGGGATGTATGTTGGGCCGTGCTGGTTACTGTACAGTAGGAGGAATGTTGGGTCGCGATGTTACTGTATAGTGAGAGGTATGTCTGGCCGTGACAGTTACCGTACAGTGTGTGGTATGTCTGGTCGTGGTGGTTACTGTACAGTGGGAGGTATTTCGGGCTGTGACGGGTTTTGTACTGTGGGAGGGATGTCGATCCGTGACGGTTACTGTACATTGGGAGATATGTCTGCCCGTGACGGTTACTGTGCAGTGGGAGCGATATCGGGCCGTGATGGATACTGAACAGTGTGAGGTATGTTGGACCGTGATGTTGGAGGTATTTCGGTCCGTCATGTTTAAAGTGCAGTGAGAGGAATATCTGGCCGTGAAGCTTATTGTAGAGTGGGAGGTATGTCGGGCAGTGATGGTTATGTGCAGTGGGAGGGATGTTGGTCCATGATGGTTCTGTAGATTGGAAAATATGTCCGACCGTGATGGTTACTGTACAGTGGGAGGTATGTCGGGCCGTGATGATTACTGCACAGTGGGAGGTATGTCGGGCAGTGATGGTTATGTGCAGTGGGAGGTATGTCGGTCTATGATGGTTACTGTAGATTGGGAGCTATGTCCGACAGTGATGGTTACTGTGCAGTGGGAGATGTGTCGGTCCCTGATGGTTACCGTACAGTGGGAAGTATGTCGGACCATGATGGTTACAGTCCAGTGGAAGGTATGTCGGGCCGTGATGGTTACTGTGCAGTGGGAGATATGTCGGGCCATGGCAGTCATAGTACAGTGGGTGGTATGTCGGGTTGTGATGTTTACTGTACAATGGAAAATGTGTCGGGCCGTGATGGATACTGTAGAGTAGGAGATAAGTCGGGCTGTGACGGTTACTATGCAGTGGGAGGTATGTCAGGTCATGATGGTTACTGTGCAGTGGGAGGTATGTCAGACCGTGATGGTTGCTGTACAATGGGAGATATGTCGGGCCATGATGGTTACGTACAGTGTGAGGTATGTCGGGCTGTGACGGTTACTGCACCGTGGGAGGTATGTCAGGCTATGATGGTTACTGTGCAGTGGGAGGTATTTCAGGCCATGATGGTTACGGTGCAGTGGGAGGTCAACCGGGCAATGATGGTTACTGTACAGTGGGAGGTATGTCGGGCCATGATGGTTACTGTCCAGTTGGAGGTATGTCAGGCTGTGATGATTACTGTACAGTGGGAGGTATGCCAGGGCATGATGATAACTGCACAGTGCAAGTATGTCGGGCCGTGACTGTCATTTTGCTGTTGGAGGTGTGTTGGGCCGTGATGGTTACTGTAAAGTGGGACGTGTGTTGGGTCGTTATGATTACTGTTGGGTCGTGATGGTTACTGTACTGTGGGAGTTATGCTGGGTGGTGATTGTTACTATACAGTGGGAGGTGTGTAGGTTCGTGATGGTTACTGTGTAGTGAGACGTATGTCTGGCCTTGATGGTTACTGTACAATGAGAGGTATGTCTGGCCATGATGGTTACTGTACAGTAGGAGGTATGTCAGCCCATGATGGTTACTGTACAGTGGGAGGTATGTCGGGCTATGATGGTTACTGTACAGGTGGAGGTACGCCAGGCCGTGATGGTTACTGTACAGTGGGAGGTATGTTGGGCCATGATGATTACTGTTCAGTGGAGGTATTTCGGGCCGTGACAGTTGCTGTTCAGTGGGAGGTTTGTTGGGCTGTGATGGTTACTGTACCGTGGAAGGTATGTCGGGTCGTGATGTTTACTGTACAGGGGGAGGTATGTTGGGTCATGATAGTTACTGTATAGTGGGAGGTATTGTGCGTTGTGATGGTGAACGTACAGTGGGAGGTATGCTGGGTTGTGATTGTTACTGTGCAGTGGGAGGTGCGTTAGTCGTTGGTGGTTCTTGGACAGTGGGAGTTGTGTAGGGCTGTGATGGCTACTGTATTTTGAGAGGTATGTCTGGCCCTGACGGTTTCTGTACAGTGAGAGGTATGTCTGGTAGTGATGGTTAATGTACAGTGGGAGGTATGTCTGGCCATGATGGTTACTGTACAGTAGGAGGTATGTCGGGCCATGATGGTTAATGTACAGGTGGAGGTACGCCAGGCCGTGATGGTTACTGTACAGTGGGAGGTATGTTGGGCCATGATGATTACTGTTCATAGAACATAGAAGGATACAGCGCAGTACAGGCCCTTCGGCCCTCGATGTTGCGCCGACCGAATCCTACCTAACCTATACTAGCCCAATAACTTCCAAATGCCTATCCAATGCCCGCTTAAATGACCATAAAGAAGGAAACCATAAAGAGGGAGGTATGTTGGGCCATGACAGTTACTATACAGTGGGAGGTATTCCTGGCCATGATGGTTGCTGTGCAGTGGGAGGTATGTCTGGCCGCGATGGTTGCTGTACCATGGTAGGTATGTCGGGTCGTGATGGTTAATGTCCAGCGGGAGGTATGTCGGGCCATGATGGTTCTGTACAGTGTGAGATATGTAGGGCTGTGATGGTTACTGTATAATGGGAGATACGTCCGACCGTGATGGTTACTGTCCAGTGGGAAGTATGTCGGGCCGTGATGATCACTGGCTGTGACGGTTACTGTACAGTGGGAGGTCTGTCTGTCCAGGAAGTTGCAGACTATATGAGTCGTACAAAATATGTTTCTGCTGCTGCCAATGGGCCATTGTACCCCATGTATGCATCGTCATTGGTTTAAAGTCTGTTCCATTCAGTACATATCTTAGTGCGGAGCGTCTGCAAAATCTGAAGTTAGCCCGTGCTCCACATAAGGACTGTGCAGTGACCATTCTTACCAATATATGAAATGGAGGCGTGTATGTGCAGCAGGCAGATCATCGATAATGTGGTCAAATATATGTTTCCATTGTATTGATTTCCCAGAACCTGCCGCAGAGCAGTCGAGCTGCCACAGAGTCCAGCGTCAATGCTGAGCACTATGATTAGAGTAAATTCCGTCCAGTGTGGGAACAGACCCTTCGGCCCAACCAGTCCACACCAACCTTCCAAAGAATAACCCACTACCATGGCCAAATCACCTGAGCTGCATTTCTTTGGACTGTGGGAGGAAACCCACGCAGACATGGGGCGAATGTGCAAACTCCACGCAGGCACTTGCCCAAGGCTGGAATCAAACCTAGGACTCTGGTGCTGTGAGGCAGCAGTGCTGACCACTGAACCACCATGCCACCCTATATTCACTATATGCCTAGGAGCTGACCTCTTCTGCCAGGCTGTGTCCTTTCAGTGGGACCGAACCTACCAGATTGTGATGTTGGCTCGGACATAGTCCTGTTCACATAACCTTGCTTTCCTGACAATATCTGATTGTTGCTTGTTAAGTCTGTGGGAAATATTCAACAGGTCACTTTTACATTCTGCATAATGAAGTGTTAATATCACTTAATTTCTTACGTATTTTAAATTAAGTGAAACATTTTTTTTTCAGTTGAAAGCAATTGAAGTCAGCAGTAATTGATTTACCAGAGCACACACCTAACTATTACACAATTCAGCGACTGTAGTAAACGGGTGATTCATGTTCAGTTTAGTGAACACACCATCTTGCACGCAGCAAAGCTGTTGGAAATGACATTGAGAATAAACCTACATTCAGACACAGTTTTACTGGCCTTCACCACGACCTCCAAAACACCGTGTCCAAGATGTGTCCAGAGAGCTTCAAAGTTGGAACTGGGCAGTTACTCGTGAAGGGTTCATGTAGCACATAGCGTTTTGCATTGAATCCCTCATAAACCATATCCGGTGTATGTTAGCTCCACAATGTCAGTATCCAAACAGACGTGTGCAGCTCCATTGATGGTCGGCATCAGCCCAGCCCAACGTCTTTCCGTGTGACTTGAGCTGGAAATGCCTGTGTAAATGTTTGCAGCATTGTTCTAACCAATAACAGCAAAGTCTCTTTACTGAAGGTTGGACGTCCTTTCTTAATACCAACTTTTAGATTGTCCAATAACACAAAATCCCCCTTTATTCAGGCCATTTTTATAACAATATGACGAAGACAGTGCACAACTCACAGTGTGGAGCATTGAAATGATGAGTCTCATTTCCACACTCAAGAACAAGTTATTGTTAAGCGCAAAGACTTTGAAAATATGCAATTATTTTCCCTTGTATTAATGTTGTGAAGTAATAGTCGACTCTCCCGCTCCTCAAATGCTGCCTGAACGGCTGTGCTTTTCCAAAACCATACTTTTTGACTCTGATCTTCAGCATCCGCAGTCCTCCCTGCTACTACTCACTCGTAGTCATTTTTTGTGGTAACAATTTCACTGTGTTTTTAAACACGTTAGTTAGATATGCATACATTTTGAATTGCTTATGTTTATCTCAGAGTTCAGTAATGTTGGGTGTGAATGTCAATGTCTGTGTGATGCTCGGTATGTCGGCCGTAGCTCTGAGAGAATGACAGATTATCCCTTCAGCTGTTCACAACAAGCAAGGTACGGACTGAACCGAACCAGCCTGAACTCACAAAACCCAAAGCGCAGTGTCCAGCATTGAACATATTTTTCATTGGAATTTATTCATAGAATATGATTGGGTCAGTGTTTATTGTCCGTCCCTTGTTGCCCTTGAGAAGGTGGTGGTGAGCTGCTACACTGTACCACAGCAGTCCATGTGTTTAGATTAGATTAGATTAGATTAGACTTACAGTGTGGAAACAGGCCCTTCGGCCCAACAAGTCCACACCGACCCGCCGAAGCGAAACCCACCCATACCCCTACATTACCCCTTACCTAACACTACGGGCAATTTAGCATGGCCAATTCACCTGACCCGCACATCTTTGGACTGTGGGAGGAAACCAGAGCACCCGGAGGAAACCCACGCAGACACGGGGAGAACGTGCAAACTCCACACAGTCAGTCGCCTGAGTCGGGAATTGAACCCGGGTCTTCAGGCGCTGTGAGGCAGCAGTGCTAACCACTGTGCCACCGTGCCGCCCACTAATATAGCCACGGTGTTATAGTTAGACTTACCAGTCTTACTTTCCTCTATCTCTCTAACATCTGCAAACTTGCTTTCCTATCTCTGTAATATCACCAGCCGTGCTTTATTGTCGCTGTAACATCTCCAGCCTTGATTTCCTGCCTCTGTAACATGTCCAACGTTGCTTTCCTATCTCTGTAAAATCACCAGCCTTGCTTTCCTGTCTCTGTGACGTCTTCAGCCTTGCTTTCCTGTCTCTGTAACATGTCCAGCCTTGCTTCCCCGTCTCTGTAACATTTTCAGCCTTGCTTTGCCATGTTATTTGCTTTCTCTTTTGTTTTTACCCTAGCCATGTATTCCCCAGTCATCCATGGATGCGTCATCCTCCCTGTACAATGCATCTACTACCTCGGGATGAATCTCTGCTGTGACTCCTAAATTGCTCCGAGAAATTCCCGTCATTACTGTTGCGTACTCTTGCATAGTCTTTCTTGCTTGGCTCCTTCCCCAGTCAATTCTACCCAGCTTCTCCCTCATGTCTTTGTAGGTGCGTTTATTCAGCTGTAATGTTAACTCCTAGTCAACTTTCTCCCTCTCAAATAGAAGTTTAGGTTCAATCATATTAGGACCACTGCTTTCAAAGGGTTCCTTCACCTTAAGCTTCCTTCTCAAGCTGCCTCACTGCACAATACTAAATCCAGTATTGCCAGATCCCTTGTTGCCTGCACAATAAGTTACTCCAAAAGCCATCTTGTAGACATTCCACAAATTCCTTTCCTTGCAAACTACCAGCAGTCTGATTTTCCCAATCCACCTGCATATTGAAATTCCCCCACTCACTGTAACTTTACCTTTCCTACGTATATTTTCTGTCTCCTGGTCTATCATGCGCTCCAGCTCCTGACTATGATTCAAAGGCCTGTACATTACTCCAACTATGGTTTTACACATTTGTGGTTCCTCAATTCTACCCACACACATTCCACACCATCTGACCCTACATTGATGAATGGGAACTGAGTAATACGAGTGCAACTCACTTTAGCTTTGTCTCACATTTATAGTTTAGACATGGAGTAAAAATATTCAATTTTAAATCACTTTGAAATGTCGCCACAATGTGTTTCTTTGGCCAAATATTCTGTCTGTATTAGGGAAGAATGCAAACTGTTGAAACAGTGTTTCCGTTTATCAGTCATTGATCTGACCATCTGACAACCCGTTTGTATCCTCTTGGAACCAACACGTTCTTGCTCACCGTGACCCACCCATTGCGTCATCTCCAACATGTTTTGTCATCCTCCAACATCCTCGCCATGTCGCATATTCTTATCATCAACATTTATGGATTTCAGAAACAAACCTTGATTTTCTTCGTGTTCTACAGATGTTGTTGCAGAATTGGGAATTCCAGTCTCTTGCTTTTCCTATTTTGGTGAATTTACAGCGTGAATCGTTTGTGGTCTTTTGTGAGGGAGTCACAAATATTATTTTGGACATGGAGCTGAATTCTGCTTTTATACTCCGCCCCTCAGCATGTTTTATTCATATGGTTTGGACATAATTAACCTTGGACTAACTTTTGGCACCTTACCCTGCAACAGTTCCACTTTACATGGGCCTGCAGCTTATTCTTTACATCATTCGCCGCAATAGTCAGAGCTGAAAGAACTTTTTAATCTGCAGGATGAACACAGGCTCATTCATTAATTTTGTTTGAAAGACCTAGAGCAATGATAATTAAGTTTGAATTAAGCTTTATTATAAACACACTATAGAAGATCAGCTCACGTTCTCATTTCAACTATGAATTGGAAGCAATTTAAAAGAACAAATACCCACAGTTCTGAATATTGTTTAAAAAGTGATGTCGCGTTGAAATAATGCATTAAGGAAGACCATGCATCAATTTTCTTTTGAATATTGCGAGGACATTGTTCAAACAAGCAGTGTTCATCTCTTTTCTTCCTTAATCTTTCAACTGATCTTCCCGTGTAATTTGAGGTGAGGTCAGAGGGACTTCCCTTTCAATCGAGGCAGGACGTCTCTGAAGGGTGGAATCAAGGACCCTAAGCAAAACTGTGATTAATGGTAATTAGAGAACATTCTGCACTGGGAATGGGAGCAATAGAAAAATCAGTCTCTGCAATCCATCTTCTAAGTTGCATATCACCATAACTGTGGACTAATTTGCTGTTCCTTCACAAGTATCTGTTAAAAATCTTGGAATGCCGCTACGAACAGCTCTGTCTGGATCTGCATAACTTTGGATTGAAGAGGTAAAATAGTGCAACTCTGTGTCGCTTATTCCAGAGCCATTGGTGACGACAAATAAAACTCTGCCCTTGCTTGTGCATTCCAAAACCCTGTATGAATACGTCCTGTTAAAAATACAAAGATATTTTAAGTTTACATCGTTGTTTGTAAATTCTCAGAAAGATAAGACCTTGTTGGATGAATATGATGCCAGTGACATCAGGAGCATAATAAGACATTGATAACAATTAGGATCAGTACTTCAATCAGTTACTTTCAGATGATTGATCATGTGATGTCATGATCATCGAGTTCAACATTTGATTGATGCATTATGACAGTGGTAATAAATTATCGGTATTTGGGAATATGACAGGCAAATACTTTTCTCATTTTTCGTTTAAAAACCACTTCTCAGCCCATCTCTGCATCCTGTCAATGTCACGCTGCAGCCTACAACAGTGCTCTATACTGTCAACGACACCTGCAACCTTTGTGTCGTCTGCAAACTTGCTAATCCATCCTTCAATCTCCTCATCCAAGTCATTAATAAAAGTTACCAAGAGTAGAGGCGCAAGAACGGAGCCCTGTGAAACACCACTCACACTGACATCCAGGCAGAATATTTTCCTTCCACTACCACTCACTGTCTTCTGTCGAACAGCCAATTCTGTATCCAGACAGCTAACTTTCATTGTATCCCATTCCTCCTGACCTTTTGTACAAGCCTACCATGGGGAACCTTATCAAATGCCTTACTCAAGTCCAGATACACCAAATCCACAGATCGACCCTCATCAACTTGTCTAGTAACATCCTCAAATAAATCAGTAAGATTTGTGAGGCATGACATCCTCCTCACAAAGTTGTGCTGATTGCCTTTCATCAAGCCATGCGCTTCCAGTTGGTCATAAATCCTATCCATCAGAATCCTTTCTAACACCTTGCAGACGACAGACGTGAGACTGACCGGTCTGCAGTTGCCTTGCATTTCCCTCTTTCGTTTCCTGAAGAGAGGAATTACATTTGCCTCCCTCCAGTCCTCCGGTATGACTCCGGTGGGGAGCGAGGATGCAAAGATCTTCGTAAGCGGCGAAGCAATCACATTTATCGCTTCCCAAAGCAGCCAGGGATAAATCTGGTCTGGCCCAGCGACTTGTAAAACTTAATGTTTGTCAAAATTTAAAACACATCAGCTTCCTCAATCTCTATCTGTTCCAGCATGCTAACCTGCTCCTCAATAGTTTCATTCCATACCAGGTCATTTTCCGGAGTAACAACAGAAGCAAAACAAAACTCATTTAGGGCTTCTCCTACCTCCTGAGACTCTATACACAAGTTCCCTATGCTATCTCTGATCGGCCTTAGTCTTTCTTTGATCATTCTCTAATTCCTCACATACGTGTAAAATGCCTTTGGATTCTCCCTACTCCTTCCTGCCAAGCCTTTTTCGTGCCCCCTCCTGGCTCTCCTCAGACTATTTCGGATCTCCTTCCTCGCCTGCCTGTAATACTCTAGTGCTGAGCAAGACTCCTGCTTCCTCCACCTTACGTAAGTTGACTTCTTTCTGTTGACGAGAAGCTCCTCCGCTCTCGTCATCCAAGGTTCCTTTATCTTACCCCTTCTTGCCTGTCTCAGAGGAATACATTTATGCATCACTCGCAACAACTGTTCCTTAAACAGTCTCCACATGTCTATAGTGCCCTTTCCATGGAACAATTGCTCCAAGTCCAGGCTTCCCAAATCACGTCTGATGGTTTGATCGTTTCCTTTTCCCCAATTAAATATCCTCCCATTGTGCCTGGGCTTCACTCCTTCTCCATCGCTATGCAGAATGTAAGGCAGTTGTGGTCACTGTCACCAAACTGCTCTCCCATCGCAAGATCTGACACCTGCTCCGGCTCATTGCCAAGCACCAAATCCAAAGTGGCCTCTCCTTTCGTCGGCCTGTCAACGTACTGATTTGGGAAACCCTCCTGTACACACCTTAGAAAAACAGCTCCTTCCAAGCCATCTGCTCGAAGGAGGTCCCAGTCAAATTGGGAAAGTTAAAGTCACCCATTACAACAACCTAACTACATTCACACTTTTCCAAAATCTGCCGACTTATGCTTTCTTCAATCTCCCTGCTATGAAGGGGCCTGTAATAAACCCCAAATGAGGTGACTGCTCCCTTACTGTTCCGAATTTCCACCCACACTGACGCAGTAGGCAGACCTTCCACTCAGGAACAGGACACTCTTCACTCAGGAACAGGACACTGTTGCTGATGTGAATATGGAATCACAAATAATTAGAATGGATGCCCTGGAAATATGCAGGGAAGAGGTTTTGGGAATATTGGAAAGGATGAATATAGATAAGTCTCCTGGGCCTGATGGCATTTACCCCAGGATCCTATGGGAAGCTAGGGAGGAGATAGCAGAGCCATTGGCCTGGATTTTTATGTCGTCGTTGTCAACAGGAATAGTACCAGAGGACTGGAGGATAGCGAATGTGGTCCCATTGTTCAAGAAAGGGAGTAGGGATAGCCCTAGCAACTATAGGCCAGTGAGTCTGACTTCAGTGGTGGGCAAAGTCTTAGAGAGAATGGTAAGGGATAAGATTTATGAACATCTAGGTAGGAATAACGTGATCAGGGATAGCCAGCATGGTTTTGTGAAGGGCAGGTCGTGCCTCACAAACCTTATTGAGTTCTTTGAGAAGGTGACCAAGGAAGTGGATGAGGGTAAAGCAGTAGATGTTGTGTATATGGATTTTAGTAAGGCGTTCGATAAGGTTCCCCATGGTAGGCTAATGCTAAAACTTCGGAGGTATGGCATTGAGGATACATTAGAGGTTTGGATTAGGAATTGGCTGGCTGGAAGGAGACAGAGGGTAGTAGTTGATGGATTATGTTCATCTTGGAGCGCAGTTACTAGCGGTGTACCACAAGGATCTGTTTTGGGACCATTGCTTTTTGTTATCTTTATAAATGATCTAGAGGAAGGACTTGAAAGCTGGGTAAGCAAGTTTGCGGATGACACAAAAGTCGGTGGAGTTGTGGATAGTGAGGAAGGAAGTGGTAAGTTACAGCGGGATATAGATAAGTTGCAGAGCTGGGCGGAAATGTGGCAAATGGAATTCAATGTAGCTAAGTGCGAAGTCGTTCACTTTGGTAGGAATAACAAGATGATGGATTACTGGGCTAATGGTAGGCTACTTGGTAGTGTGGATGAGCAGAGGGATCTTGGTGTCCATGTACACAGATCTCTGAAAGTTGCCACCCAGGTAAATAGTGCTGTGAGGAAGGCATATGGTGTACTGGGCTTTATTGGCAGAGGAATTGAGTTCCGGAGTCCTGAGGTCATGTTGCAGTTGTATAAGACTCTGGTGCGGCCTCATCTGGAGTATTGTGTGCAGTTTTGGTCACCATACTATAGGAAGGATGTGGAAGCTTTAGAACGAGTGCAGAGGAGGTTTACCAGGATGTTGCCTGGAATGGGAGGAAAATCTTATGAGGAAAGGCTGAGGCACTTGGGGCTGTTCTCATTGGAGAAGAGAAGGTTTAGGGGAGATCTGATAGAAGTGTATAAGATGATTAGGGGTTTAGATAGGGTAGATACTAAGAACATTTTACCGCTAATGGAGTCAGGTGTTACTAGGGGACATAGCTTTAAATTAAGGGGTGGTAGGTATAGGACAGATGTTAGGGGTAGATTCTTCACACAGCGGGTTGTGAGTTCATGGAATGCCCTGCCCGTATCAGTGGTGAACTCTCCTTCTTTATGGTCATTTAAGCGGGCATTGGATAGGCATTTGGAAGTTATTGGGCTAGTATAGGCTAGGTAGGATTCGGTCGGCGCAACATCGAGGGCCGAAGGGCCTGTACTGCGCTGTATCCTTCTATGTTCTATGTTCTATGACAATGGGAACTTCTGTAGCTGTGATACCCTCTCTGATTAGCGGTACTACACCCCCTACTCTTTTTCTCCCCTCCCTATTCTTATTAAATGTTCTAAACCCTGGAACATCCACCAACCATTCCGGCCTCTGAGAAACCCATGTCTCTGTTATTGCCACATCTAAGCACCAGGTACTGATCCATGCTCGAAGCTCATCCTTTTATTCATATATTTCCCAGTATTCACGCGCACAGTGACTCCGATTTGGTGGAGGAGGTGGGGAGGATGGCATGGTGTCACAGTGGTTAGCATGGCTGTTTCACAGTGCCAGGGGATGGGGACAGAGGAGGTGGCATTGGGGACTCAGTGGTTGGCACGGCTGTCTCACAGTACCAGGGACCCGGTTTGGGGGAGTGGGAGGGGGAGGGGGTAATGGCGTCTTAGTAGTTAGCAGGTCTGTCTCACAGAACCAGGGACCCGGTTTGGGGGGAAGGGGAGGGGGCATGGTGTGTCAATGGTTAGCACAGCTGTCTCACAGTACCTGGGACGCGGTATGGGGGGAGGGGGAGGGGTCATGGTGTCTCAGTGGTTAGCACTGCTGTCTGTCAGTACCAGGGACCCGGTTTGGGGATATGGGGAGATGGGCATGGTGTCTCAGTGGTTAGCACAGCTGTCTCACAGTACCAGGGACCCGGTATGGGGGGAGGTGGAGGGGTCACGATATTCAGGAATCACAGGATTCCTGAAGAAGGGCTTATGCCCAAAACGTCAAATTTCCTGTTCCTTGGATGCTGCCTGACCTGCTGTGCTTTTCCAGCAACACATTTTCATCTCACAGTACCAGGCACCCGGTTTGGGAGCATGGGGAGATGGGCATGGTGTCTCAGTGGTTAGCACGGATTTCTCACATTACAAGGGACACGGTTTGTGGTGGGGGAGGAGGGGGGGAGTGGTAATGGTGTCTTAATGGTTAGCACTTCTCTCTCACAGTACCAGGGACCCGGTTTGGGGGGGAAGGGGAGGGGGTTATGATGTCTCAGTGGTTAGCACGGCCGTCCCACAGTACCAGGGACCCAGTATGGGGGAAGGTGGAGGTGTCACGGTGTCTCAGCTGTTAGCACGGCTGTCCCACAGTACCAAGCACCCGGTTTGGGGGAATGGGGAGGGGTGCATGGTGTCTCAGTGGTTAGCACGGCTGTCTCTCAGTACCAGGCAACCGGTTTGGGGGTATGGGGAGATGGGCATGGTGTCTCAGTGGTTAGCACGGCTGTCTCACAGTACCAGGGACCCCCGGTATGGGAGGAGGTGGAGGGGTCACGATATTCAGGAATCTCAGGATTCCTGAAGAAGGGCTTATGCCCGAAACATCACATCTCCTGTTCCTTGGATGCTGCCGGACCTGCTGTGCTTTTCCAGCAACATATTTCCAGCTCACAGTACCAGGCACCCGCTTTGGGAGCATGGGGAAATGGGCATAGTGTCTCAGTGGTTAGCACGGATGTCTCACATTACAAGGGACACGGTTTGTAGTGGGGGGGAGGAGATGGGGGAGGGGTAATGGTGTCTTAGGGGTTTCACGTCTGTCTCACAGTACCAGGGACCCGGTTTCGGGGGATGGAGAGGGGAGTATGATGTCTCAGTTGTTAGCACGGCCGTCTCACAGTACCAGGGACCCAGTAAGGGGGAAGGTGGAGGTGTCACTGTGTCTCAGCGGTTAGCACGGCCGTTTCACAGTACCAAGCACCCGGTTTGGGGGAATGGGGAGGGGTGCATGGTGTCTCAGTGGTTAGCACGGCAGTCTCTCAGTACCAGGCACCCGGTTTGGGGGTATGGGGAGATGAGCATGGTGTCTCAGTGGTTAGCACGGATTTCTCACAGTACCAGGGACCCGGTTTGGGGGGGGAGGAGGAGGGGGAGGGGTAATGGTATCTTAGTAGTTAGCACCTCTGTCTCACAGTACCAGAGACCCGGTTTAGGGGGTTTGGGGAGGGGAGTATGATGTCTCAGTTGTTAGCACGGCCGTCTCACAGTACCAAGCACCCGGTTTGGGGGAATGGGGAGGTGTGCATGGTGTCTCAATGGTTAGCACGGCTGTCTCTCAGCACCAGAGAACGGGCTGGGGGGGGATGCATGACGTCTCAGTAGTCAGCACGGATGTCTCACATTACAAGGGACACGGTTTTGACGGGGAATAGGAGGGGGAAGGGTAATGGTGTCTTAGTGCTTATCACGGCTGTCTCACAGTAACAGGGACCCGGTTTTGAGGGGGAGGAGGAGAGAGTATGGTATCTCAGTGGTTAGCACGGTCGTCTCACAGTACCAGGAAACCGGCTTCGGATGGAGGAGGAGGGGTCATGGTGTTTCAGTGGCTAGCACGGCTGTCTCACGGATGTCAAATAAAATGCGACATTATTTTAATTTATTTTTCAACTCCTCCCATATTCCTGAGTTTCATGCACGTGTGGGCATATATCCGCATCCCTGTTTGAAGTGAGTTCTGCCCTTCTATCTCTTTCCTGAGTGTGGTCATCTTCTTTCCTTTATGGATGGGACATGTTTGATGTTGGCTGGGCCAGAGTTTATTTCTCTTTCCTATTTGCTCTTGAAAAGCTGCTGGGGAACTGCCTTTCTGAACCACTGTACTTCAATGTGATGTTGGCTGCCAGTGCTCAGATCTATCTGGTTTCATTTTTTTGAGATCTTATAATTTCATGACTGAATGATTGGCTTGGCCATTTCAAACAGCATTTGAGAATCTACCATTGCTGAGGGTCTGGAATAACCTGTAGGTCAGAGCAGTGAAGGTAGCAAGTTTCCTTCCCTGAGGGACACTAGTGAGCCAGAGACTTTTAGTTTTAACAACCATCAATGTTTCATTAGATTGTTAATTCCAAATATTTTATTAAACTCAAATTCTACCGTCTGCAGTGGGGGGATTGAAAGCTGGGTTTGGGTCATTACCTGGGTCCCTGGATTTATAGTCTTGAGAAAATAACACGAGACTATCCACCTCCCCAGCAACGCGATCAGCAATAACAGTGTTGCTATTATCATGACTGAGGTAAAGAAAATTGTGCAGTTACATTGTCAAATACTTGCATGGAGAGCAAAGCTGTTAATATATCAGGTGACAGCGACTATGCAGAGATCCTACGGGTTTTCAGCCTAGAATAGAAACTGAAGCGAAATGCATTTTTACCATTGAGTGGATGTGCCTGTCTACAGCGTTTTGACTTGTTCCTGTCGTGGAAAGTCAGTGGAGGTTCTCTGGATGAATTTCTCGGATTTGTGGCGTCAGCTGCTGCGATCATTCAGGGAGATTCGAGTGTCTAGTGTTCCCACTCTGTACAAGGTGCGGGCACTGCATTTATAGAGTGTCTGGGTCTACGGGGAGGAGCAGGACACTGCACTAACTTTTCTGATATTTCCACAAACATATCGCAATGACATACTTTTCCATTTGCAAAGTGTGAAGCCAGTTTATTTCAACAATGAGGACGTCACATAGCTGTGAACCCTCCTTCACAGTTCCAATAGTCTCACACCAGGGAGAGGACTGTACTCAAAATCTCCAACAATGGTTTTGTTCTGCAACATTCCAGACAGGAGTGGGTGACATACCCATTATGCCAGAGTGCCATTCTCTCGTGTATTCATGAGGTTTACAGAGGCTATGGTGAGGAAAATATGTTGGTTCTGTCTCCACCAAGGAAGCAACAGAATATCCTCGTGAAATACTAAGGATCAGAGTGACTGGGGAAAATGAGGAACCGCAAGAAATTAGAATTGTTAAAGTGGAAATACTGGGGGAAAAACTCATTGCATTGAAGTGTGGTAAGTTTTTGGACCAGATGAGTGATGAATTGAGAGTTTCACAGATTTAGGGATGGAGAGTTGCGTTTGCTGGATAGATCTGTCCCGAGCAGGAACGGACACAATGGGTCAGTGGCCTCCTTCTGTATTGTCAATTCCATACCTCTATGAGGGAGGTCAAAGTTGGTCAAAGCGCTTTATATTATAGAAAGGGTCCTGCAGACTTGAAAGTAGCTACTGTTACCGCAAATATTTAAAACAGGAGAGAGAGGGGTAAAAGAGAATATTAACTGATGGAGAAATTGATGTCAGTTATGAGGAAAATATGAGAATTTTTAGTCATTAATAGCAACTAGATTTTTGGAGAGTAATGATATGATTTGCAACGTCAGCCTAGATTCAGGGTAGGGAAAATTGGTTTTGATAAACTAGTAGGAGATTTTGGATGATGTAGATTGTGCCATCGATAGATGAGAACCAATGGGAATGGTGTACTTGAATTTTCATAAGGCGTTTGACAGGTGAGCGAAGAACGTTAGAGTCCTTCTGTAAAGGGTGAATATACTAAATGGATTGAGAATTGGTTAATGGGGAGAATACAGAGAGTAAGGTCCTGCTCTAAACTGAAGGTCATTGTGAATAGGGTATCAAATGTATCAGTACTTGGAGCACAGCTGCTCACAAGACAAAGAAATAATTTGAATGTGAGCAACCAATGCAGTCCTTTCCCTTTTGTATTGGTTAGAAGATGAGAGGTTGGGAACTGCAGTTATTAAAAGACAAGTAATCAGGATAGTGAATGGTATGTTGTCCTTCATATTAAAGTTATTCATGTAAAGGAGTAAAGCCATCTTCCTGCAGTTGTACAGTGTTTCTTGGACAGTATGTGGGCCACTGTTGGCAGATTTTCTCTCCTTTGTAAGCAACGATTTTGTTGCGCTCGAGAGTGCAAAGGAATTTCACTAGACTAATACCTGGATGATAAAGAGAGTATAAAGGAAATGAGCGTTTAATCTGTAGCACTGTGAGAGAATAGCAGGCGATTACATTTAAACTTGAGGAATATGGACTAACACTCATTACGTCGAGAAAAAGACGGCGATTTTGTGAGAAATTGCATTTTCCACATGATATGTTTTCCCAATATTACACATACCTGTGTCGAATCCCCATGTTGGTTGAAATGGAGCTTTAGGCTCTAAATGAACTTTCACCGTCTCAGTGTGCAGTTGTGTGCGACCCTGCACTGTTCATAAATATATCCGTAGCCACAATGCCTTATTCCTGAAAAGGTTGGCCATTCACACCAGCTTCTGGCCTCCACAGGAACGCCAGTCTGTCTTCTCAGATATATAAGGTGTTTTCTTGAGACTTTGCACAAACCATCCATTTTCCATCCTCACCTTCAGCAAACCACATTAAAGTGACTCGTGTCTACCACGACCAATAGAACCAGGAGGAATATCACGCAGCAGTTTCTCTGTGGGGTACTGTAACATCCTCCTATTTCTAAATATGTATCTTAACAGACTGCATTGCCTCTTCCTGGTCATATGGAAGTGGCTCAAGGACCTGACTTAGCGACTCCTGGTTTCTCTTTAACACGTCGATGTGCTGACTATGCTCTTTCCCTACTTGTGTAATAGGCATAAAGGACTGAATGGGCTTATCCAATAGTTTCAATGGGTTGAATGGCGTCCTTATATTCCGTTGAAACCAGCGTGAGGTGCGAATGAGCCCCTCATATTTAACTGTGGAGATGAGCAATATCTAGCAGGACTGTTACATGAGTGATACCCACAACACAGTTTAAATGCTATCTAGGTCTTGCTGCACATGGACGCAGACTGCTTCAGCGGCAGAGAGGTGACAACTTATTCTGAACATTATGCGATCTTCAGAGAACATCTCCAACTTCTGGCTGTATGCTCTGGGAAAGATGTTGCAGCAGCTGAAGAAAACTACCTGGAGGATGCCTGCAGAGATATCCTGTGACTGAGATGGTTGATCTTCACCAAAGACAAATATCTTCCCTTGTGCTTTGAATATCCTCTAAGCAGTGGGGAATTTACACATCATTCCCATTCCATTCAATTCTGTTCGGTATCCTTGATACCATCCTCAGTTAAATACTCCTTTGATATCAAAGGCCTGTCACTCTTACCTTGTCTTCATATTTTGATTCATATCAATAGGTCATGGCGTGTGTGCGTGGAGTGTTTCCTTCTCACAGAGGGCAGTGAGTATTGGGACTTCTCTATTCCAGAGGCTGAAGGGAGATGGATCACTGAGAAGTTTTGAGATGGGTGGGGTGCACAATGAATATTTGACACATCAGATGGTTGAGGACTGCAGGAATTGGGCACAAAAGAGGAGTGGAGGCATTGAACAGATCAGTCATGATCTTATTGAAGGGTAAGACAGGCTTAAAGGGCTGAATGACTTATTTGTGTTCCGTTGTTCTCGCATTCGGTTATTGGAAAGTTATTTCCCTGGAAATCCTGTTATTGAAGATTGCGGTCAGGGAGACCAAGTGATTTTGTGAGCCACCTCTGGCTGAGGTATGGGAGCTGTACACATAATGGATCTGGGTCTGCAACACAACCAACAAATAAATACAGTTCTTTCTTTTCCCAAAAATATTTTCCAACACCATACCGATCGTGTGTGAGACAGTCTTCAGGCGCTGAAAAAAAAAGTGAGGACTGCAGATGCTGGAGTCAGAGTCGAAGTGTTTTGCTGGAAAAGAACAGCAGGTGAGGCAGCATCCGAGGAGCAAGAAAATCGACATTTCGGGCAAAAGTCCATTGTCAGGATTCCTGATGAACAGTTTAGGCCCAAAAAGTGGATTCTCCTGCTCCTTGAATGCTGTCTGATCTGCTGTGCTTTCCCAGCACTACACTCTCGAGTCTTCAGGGCCTGAATGGTCTGCTCTGTTTCTGTGTATCAGCTTATCAAAGTAAATGCTCTTGCCTGTCAGATAGGTGGAGCTAAATGGAACATAGGGACTTTGGACTGAGGAGCGGGAGTGTATAATTTGACACTTTGAGCCTTCTCCAGCAGACAGTAAGACTGTAGTTGATCAGTTTGTGGGCTCAGCCCCAATTTCCTATCTGTAGCTCATTGTCCTTTACTGTTCAATATCTAACGAACAGCTTTGACTAAACGCAAACACACAGGCACCATAAACTTCCGGGGAAGAGCAATTCCACCCAAACAGCACTTTGTGAATTCTCCTCATCCTCGCTCAGACAGCTCACTGTTTTAATTTTTAGTGCCGCACCTCCACTGGTCATTATAATTTTTAAATGTAAACAATGTGGTGTTATAGCCAATGATATAAGTCTCAGAGTAGGTCACGTTCTTTGTGGGGGACAAGTCAGTTCGATATCTTACATTTGCAAAAATAATTCACCATATCAAAGATACTCAAAGTAAGCTGGAAAGATACATGACAAGCAGTTTGGACAGATATGTACATTAATATTTATCTTTCAATGCATACACCAACACACTTTGTGCATACACACAGATACATACACAGGTGCACACAGACACACCCATACACATGCCTGAAGACAAACCGGAAAACAAAACTATGCAGAATACCAGCACAAAAGAGCTTTACAAGAAATAGTTAAATTCAAGACATAAAGGAAAAACAAAATAAATGATATTCTGCCTCTGAGGTTATTCTGCTCACACAAGCTGATGCCAATCGGATTCCTTCCTGTGACGTTTGGAGTTGGCTGAATTCCCTTTGCTTCAGGCAATATGGAGATTCCAATGAATCCTCAACAGGAATTCTTCATGAATGGTAAATATGACTGACAGGTGTTCACCTCTCATACATTGCTGTGAGAAGGAATAACGAAAGAGAGGGAGCAATAAGCTGTGGCTTCTCAAGCAGGCTGCATTCTCTAGATCTTTTAGCTGAAATATGTAGTCATGTTATCTGACGTCCATACTGGATCATGTGAAGACACCTTGAACATTCCCGGGATCGTATGACTTCATCTCTGTAACTTGCTCCCTGTAGGAGCAATTAATAAAGTATAATTTGAAGATACTTTTGTACATGTCCTCATAATTTTTGTCCAATTAATTCATGTCTTCAAAGTATCCGTTTTAAAATGAGCACATCGTTCTCTTAAATTTGAATCCTTTGTTCAATCTCACATAACCAGAAGAAATGTCCATCAGCTACGCAACTGTTACACTATCCTCAAGATCCTGTATGGTTCAGTATGAACATCACTCTTTCTCAATCCTGAAGTACTCTGGCCCTGTAGAGGTTTATAAAATCACGAAGGGCATGGAAATTGTGAAATTTCCTTGATTGCGGGAATCCAAAACTAGATCACATGCATTTAAAGTGAGAGGGGAATGATTTGAAAAAGACAAAAATGGTAACCTTTTCATGGAGTGTATGGAATGAACTGTCAGAGGAAATGTTGGAAGCTCGGACAATTACAGAATTTAAAGCCCATTTGGTTTAGTGCATGAATAAGCAGTATTCAATGGGATATGGGCCAAATACTGGAAAATGGGACTAGATTAGTTTAGGACATCCTGTCGACAAAGACAACATAGAACATAGAACAATACAGCGCAGTACAGGCCCTTCAGTCCACGATGTTGCGCCGACCATTGATCCTCATGTATGCACCATTAAATGTCTGTGACCATATGCATGTCCAGCACTCTCTTAAATGTCCCCAATGATCTTGCTTCCACAACTGCTGAATGCAACGCATGCCATGCTCTCACAACTCTCTATGTAAAGAACACGCCTCTGACATCCCCTCTATACTTTCCTCCAACCAGCTTAAAACTATGACCCCTCGTGTTAGCCATTTCTGCCTGGAAAATAGTTTCTTGCTATCGACTCTATCTGTCCCTCCCATTACCTTGTATACCTCAATTAGGTCCCCTCTCCTCCTCCTTTTTTCCAATGAAAAATAATCAAAGCTCAGTCAAACTCTCTTCATAACATAAGCCCTCCAGTCCAAGCAGCATCCTGGTGAACCGCCTCTGAAGCCTCTCCAAAGCATCTGCATCCTTCCTATAATAGGGCGACCAGAACGGGACACAGTATTCCAAGTGCAGTCTAACCAACGTTTTATAGAGCTGCAAGAAGATCTCACAACTCTTAAACACAATTCCCCTGTCAATGAAAGCCAAACACCATACGCTTTCTTAACAACCCTGTCCACTTGGGCGGCCATTTTAAGAGATCAGTATACCTGCACACCAAGATCCCTCTATTTCTCCACACTACCAAAATCCTGTCTTCAATCCTGTACTCAGCTTTCAAATTCGACCTACCTCGTAATTATCCTCATTGAACTCCATCTGCCAACTCTCAGCCCATTTCTGCATCCTTCCAATGTCGCGCTGCAGTCTACAACAGCCCTCTATACTGTCAACGACACCTTCAACCTCTGTGTCGTCTGCAAACTTGCAGACCCATCCTTCAATCCCCTCTTTCAATTCATTAATAAAAATTTCAAACAGTAGAGACCCAGGACAGAGCCCTGTGGAACACCACTCACCACAGAATAGCAGAATATTTTCCTTCTCCTACCACTCGCTGTCTTCTGTTGGCCAGCCAATTCTGTATCCAGACAGCTAGGTTCCCCTGTATCCCATTCCTCCTGACCTTCTGAATGAGCCTACCAAAGAGAAATATTTTTAAAAAGACTCGAAAGCAATTGAGCATTGATCACTTACAGTGTGGACGCAGGCACTTCGGCCCAACAAGTTCACACCAACCTGCGGAAGTACAAACCAGCTGGACACATTCCACTGCACCTAACACTACACGCAATTTAACTTGGTCAATTCACCTAGTCTGCGCATTTTTGGACTGTGGGATGAAACCAGAGCGCCCAGCAGAAACCCACGCAGACACGGGGAGAACGTACAAACTCCAGTTTGTACACTGAGTTTTGCGACCTCACGCCATGTAAACAGCTTACTGTTGTTTTTCCTTTCTTTCACAGTACAAACCTCGGTAGCTCAGCTTATACTGTTCCTGCTGAATGTTTGCACACTAAACTCTCCTGTCAATATCGCATTACAGACCTCCACTTGACATCTTATTGAATGACTATCTTAGTGGCTGAGCTAATTGAGATCCAATGCAGTCAGTCACACATTCAAATCATTAACAGGTTCGAAATAGTTGTTGATCTTGCCCTGACCTCTGAGGTACTATACTAAGTCAAAGTTTTCCAACCTGAAAATAAATATTTATCCCTTATGTCAATTTACTGGTAGTTACTCAGGGATGGCTCCACGTACCTGTGTAGCAGCCTAGAAAAGTTGAATGGCCTCCTCCTGCGCTGTGTATTGTAATGAAACAGTTGAATGACTTCATCCTCTTCCTTTATAAATTCCTAGGGGGCACAGAAGTCTCCTCGTGTCTCATTGAACCGGTCCTGACTGGCTGAATTGAATCTCTCTCTGTTTCAAATCCGACTTCCAAAATGAATCCCTTAACAAAATAGGAAATTGAACAGAATTAGGCTATTGAGCCCCTTGGATCTGCTGTGCCGTTTGATTTCGGCTAAAATGTTTCTCAGCCACATTCTCCTGCCCTCACCAACTGACCATTGATTCCCTTAGTCATGAACAACGTACTTATCTCTATGTTAAAGAAAACAATGTGTCTGTGTGCGGGTGTATGCATGTATTTATGTGGAAGTGTCCATATCTGCATGTATGTGTGTTGTGTGTTTAATGTGTCTATATGTTTGTGTGCATCTCTGTGAAATGATGGCTCTGTGGTTTTGTTGCTTCACCAAGCCTGTATCCAAGCTGATAAATTACTTTTAACTGTAAACGACCTCATTCTGCAGATTAATCATTTGTGCAGAGCTATTCAATGCCTTTAGGAATTCCAAATATTTCATCTCTAGGATCCCCATGATCCAAATCATGTTGATTCTGATGGATTGTGATTTAAAGTTTCAAATGTCTTGTCATTAATTCCTGAATAATCGACTTTAACAATATTTTTTAAATTTCAGCAGTTTTCTCACGACTTTACATTCCATCACGAAGATGATAATTTAAAATTCTTACCTCTCTATAATCACTTTGTTCGCTCCAATACCGTATATTGGCACCTGGCGTGAAATGACCTGCTCTTATTGCTCTGTAAGAGGTCTGAGTAGCTTAATGGGCTCATTCTCTTCCTTGTGCACATAATCAATGGGCTGATGTCTTTCTGGTGTTTCACATCACTGTCAATGATCTACGTATTCTCCTGTTGATGCACAAGAGTCATGAGAGCTTATGCAATCTTTCTGTTGCTGTGTAACAGTTTGAGGGGCTGAAAACACCTTCTCATATTCCTCCATCACGGGCTTGAGATACTGAACCGTCTCTTCTGCATCCCTGATATAGGACTGAGGAAATGATTGGCCTTCTTCTGTTCCCATACACCAGACACGTGAGGTAAACTTCTTCCTCCTTTCCCATAAGAAATCTTATAGTTTGCATCCTTCTCCAATTCCTGTGCAACAGAATCGATGGGACTGAATGTGCTCCTGGTATCTCAGTGCACCAATCTCCAGTCCCTGTGTGACCTCTTCCAGTTCCTACGTTACAGACTTGAGGAGGCTGAATAGACTGATCCTATTGCTGCATAACAGGGTACTGGTGCTGCATGGGCTACTCTGGCCCAATGCTATCGACTCGAGGAGCTGACTGGCCTCCTCCCATAACTGAATATCAGGCTCCAGGGGCTGAATAGCCTCTTCCTGCTCTGGTGTAACAAGATCAGTGTCCTTCGAGACACTAGCTCCTAATAAATGGCAGTAGGCGCTGACCAAGAGAGTACCCGTACTGTTTAGAGAGTCGGTGTGGCCTCGATGGGCCGAATACCCTGAGTCCTCACTGTAGGGATTCTATAATTTCTATGGAGTTGTCCTTGATTGGCAACTTTCGGCATGACCCTATCTATATGTCTTGCCCTGATTTTTCTTGCCAAAATGCAACATCTCACATTTATCTAAAATAAACTCCATCTGTCACTCCTCGGCTTACCTAATCAGTGTCCCATTATATTCCGAGATGTCTTTCTTCACTGTCGACTGTACCACCAAATTTGGAATTATCCATAAACTTTCTGACCATACTTCATATACTCAAAAGCAAATAATTTGTATAAGTAACAAAAGGCAGTGAACTCACTATTGATCGTTGTGGCATGCCACGAGTCACAGGTCTCAAAGTTCAGTGGACAAATGTCAACTGTCACGCCCTGTCTCCAATATTCAAATAAATTTTGGATCTCAATGGCGAGCTCTCCCTGGATCCCAGGTAGTCTAACCTTGCTAACCAGTCGACCATTTTGGTTTTCATATTGAATTCCATAAAGACAACATCCACTGTCCTGCCTTCATTAATCATCTTCATCACTTCCTCATGAAATTCTACCGAGTCAGTCAGACGTGATCTCCAATGTACAAAGCCCTCTTCAGTCTTTGTCTTTCCAAATGCGTATATATCCTTTCCCTCAAAATCCCCGCCAAAAGTTTAGTCACCATTGAGGTCAGGCTCACCGATCTACAGTTAGCTGTTTTTTTCTTACTTTCTTAAATAATGACACTATGTAAGAGCCCTCCAGTATTTTGAAAACCTCACTTGTGGAAATCAATTATACAAATATATCAGCAAAAGGCTGAACAATCTCTTTCCCACAAACGTCTGGGAAACAACCGATCAGGTCCCAGGATTTTGCTAACCTTTATGTTTTAAAATGTCTTACATCTCTTTGTAATATAGATACTTCTCAAGATATCATTATATATTTCTTCATTCTCTCGATCTTGTAACAGCCTCCACATTAAGTACTGAGAAGAAATACTTGTTTTGTATGCCTCCCATCTCATGTGGTTCCACACATAGGTACGCTTACTGATCTTTAAGGTGCCCTATTCTCTCCAGAGTTAATCTTGTGCCATTAAATAATTTGCAGAAACTTTTCAATGCCTCGTTAACCCTATTTCTAAAGCCATCTCATGTCCACATTTTTCTGGTCCGATTTCCCCATTGACGATACCCTTACTGCCCTTATAGTCCTCTCAGGATTTGCTTGATCTCAGCTCTGTTTATCTGATATATTCCGCCTTCCTTACCTTGACCATGGCATATATATATCTAGCAATACACAGCACTCCCAGCACCCACCAGCCTTGCCCAGTTCACTCATAGTAACACGTTGGCTCTGGACTCTCCGAAACCAAGTTTTGATGGCCTTGCATTTTCCAACCATCCATTTACCTGTGAATAGGGTATCCCAACCAGCCTTTCACAGGTCTCCATCATACTTTAAAAAGTGGCCTTATTCAAAATTAGAACTATAATATTTACATCAGGTCTGTCCTATTCCACAACTAGTGGAAAACTAATATTTATGCATGACAGACTTGAAAGTTAAATAGACACTTCCTGCCCCACTGTAACAGGCTTGAGAGGCTGAATGGCCTCATCCTGTCCCTCTGTAATAGACTCAAGAGGCTTAAACGCCTCCTCCTGTTCTTCTATAACACACGCGAGAGGCTTCATGGCCTCCTCCTGTCCTGGTGTAACAGACCCGAGACATTAAATGCCACAGCAACCCGTGGATTATGAGCAGTCAGTAAACTGTATCTAATGGAGGCTCACTCCTTCTCAGTTATAGAAACACAAACAACACAATGTACTCCAGGTGCCCGCTCAGTAACAGCTCAACAGCTGGAGCAACACATCTGTTTGTTCTGAATGATTCTGTCGGCAAATTGTGCCAATATTCTAGCGTTCCACCATTCAAGTAGCAACAGGCTAATATGGATTGAATGGTCTTCCCTTATCCCTCTGAAATAGGTCCATAGGGACAGAATTGCTTCTGCCTGTTCCTGAGCAGCAGTCTAAATGCTCTGTCTAAAGGTTACGAAAGGATTTGATAACAATGCATTAAAACCAGGAATAACCTCCTACTGGTCAATAAGTACCGTACTTTGTGTTCAGGTATCTAGAAACTTGCCCACCCGACCTTTTTTATGCAGCCGATCATTATTTTATAACTGCTTCTTTTCATACATATAACCCTGCAGTATTCTGTTAATACTCTCATATACAAGGCAAAAAGATTAAAAAGCTTGAAAGGCTGATGGTCCATCTCTCAGCAACACTCACGCATTCCATCCAAATCTAGTAAATGTTCCCTTTTATAGTGTTATGAAAAGTGAGGTATGGAACTGGTTAACTGAGCCTATTTGTTCATTGACTGTGCTTAATGTCAGTCTCCATGGATTCTAATTATCCCAGTGGAGGGTTTCCATCTCTTTTCATGATAAATGGGCTCCGTTCAATGAGTTATCACATAACATGAGCAGGGGCATCATCGACAGCACTGACAGGGATCAGCAACTACAGAGAAATGGGGAGGAGAGATCAGAATCTGAGAATATTAGAATGGAATATTCCAACCATGGATCAGAATCTGAGAACATTATACTGGAATATTCCAACAATGGATTTGAATCTGAGAACATTAAACTGGCATATTCCGACAATGGACCCGAATCTGAGAACAGTAGACTGGATTATTTCAACAATGGATCAGAATCTGGGAATATTAGACTCTAATTTTCCAACAATAGCCAGGCGCTTATCTGATTATGTTTGGTATCTTTCTGCATTTTATTGGTGGTCGTTATCATCGAAGATCTATTACGCTCTTCTCATAATTCAATACTTTTATTATCCCTTCTTGGCTATCGTTGGTGTTCCTGGTAAGCGGCACTGTCCAGATTTTGTTTTCTATAATCAAATTATAACTGTTTCACTGTTCTTTCATATAATCTAGTAGAAAGTGAGGACTGCAGATGCTGAGATCAGAGCTGAAAAATGTGTTGCGGGAAAAGCGCAGCAGGTCAGACAGCATCCAAGGAGCAGGAAAATCGACGTTTTGGGCATAAGCCCTTCTTCAGGAATGAAGATGGGCTTATGCCCGAAACGTCGATTCTCCTGCTCCTTGCATGCTGCCTGATCTGCTGCGCTTTTCCAGCAACGCATTTTTCAGCTTTCATATAGTCTACACTTCTTGCCCTTATTATTGTTTTTTGTTGAAACTCTGAATCCAGATATTCACTCTACAGACCACTACTAATGACATCAACGAAGCTCTTCAATTACTGTCTTGCTCTCTGCTCTGGCAGTGTTGCTCATGTTTCAGCGGAGAACCACAACGCATTGTGTCATTGCTTTTGTTATTTAAATATTAGGAGCATGGAGGTCACTGTCTACTGTTCTGGTTACCAACTCCCACTTCCTTGCTCTGATTCCATTCCATCCCTGGCCAATATCTGCGGCTGAAGAGCAACCCACACCTCTGCATTTACCCCTTCATTTAACACGACAAGCAATTAAGCATGGCCAATTCATCTAACCTTTGGACTGTGGGAGGAAACCAGAGCACCCGGACGAAACCAGGAGAATGTGCAAATTCCACACAGTCAGTCGTCTGAGGTGGGAATTAAACACGGGTCTCTGGCGCTGGAAGACAGCAATGCTAACCACTGTGCCACCGTGCCACACACAGTGGTGTCCCTTGTTTAGGTGATGTTAGTATACTGGAACAGTTCGTTTGTAGAAGGTACTGTATCCATTTTCATTTAAGGTTTCCAATAGTTAAGTTATTCTAAGTTCCTTTTCATTTTATATGGATTTTTATTAGAGAGTTTAAACACCCACTTCCCATCTACGTTTAAATTAAGGAAAGGTTGGCATCCAAGATACCTGCTTAAAATATTTTGAGGAAGTCTGGTTGGTCTATAGAAAACTGCGGTCTCTTGTCTCGTTCTAAATCGATAACACCAAATTAGGTTTAGAATTACAATCCCTCCAGTGTGCAAACAGGCTATTCTACCCAACAAGTCTACACCGGACCTCGGCCGAGTAACATACCCAGACCCATTCCTTTACCCTATTATTACACATTTACCCCGATTAAGGCACCTCACCCACACATCCCTGAAAGTTATGAACAATTAAGCATGGCCAATTCACCTGTCATGCAAATCTTTGGATTATGGGAGGAAACGAGAACATCCAGAATAAGCTCATGCAGACACTGGAGAGCATGCACCAGAAGACGATTGGGTTCAAAGGTCGTGTATGGTAGTTGTTAGTGTCTTTTGTTTCGGATGTTGAATTCGGTTGGTTTACACGTTGTTTTGTGTATAAAGATTCTTTCAGTCACTAAGAGTTCTCAGGGTGTTGAAGAAGTAAATTTGGAGGTTTTACAAAAGGTAATGAAGGCAAAGCTGTAGGAAATGACAGACAAGCTGGAGTTGGGATTGAATCTGTCTGTGAGAAAATGAGAGATAATTACATCTATAGCTCGGCAACTAAATTTGGTGGAAACGCCATCAGAACCTTTGGAAATGGCCTTAATTGAATTTCAAATGAGGCATCTTGAACATGAGACGGAATTGAAACAGTTTGAATTATGATGAAAAGTAGAAATAAAAGGAAAGGAAATGAAGAAGAAAGAGAGCAAAAGAGTGAAGAAAAGCGGAAAGTTTCAACTTCAAAAGTTAGTAATTGGAGAGGAAAGTTAACACAGAAGGCGGAGATGAATATAAACGGTAGACTGGATGAGGAGGACAGTGAGAATGAGCAACTTGATAGTAGCCCAAAGGTCGAATGGGAATCTGTTTAAATACATCCAGGCATTATCTAAATTTGATGAGAAGGATGGGAGAGACTTTATAATTTCATTTGAGTAAGTGGCTAAATAAATGCAGTGCCCAGTGACCATGTGAATTTAGTTGATTCAAACAAAGTTGATAGGTATTTGCATTCCTATCGGAGGAGGTATCTGGGGAGTGTGAGTAGATGAGGAAAGCCATATGAAGTGCATATGAGTTTGTGCCAGAAGCCGACAGACAGCATTGCATGAATCTAAAAAAGGGTCTCTGGTTAAACACACATTGAGTTTGAAAGGATCAAACAATTTGAAAAGTGTTTTTGAAAAGTGTGTAAGGGTATTAAAAACAGAGGAAACCTATTACACTCTTAGAGAGAATCTTATTTTGGAGAAGTTTAACAATTCACTTCCTGCAGTCATGAGAACTCGTGTGGAAGAGCAGAGAGTTTAAATGGCAAGATTAGAAGCTGAAATGGCTGATGATGATGATTTGGTTGAGAAATCAAAGTTTGGTTTCTGTGAGAGATTGAGTAGAATGTACGAATTCTTCTTAAAACATATCCCTGTGAGAGTAAGGTTTACTGGCATAGGCCAGAGGTAGCAGGTAAAGATGTTACAGCATTTAAGGTACAGAAGCATGTAATTCTTTTATGCTGAGACATGAGGAGCAGTGTCATTCAGAGGGAGCATTGGAGAGATGAGAAATGCTCCATTACGTAAGCAGCGGTTGGAGTGTCCGATGGAAAAACCAACAGATTTATTCCACAGTGGGGAAGGAGGCCTTGAGCTTGGTGTTGGCGTTACAACATTTCAGTATTTAAATTGCGAATTAAATATCTGAGACAAATCTTTATCACTGACCATGACCCCTTAAACTTTTTGGAGAAGTTTAGGAATAAACAACTAGTCTGTTTCGATTGAGGTATTATTGATGCCATTCAATTTGAAACTATACAGGGGACAGGGCGAAAAAACCTAAGATTTGACATGGTTTGGCGACCTGGATGAAGAAAGGCAAAGGCAATCTGTGGCAAGAGTAAAATGTCTGAAATCGAAACGAGTTGTGAGCATTTCTATGCTCAGAGTAAATGTTTTCTACACACACACACACACACACACACACACACACACACACACACACACACACACACACACACACACACACACACACACACACGTTTCAGTCTACTAATAGAGAAAGATTAGGAGGTCTGAAATGAATCCATCTTTGTATATTGATGGATTGTTTCATTAAAGATGGAGTCGTGAGGATACTATCACTGTAGAAAGGTTATTTTCTCCTGTGTTCTTTATTGAAGAGAGGTTTTAAAGGCAGAAGTGCAGAACTGCTGTCTGAAAACTGTTGAAGTAAATAACTGAGAAAGCCTTTAGGTTGTATTAAAACGGTGATAACAATGGAAGGGCAGGGCCAGCTGGCCCAGACAAGGCTTTCTCGTTTTGTTTTTAGCTACAGCATTCAGAAGCTGCTCAGGGTCCCAGAAGGGTTGGATGTATCAACACATGATCCCTAACTTCCTTCCTCTCTGAGATCTCTGTTGATGTTGATTTCTTCTGGATCAGAAAACTGCATGTAAGAATTTGCATTTGAATTTATCTTTGTGCCAAGCAGTATATATCAAGAAGGTACGGTATCTATTGTTTGTGTAAGTGTTCCAATATATAAGCCATCCCGAAATGTTCTTTTCTTTGATTGTATTTTAACTAAAACATTTAAATAGATTATATTTTGCTGAATGTCGTGTGGTTTGACCAGTCACAACATATCTGGAATGCACACTTCACGTCTGCTTTTAAGATAAGGAAAGGTTTGGCTCTTAGCGGCCTTCTTAAAATATTTTGTGGGGGTCTGCTCTGGTCCACAACACTGATAACCGAGAGGTTTCTGCTTTTCTCCTGATATTGAAAAGTTAGTGGAGGGGCTGGACATTGTTTGCTGGAGGTTGTGCTGTGAGTTGTCTCAGACATTCAGGTAGACCTGAGGATTTGGTGACCCAACTTAGGGTGGAGCCTGGGGACGGTACTTACAACAGCTGGGCCTGTAACATGAACAGCAAATGCAGCAGAGGCTGCAGAGAGGGAAAGATCTGAAAACACAGAGTTACTGTATGTGGTGAAAGGGATCTGCAGGACCCACTCCGGGTTTTCCAGGAACAGCTTCGCAAGCTACACTTAATCCAGGAGCAGAGTTTGTGGGGACACTGATTGAACAAGGAGTTGACACAGAGCGGTGCCACCTCCTTTCACCCGTCCTGCAGCTTCACACAAAGGAGAGTACAGTGCTGCCAGTGGCTGTTAGGGTCACTGTTTCATTCAGTTTCTATGTTCTGGAACTTTCCAAATACGAATGGATGCCATATCCATCATCTCCCAGTATGTTGCCATCAATGTAACTATTCGGTGATGGAGGATATACATGGTGGATGAAGTAAATACATTGTTTCTCCCTCAGCAGCGAGCTGCTGGGTGTATCCAGTGTAGTTGGATTCCCGATGGTGTACATGGCACCTGCAGAGTGGCCATGTCAATGGGGAGAGGTATAGGAACTGAATGAGCTCTCACTCTCTATTAATGTTACAGCGTGTCCATCACAGTACATCTTGTTGGTGAATACCCCTGTCCTGACAGCAGCCACAGCATCTTCATTCACAAGCAGGCAGCCATTCCCATCGTCATCAGGCCTCCATGTAGAAAGGAATGAATGTATCATGGATAAAGGCCATCTCCTTGATACTTGTTTCAAAACAGCATCCCCATCAACAACCAACCACATCAAAATATTCCATGTGTATGGAGAGCAATGAGGTCACTTGGAGTGTCTGGGCGCAGACAATCAGGGATTGAGCAAAGCATCCCATGACTGAACGGGTCTGAGTGAACCCCACCCCCACCCCTCCGCAGTACACAGTATCATTGAGTCCTGTAATCCCTCTTCATTTCAGTCATATACTGCTTTCCATTATTCCTATGTTATATTGCACCTGCCAAATTATTATCAATTGCCTTTATCTCTCTGCATCTAACTGTAGACCTTCCACCCTCTCTTGCTAGTTTAATCTCTTACTTATCACAGCAACATCACCAAACTCAGTATCTGAATATCTGTTCCATCCTCCTGATCATTGATACAGATTGTAAATAGTTGAGGTCCCCGCACTGGACAATGTGTGCTTCCAGGGGTGACGTTCTGTCAAACTGATCTAGACTGATTTATCCAGAGTGCCTGATTCCTGTTTGATACACAGTCCTCCCCCATTACTATGTAACGCAGTCAAAAAGCTCAATATGAACAAGGAGCATCAGTCAGGCATCCAACCCCTCTAACCTGTTCTGTCATTGAATACAATTGACACATGGTTGATGTTATCGCGACCATTGTTCCACATCTCTGCCATCTCTTCATCCTCGAACTCTAGTCTCTTGTTGTAGATTGCAGCTCATGAAAAAATATCCATTCCACATCTACATTTCCATCTACGTTTAGCATTTTACAGACCTCAATGAGATCTCCTTTCATCCTTATAAACTCGAGATTATAGGCCTAAACTACTCAATTTCTCTTCATAACAAGAACACTTCAAATATGGAATCAATCTAATGAAACTCTTCTGAATTGTCTCCAATGCAAACACCTCATTCTGCAGGATTCCCAAACTATACTCTAGTTGCAGCCTCACTCATGCCTTGCATTTTTACACCAACACTCCCTACCTTTCTACTCTGTCCTTTTGCAAATAAAGCTGAAGTTGTGCTTACATTTCTTATTACTTGAAATACCCGCATGCAAGGTTTCTGTGACGTGCAAGCAGACACCCAGTTCCCCCTGCACTTAAGCACTCGAAAGTTTCTCTCCATTTAGATAATAATTTGCCTTTTTATTAAGCTGGCCAACTTGAATAACCCCGTATTAATACATTTAAATTTTCATTCCCAAATGTTTGCCCATTCACCCAACCTATCCATGTAGTTTTTACATCTCTTGCATCATCATTGCGAAGTTATTTTCCCACCAATGTTAGTGTCATCTGAAAATGTAGCTATATTATTTTCTATCCCGTCAACAAAGTAATAATATCGATAACGAATGGTTGAGGCATGAAAACTGGACTCTATGGCATCCCACAAATTGCATTTTCCAGAAGAAAGTGACACACTTATACCATCCGACTGCATTTTGTTATTTAACCAATTCTCCATCCAAGCTAATAAATTACTCCTAAACTGATGCTGTCTGATCTTACCACTTACTCTTTGGAGAAGCGTCATAGCCGAATTCTTCATGAAAACCAGATATATTCCATCTCCAGGATTCCCACTATCCACCTTGTTTGTCACACCTTTAAATAACTCAAGAAAACACTTCAAACTTGATTTTTCCTTTGTAAAACCATGTTGACTCCGATGGATCGTGGTTTAAGTTTGCAAATGTCCTCAACAATGGATTCTAATAATTTGGCTTAAATTACAATAGTTTATTGTTACATTTTACTCCCTAATGTATTCAGTTATTGTAAGTTCTTCCCATTCAAAAACCTTTAAGTTTTCTTTGAATTCCTGTTTAATGGGCAAAAGGTTTGAAGAGATCTGTTCCAATTGCTGTGTAAGAAAGTGGTGTGGCTGACTGGACTCATCATTCTGCTGGTATACAAACTCCATGGTATGAAGTCTTCCTGGTACACCCATGATGCCGGCTCCAAGACCAGAACGACCTCCACCTGTTGATGGGTTAGAGAAGTGGGGGATTATGGAATTTTCCCGTTGCCGTGTAACATTTTGAGGGGCTGATGGGTCTTCTCATATTCATCCATAATAGGTGGAGATACTGAACGGTCTCCTCATGTGTCCCAGAGCTGGGACCAAGGGAGGGATTGGTTTTCTCTTGTTTCCATAAATCAGGCAAGTGTATGTATTACTGCCTTCTTTCTCATGAAATAAGTCTCAGATAGTTTTTATCCTTATCTAATTCCGTTGCAACATGCTCGGTGGGTCTGAATGGCCTCCTGTTACCCCAGTGTAACAAATCTCCAGTCACTGTGTGACCACTTCCAGTTTCTATGTTACAGACCTGAGGAGGCTGAATGGTCTGATCCTGTTGCTGTGTGACAGGATACTGGTGCCGCATGGCCTACACTTTGTCCAATGTTATGGATTAGAGGGGATGGCTGGCCTCCTCCTGTAAATATACATCAGGCTCCAGGGGCTGAACAGCCTCGTCCTATTCTGGTGTAACAAGGTCAAAGGCCCGCATATCTTTCTGTTGTTCCTGTGTAGGAGGCTGGAGATCGGAATGGATTCCTCCATTATCTGTGTAATTCGTTTCAGTTGTTGACTCCTTCCTGTCATCTATATTGAAATAAGATCTTCTTTCATTTTTGTAAACTCCAGTGACTATTGAATCACCCTGATCATCCTTTCATTATAAGCTGGTACCTTCATTTCAGGAATCAGTTGCGGGGACCATCTCTGAGCTGCTTCCAATATCACAACATCATTTCTTCATTGAAGAGACTAAATCTGTACACAATACTTCAGATGTGATCTCACGAAGATCCTGTACAGCAACAGCAATGCTTTACCACCCTGCTGTCAGGTTCCCACCCAGGTTAGAGCAATCTCAGCTCTCTGGGGGAAATACAGAGCATTGTTGAACGATCATTGTCCTTCTCTACTCTACTTGCATAACGGGAGATCTGGAGAAAATGTCACAATGATGCTTAAGAAGATCATAAATGATGTGGTGAGATGATCTCTACCATAAATCTCCCCAAATCCCACGTCGCTCAGATTCTACACGGTCATGTAAGGTGGAGTGTAAAAACAGCAAAGAGTAGTAAACATTGATGGGAGTTATATGTAAAAGGGAAAGCTGCAATATCAATTTTGAGCACTATAAAACAGGAAAATGAGATCTGCATATTTGTGGGTACTGGAGTAATAATGTACTGTTTACATTATAACTAAACTGTGTTAACCCAACTGAATGCTAATACTGGAAAAAATGGATTTCATGAGCATGTGTTAGATGGCTTGCATTAACATTTTGTTGAGCACCGAGCTCGAGATAAGGTTATTTAAGAATTGGTATTGGATGATCAGAAGACCTAATTGAAAACTTTGCTGTAAAGGACCTTTTGGGAACAATGACCACAATGCATTGGTTTTCTTTTATGCTGCTTGAGTACACGATAGTTTTTGTTTTATTTGAAGTAACCATTATAAATCTAAGTCATGCAAACCCTGAAGGTGTGACGGGAAATTGGGGACTGCAGATGATGGAGATCAGGTTCGAAGATTGTGGTGCTAGAAAAGCACAGTCAGGCATCGTACTAGGAGCAGGAGAATTGACGTTTCTGGTATTATGCTTCATCAGGAACGTAGTTTATGGGTCAAGGGTGCTGAGAGATAAATGAGAAGGGGGTGGAGCAGGAGGGAGGTAGCTAGGAATACGGTAGGTAGATGAAGGTGTGGTTGAAAATGATAGGTGATGAAGGGCGACAGAACGCCTCATCTACTGCATCAACTCAATCCAGTATGGTCTTCTCTACATTGGCGAGACAGGTGGATCATTTCAGAGAACATATCTGGGACAACCACATTGACGAATTCCACCGCTTTGTGGCTGGATAGTTTAACTCCCCTTTCCACTCTGCGTAGGACATGAGCGTCCAGGGCCTCCTCCACCGCCAATCCCTAACCACCGAAGCATGTGTGAAGAAAGGCTCCTCTTCTAACTTGGGAACCTCCAACCACAAGGGATTAATGTAGATTTCACCAGTTACCCCATTTCCCCTAACTCCACCTTATCCCAGTCCAATCTTCCAACTCAGCACCCTCCCCCCTTTTGAACGTTACTATGTGTTCATTATCCTTCCCATAAATCTGGTCCACCCTTTTCTCCGACTTATCACTTTCAGCCTTACCTTCAACTACCTATTAGATCAAAGGAAGCAGCTTAGAAAAATGCCAAGTGTTGTAGTAAGCCAGTGGACTCAGAGAAATGTAGGACCCAGCAACGAATCACCAAGAAACTGAAAAGAAAATCAAAAAGAGAAAAAGCACGCAAGCGAAAGAAAAACATAAAGACTGCTAAAGAAAACTTACATCAATGTATGAAATAAAAGTAAAAGCAAGGTCAAATGTGGAACACTGGGTGTGCAGATAGGATAATTTATTGTAGAAAACAGAGACAACACAGGGGAAAGAAACAGTTTCTTTGCGTCTATCTTCAAGGCAGGACTTGTGTAAGTAAAATCTAAGATCATTTTTATCACTGCTGTATACAAGAATTTCAGAGGAAGCAGCAATAGGCATATTGATTGCATCACATATTTTCACGCTGTTTTTCAATACTTTCCCGCAAGACATTTAGCAATCTGGATAAGGCAAAGGTTATAAATATTAACCGCCAGTTTAAGAAAGGATGAAGATGGAGAGTGTGAACTCCAGACCAGTAACTTACCATCCACGGTCGGAGGTCTGTTGGTCTTGATTACACAGAACGTGTTACTGGATATATAGAAGGTAATGACAAAACTGGGGAGTATGATAATGTATTGTGAAACTAAAATAATAAGTGGCAAACATGGTTTGAAGATGATTCTTGTGGAAGTAGGCAATTAGGAGTTAATGAATAACGTATACTTGGATATTCAGGAGGATTTTTTTTAAGAACTCTCACACTAACATCATAAGAAAAGTGAAAGAAATTGGGAAGAACACATGCAAATAGGAAACTAAAAATTCGGTTGACATTCATGTGAATGTAAATGGAAAATAGAAGATGTCGTGCACCAGTTGCATAGAGAGTTGCTGAGACTAAACTTAGAGTATTGTGTACCGTTTGAAGTCCCAATCTAAGATAGAATATACTGACTACAGAGGAACTATAAAAGGTATTCTCCGGATTAATCCCTATGATGGCAAGATTGTCTGATGGGGGAAATTCAGCCTGTGACCTCGAGTTTCAAAAGATCAGAGGTGATTGTAGAGAAACTTAGAAACATAGAGGGGAGAGAATAACAGATGGACATGGAGAAGTGCAAGCAAGCGAGATCAGGGAAAATCCCATGATAATCTACACATATAAGTCGAACAGAATAATAGTGTCAATTAGAAACCAAAGGGTCAATCAGTGTGTCAACCCGGAGAACATTGACAGATTGCTACATGAGACCATCACAGCTGTTTTACTTGGGAGAACGTGGATGCAGGTACATAATTCGGAAAGATAGTTGGAAACCTCTGGAAGAGATTGATGTCAAATATGACCAGGAGTTTAAGGCATTTTCCGGTATAAAATTGGACCAATTCACAGGTCTGGATACTGTTGGAGTCAAGGGACGAAAGACCCTGACTGGAAATTTTATTTAGAATCTGACCATAGGGGAGTTTTCAGAGGACTGGCGAACAGCTAATATGATTCTACTTCACAGTAAGGGTGGGAGAGATTTGCCAAAGTAACTTAGGCGAGCGAGTGTTCGATCACTGTTCAGGAAACTACTGGAGAAAATAGGGAAGGAGAAAATTGAACTCCAGTCAGAATGAAAAGGCTTGATCAGCATGACTTAATCAGAGGAAAGTCAGACCAAATAGATTTGATTTAATTGTTTTGTCGAGGTCCCTTATTTAGTTTTGCAGCAAGGCCTTTGTCAAAGTTCCACATAGGAAACTGAAAAAAAAACTAAAGTAAAATCTCACAATCGCCAGGATAACTTGACAAGTTACAAGTAAATTGTCTTAACGTTAGGACGGTGTTGGGAGAAGACTATGTGGCTGGAGACCAGTGTCCCCTCGTGTACCACAGGGAACAGTGCTGTGTCCCTTATTATTTGTAGCAGTCATAAATGATATAGATGCGAATCTGGAGGGGGTGGGTAGAGGGGTGAGAGTTGTGATAAGTAAGGTTGTGTTTGGGGGATTTCAATGTCCACAAAAAGAGTGGGTCAGCAGCAGCATTACTGATTGAGCTGTTTGGTCCTAAAGGATATAACTCCTCGACTCGTTTCTGTGGCAGATGGTGAAGGAACCAGCAAGAGGGAAAAGACATATTTGACCACAGCCTTACTCATCTGCCAGTTGCAGAGGTATCTGTCCACGTAGTATCGGGTAAGAGTGACGACTACATAGTCATTGTGGAGATAAAGTCACACCTTCACATTGAGCATACACTTCACAATTTTGGGTGGCACTATCGCCATGCGAAATAGGACAGACTTCGAACAGATCTAGCAGCTCAAATCTGGTTTTCCATGACGTGTTGTGGGTCATCAATAGCACCAGAATTTTACTCCAGCACAACCTCATGACATGGCATGTCCCCCTCACAACAGTTACCATCAAGCCAGAGGATCAACCTTGGTTAAATGGAGTGTGCACGATAGCAGAAGCATCACCAGGCATACCTGACAAAGAGGTGTCAGCCTGGTGAAGCCACCAAACAGGACTGCTTGTGCACCAAACAGCATAAGCAGTAAGTCATACACAGAGCCAAGTGATCCCATAAGCAACGGATCGGATCTAAGCTCTGCAGTCCTTCTACTTCTAGTTGAGAATAATTATGAACAATTAAACAAGTCATTGGAGGAGAAGTTTCCACAAGTGTCCCCATCCTTAATGATGGAAGAGTCCAGCACTTCAGTGCAAAAGATAACGTTCATGCATTCGCAATAATCTTCAGTCAGAAGTGTTGAGTGGATGATCCACCTCAGCCTCCTCCAGTCGTCCTCAGCAATTCAGTTACCAGTCATCAGCCAATTTGATTCACTCCACGCGATATCCAGATTCAGTTGGAGACACTGGATACCCCAAAGGGTACGTACCCTGCCAACATTCTGGCAATAGTACGGAAAAGTTGTGCTCCAGAACTTGTCACTGCCCTCGCCAAGCTGTTCCAATACCATTATAACAGCGACATTTCCCTGATTATGTGGAAAATTACCGCAAGTATCACCGATACACAAAAAAAGGAGAACAAATCCAATCCGGCCAATTACCTACCCATCAGTCTACTCTCTATCATCAGTAAAGTGATGGAAGGTGTCAGTGATTTCAAGCAGCACCTGCTCAGCAATTACCTGGTCAATGACGCTCAGTTTGGGCTCCACCAGGGCCACTCAGCTCCTCATCACATTACCTTGGTTCAAACATGGACAAAAGAGCTGAATTCCAGAGGTGGAATGAAAGTGACTGCCCTTTAAAACAAAGCTGCCTTCGACCAAGTGTGGTATCAAGGGGCGTAAACAAAACTGGAATGAATGGGTATCAAGGGAAAAATCCCCGCTAGTTAGAATTATACCTGACACGTGGAAATATTGTTGTAAGGTTTGTGAGTATTTGTAGCTTAAGTTGAGGTTTAGGGTGTAGGTTTGCTCTTTGAGCTGTAGGTTTGATTACCAGACGTTTCATTACCTGCCTAGGTAACATCATCAGTGGTGACCTCCAAGTGAAGCGAAGCTGTTGTCTCCTGCGTTCTATATGTATGTTTGTCCTGGATGGGGTTGCTGGGGTTTGTGGTGATTTAATTTCCTCTTCGTTTTCTGAGGGGTTGATAGAGGGTATCTAGATCTATTTATTTGTTTATGGCGTTGTGGTTGGAGTTCCAGGACTCCAGGAATTCTCTGGCATGTTTTTGATTAGTCTGTCCCAAGATAGATGTGTCGGCCCAGTAGAAATGGTGTTTTTTTTATCCGTGTGCAGGTCTACGAGGGAGAGAGGTCGGGTCTTTATGTGGCTAACTGGTGTTCGTGTGTCCTGGTGGCTAATTATCTTCCTGTTTGTCCTACTTAGTGTTTGTGGCAGTCCTTGCATGGAATTTTGTGGACGACGTTGGTTTTGTCCATAGGTGGTACTGGGTCTTTTAAGTTTGTTAGTTTTTGTTCGAGAGTGTTCGTGGGTTTGTGTGCTATTAAGATTCCGAGGAGTCTTAGTATTCTGGCTGTCATTTCTGAAACTTCTTTGATATATGTTAAGCTGGTTTGGGTTTCTGGTTGTGTTTGGTCTGCTTGTCGAGGTTTGGGGATGTTTGAACATGAATGAGGAAGGCCCAATGTGTTGAATGGTCTACTCATTTCCCGATTTTTCTGTGCAGTCTGTGGGAAAGATCTGTAAATGTTGTCACAAGCTCTCAGACCTTAGGAAGGAGGTCTCTGCAGGGTCAACAGGACTGTGTTTCCTGTTCCCTTTTCCGATACCGAGACTGGGGCTGGGTGTTCTGTCCAGGTTTATCCTTTAAGACCGCGGAGCAATTTGATACAATAGAGTGTCTTGCTTCGCCGATTCAGAGACCATCGAAGAGTTGATCACATGTCTGTGCGTCTGGAGTCACGTTTAGGCCAACCAGGAAAGCACGGCAAACTCACTTCCTGAAACTACATTGGAAAAGCAAATTGGTGTTTATAAGCGATATTGACTTCAAGGTCACTGTTACTGCCACCGGATTTTGAATCTTAATAATTATGAATTGCTTTTAACTTCTGACAGCTGCCAGAGCAGTATCCTGGTTTAGATTAGTAATCCAGTGACATTTCCACAGCAGCACCATCCCCACATTGGGACCTATCTGAAATCACATTGACCAAGTTACTTCTGTGCTGCTTGACAGCTCTGTCAAAAAGAACTTCCACCAATTTGACTGTCGTGACGGGACTGAGGGCGTGGTAATTGGTCAGATAGTAATTTCTCCTGTCTTAGAGAACTGGGCATAACTGTGTAATTTCCACATTGCCAGGGAGATGTCAGAGTTGGAGCTGGAATGAAACAGCTTCCCCTTGTTGTGCAGCACAAGAATTCAGTCCTATTGCAGGAATGGGTTGGGACCCACTGCCTTTGTCGTGCTTTCTGTGTTCAGCCAGTTCTTCATGTCACGGGCAGCGAATCGAATTGGTTGAAGCTTGGCATCTGTGATTCTGTGGGTATCATGGTGAGATGCGTGGTGGATCATCAACTTCACACTTTTGGCTGAGACTGTTGCAGATACTACCTTCCTTTGTTTTGCACCGGTGTACAGGGCAGTTCTGTTCTGCAGCACGGGGATATTTATGGAATCCTGTCCTCCAGTCATTTGTTTAATCATCCATCACCATTTATGACTGAATGTGGCAGGACTGCAGAGCTTCAATCAGATCTGTTGGTCAGGTGCGGTAGCTTTAATGGGTTTGCATCAAGTTTAGGTTCACATGATTCTGATCCTGACATGTTCAACCACAGTGATTACTGAAACAAATGCCGTGTTCATCGTAATGGCAGACTGAGGAGATTATCCCTGGCCAAAATGTTACAGGTTAACGCTGTTCTGCTTCTCCTGCTGCTGTGATCTATAGCACTAAATGAATACGCAATTTTGAGCTGCAATATCTGCAATGCAATTCTGCTGTCTGTCCCTTAGTTCACATGAAGACCCATTCACCCATCAACCCTGTACTCAGTAACCGAATTGGTTTCTGATTTTCTTACTCTCATTCTGCTGAGGGTCTCTCCCCGGGTCAAGCTTCCAATCTGACACATTCTGCAAAACAGGTTAACTGATTTTAATTCAATTGTTGAATTCATCTGAATCTTTTTCCCTTGTGTAATACCATCTTCTGTGTTTAACGTGAATATGATTCCCCCTGTTTCTCTCCCTGACCATGATTAAGAGGTCTGCAGTGTTACTGGTACTAGCCTTATGTAGAATTAGAGCCAATGAATTTCTGGATTCCCAACCATCTTCACCACATTGTATGTTTTCTCCTTTGGTTTGATGCCTTATCACACATGGCTGCCTTTTCCTCCCATGAGTATATTCCATCTCCTTTGGGATGAATTTCTGATATCCTCCGAAATATCCACAGAAATTCCTGCCTTTGCTGCTCCATGGCCTGCCCTGCTCCGCTCCCCTTCCAATTAACTCTGGTCAGCTCCTGCCGCATGCCTTTGTATTTATGTTACTCACTTTTAATCATATTAATTCGAGAAGAGAGCAATAGTGATAAACCAAAAGAAGGAGTTTTGAGAGAATGGACGAGAAGAATAATTGGTAAATTTCTTAACTAGATACAAAGAGAGAACGAGAGAGAGGATATAGATGAGGAAATGTGAAAAATGACAAAACTAGATTATTGAAAGAAGTAGATGTACATCCCTCGATGTTTTGGCAATTTCTGTGTGTTGTGGTCCTTTGTATAGTGCATGTACAACAGCGTAATGTATTCAAATGCTGCGTTTGATGCCAGAATTCTTCTCTCCAATAATATGATAGGCACTAGTTTTGGAATGTACACAATAGGCCAATATATTGAAGTCGCAGTAGAAAGGGGATTAACTGAAATAGGTTGGGATACCAGAAGCAAGAATTTATAACACACCTCCTGACAAGAATGAGAGATTAGAGTTGAGAATTCCAGAAAAGAAGGGAACACTGAGAGAAGGGGAACATATCACTTTAGATGAGCATCAAATAATTTTTTTTTTACATTTTATACATCATGTGCATCATTTTTTCGATAACTGTGTCTCCGTTGTTCATTTAGACTGTTGTGCACATGTGAAAAATTTTACTTAACTGCACAGTCACATTGATTAAACAGCGTATATAAAATCATTTTTCCGCCATTGAAATGGCCCTGTTGTCATGTTACGAGGATACATGAACACCAACTGGCCACCAAAAGACACGACCCATGATCACTATGTTCTATACATGCAGACAAAGAAGGTCACCACTTTGACTGGGACAACACACACACACACACACATACGAAGACACGCAAGGTCATTATTAGAGGAATGACTTTCCAACGAGAGCTCCATCAATAAACGCATCAATTTCGATCCTACCTAACTTCTCTTGTAAAAAAAAACCGGAAATGACATCACCCACCATAAGACGCCAAGACCTATAATCACAGAGGCGGACATACCACCAGCCCTTCAGCAGAGACTCCCACTGATGATGTTATCTCGTCATAGTGACAAAACTTCTGAAAACAAACCCTCAAGCTCAGCGAGCTAACTTGAATACACAAAACTTGATATTTTTCATTTATTAGTGGAATGTGGGAGTTCCCTGTACTCAGTTTAATAGGTTACCAGGTGAGCTTTTCTGGGTGTGTGATTTCAATTAACAGAGGGGTTCGATATTGATGTTATAACAGTTTGGGGCCTTGCCGAATGGGACTTGGAGAGACTTGAACAGAAATGAGATACTAAACGTCTCAGCAAATTCCGACACTTGGCAATTAGTGATCTAGATCTTCAAATAAAACTGGTGGGAAAATTCCTTTAATTTTGTTAGTTTGTGGTTGGTTAAATTAGAAGTGAGAGAAATGGTTTTTAACATTACTAAAGAGGTTCCCAAATTTGCCAAGGAAGATTAAAAAGGCAGATGGACATATTTTTAGAATTAACAAATAGGATGGAATTGGGTTTAACCAGTGACAAAACGAAAGTTCAAATTGTGATGGAGTCGGTCAAGAACTTTAATGTGTCAGAGAAACAGGGAATTGCAGTGGAATGAGAAAAAAAAACTTAAATTGCATACGTGGCAACTGCAGTTTGAAGCTTAAAAAAGACGCAGAAACAGACAGAGAAGAAAGAGAAAGGGAAAGAGAGGAAAAAGAGACAGAGAATTTGTAATTCAGAAGTTGGGAATTAGAAAATTAGTAAAGTTAAATTAACAGGATGGAGATGAAGGGAGAATATAGAAACGTATGCAGCTATGTTCATACATTGCCATATTTCGTTGAGAAAAACGTCAAAATCTGTTTTTATTTCATTTGAAGAAATGGCTCAGCAGATGGTATGTCCAGTGAACTTGTGAGCAATGCTAGTTCAGACTAAGCTGGTGGCCACACCTAGAGAGACATGTGCAGCGATGTCAGATAAGGGTTCAAGAGATTACGCAGATGTCAAACTGGCTACTTTGAGTTTTTATGCATTGGTACTAGAAGAATATAGACAAAGGTTAGGAAATATAGAGAGGGAACCAAGTCAGACTTATGTTTCATTGAAAGAATTAAACACAGACATTTTGACAGATCGGTGCTGACCTTAAAAATGACTAAGACTTGTGAGGCTCGAAGGGAGATTTTTCTGCTGGAGGAGTTTAAAGACTCACTTTCAGAGGTGACAAGAATTCATGTGAATGAACAGAAATTTCAACAAGTGAGAAGCACGGCAAGAATGGCGGGTAAATATACGTTAGTGCATAAGATGAAATTTAGCTTCTGGGAGTATTTTCATCCTCAGAGGGATAAACATTGGGAGAAGGTGCCAACCTACACTACAAAGCGAACAATAGAGCACACTGGCAATAGTTTACTACAGCTGAAAAAATAAGGGGGTTGAAAGGTGATGAAAGGCCTCTGGTGGTTCTCACAATAAGCGAGTGGAACACATAAAATTACAGTGCTGATAGTTTAAGAAGGGCACTGGGAAAACATGTTTTCACTGCTGTAAGCTGGGACACACAGTGCTGGGCGTTGAAAGAAGACACTTTGGAAAAAGATGTGTAGAAGACGCTAAGCCAGTGACATGAGTGAAACTGGTAAAGGAGACCCCAAGTGGAGCCGGGGAGATGCAGAAGAGTGCACAGCCGAGGCAGCTGTTGGATATGGAGGCAGTGCCTGATCTCTGAAAGAATTCGCCTCTGTGGATAAAGTTTACTCAGAGAGAACAGGGGGAGAAGAACAAGAAGTAATGATTTTGTGAGATACGGGGTCTGCTCAGTCTCTAAAAGTTGAGAAGTGGGACACTGGAAAAGCACAACAGATCAAGCAGCATGCGAAGTGAAGGGCAATCGACATATCACGCATAAACCCATCGTCAGGAATTTGGCCGGGAGCCAAGGGGGCTGAAAGACAAATAGGAGGATAAGAGCTGGGCTGGCGGGAGGGTCACTGGGAAGGCGATAGGAAGCTGTAGGTGGGAGTGATAGTGATATGTTGGAGGGAAGGGTGGACTGGATAGTTAGGAAGGAAGATGGACAATTAAGATGGTGCAAGAGGGTGGTGCTAAATTCAACGTTTGGATCTGAGATGAGGTTGGGGAGGGGAGATTTGGAAATTGGTGAATTCTATGTTAATGCTGTATAGTTTGAGGGTTTCAGCTGTCCTACTACTGACCCACTTCACCCTCCTCTCCGACTTATCACCATCACACCCCACCTGCATCTACCTATCGCCTTCCAAGCTACCTCCCACCCAGCTCCACCCCACCTCCTATTTATTTCTCAGCCCACTGACCCCTCCCTTACCACCCACTTTCCTGATGAATGACTTCTGCCTGAAATGTCGATTCTCCTGACCCCTGGATGCAACCGACCTCCTGTGCTTTTCCAGCCCAACACTTTTTATCTCTGATCTCCAGCATCTGCAGTCCTCACTTTCCCTCGGCCTCTTATAGTAAGAGATGGAAATATTTTCACTCTTTCTGACATGTCACTCAAGAGCGTGAAAATTTGTGGAATGGGGACATAAACTAAGCATTCCCTTGTGTAACATCAGGTTGTAGTGCCAAATCAATATTGGGGATGTAACAGTGATAGTGAGTGACAGAGTGTCAACTCCAGGATGACAGTTTGTTCGTGAGAACTATTTAGCAGGATTCAAAGTGGAAGAAACACCCCTTGTGTTGGAGAATTTAATGGGAGACTAGGGAACGAGGGAGTTAAGAGAAATATGCCCACAAATTTTTGCAGACTGTGTAGTAACAAGATCCCACTGTCATAAGTTACCGCAGGAAGGAAAAACATAAGAAAAAGCCAAAGGAGTTGATGCGCAGATAACTGAAATCCTATTTGATGTCACGGTGCGGGAAACAAAACCTGAACAGGCAGAGGGTCAGGCTGAGGAGTTTAGTCCAGAAAGGCTAATGGACTTACAAGAGATGTACATAAACACAGATACACACACACACACACACACACACACACACACACACACACACACACACACACACACACACACACGCACACACACTGAAACAAAATAAGAATATATTATCGAACGTTATTAATTTAAAGATAGAATCCTAAAATGTAAATGGAGATCACGACAGGTTGGTGCAGAAGGGAAATGGGCCGAAGTGCACCAGAATGTGTTACCAGTAGCACACAGTTTTACGGGTAGCACATGTTCTAACTTCAGGCGGTCAGCTCAGTGTACGGAGGACTCAGGCTAAGGTACAGAAGCATTTCAAGTGGCCTAGAATGCACAAGGACGTGGTTAATTCTTGTTACATGCCAAATGGTAGGTACGTCACAGGCAGTAATGAAAGCACCAGCTTTGTTGTCAATTCTTGCATTCAAAGAAACTTTCACGTGAGTTATGGTGAATTGTGTAGCTCCACTTTCTAAAATAAAAGTGGAAACCAATATTTGCTAACCACTATGTGTCAACCAGGTTTCCAGAGGAAATTTCATGACGGAGTGTTAAGGGAAAAAGGGAGGTGGAGGAGTTGGTAGATTTCTTTTCTTGCTGTTGCCTACCCAGAGAGATTCAGTCAGACCAATTGTCTCATTTTACTGCTCAGCTGTTTTACGAAGTCATGGATAGCTTAGAAATACAGCACTTCAAATCAGGTGCGGCCCATCCTGAATAACAGGGAGCTTTGGAACGTTGCAATCAGACACTGAAGACCGTGTTAACAGCGTACTGTCAGCATTACACAAATGATTGGGATAAAGGTGTCCCATTAAATTGTTTGCCATTAGAGATGTCCCATATAAATCTACTCCGTTTACTTCCTTTGAGTTAATATTCGTACATGAAGTGAGAGGTCCTTTGAAATTAATTTAATATAAATTGACAACCGAAATCGGAGATCTCATAGTTCGATTGTGTATGTGAGGTGAGGGAGAGATTAATTGGAGTAGGTGAGTTAGCTAAACAGCACCTGAAGAGGGCACAACATGGAATGAAGCCAGTGGCAGATGAAATCTCTGAAACTTTGATGATTTCCTGTGGGGGTGACGAATTAGTATTGCCACCAGTGGTAGGAAAACCCTTCAAAGCCAAGATTAGTAGCCACTTTCAAATTAAAACAAAATGTTGAGTCAGTTAAACTATCTGGTAAAGATACCAGAAATGACAAAAACGTTATCAAGTATGTCATGTGAATGAATAATGCTCGAGCCAAATTTAAGACTCAGAAACAGAGGTGTGGCCAGATCAGCAAATTGTGCAGTTCATCTGTATGATGTAGTGATCTGTAGCAAGTGATTGAAAGCTCACATTTTACAGTTAGCAGAACATGTTGAACTACTTTAAGACGCAAACTTGGTAAAAAAAAATGCTTAAAGAAAACAAAATTCACGAAGGCAGTGGTGATGTTCTTTGGACATTGCATTGGACATTGAAGTTTGACCCCATGGAACAAAAAGACAAAAGACTTTGAGGAATTTCCACGACCATCTTCGAAGAAAGAAGTGCTTCGAATTTTTGGAACTGAGTGGATTCTATCTGAAGTTTGTTGCAAACTTCAGCAGCGTATTGGCACCACTGCTGGATTTATGAAAGAAGATCAAAGAATTGTAGTGGACAGAGCAATGCCAGAAGGCATTTGAGAATTTAAAAGCAGGATTAAACACTGCATCATGTTTAGATACACCAAATGTTTTGAAAATTGTGTTAGATGCTTGAGATATAGAAATTGGTATATTGATACAGAAAGCTGATGATGGAATTGAATGGACAATTAGCTACTTTTCGAAAAAACTCAATATCCACCAGAGGAAAAAAATACAAAATCTCCATTACTGAAAAAGAATGATTAAGTTTCGTACTGGTCTGACAATATTTTAATATTTATATGAAAAACAAATTGTCGGATATGGTTGTGGACAATGACAAATCTCTCGTATTTTTTGGAATATTTAAAATAGAATATGAGACTATTTCATTGGAGTCTTATGTTATGAAATTTGAACTTACAAAATGTACATGCAGTGGGTCCTAAAATGTGATAGCAGATGTGTTATCGTGGATTTAAAGGAAAACGTTTCGATAAGATTTGACTTATTCCAATGTTATATATGTTTGCATAATTAATATGAATGGCATAACTGAGTTTAATATTTTTGTATTTCATAATAATGGGATTAAGAATTAGAGGAAAACGAATGATGCCATCCTTTCATTCTGATGGTTCATTTTCTTTTCTGAAGGGGGGAGGTATTATGAAGCCTAAAGCATGTCTGGGCACTTTAAGACAAAACCGGTTTTGCTGAATAGAAAGCACAGCCGCAGAAGCCAGCTTAACGTCAGGCTGTTCCACATGTCATCATTAGCTGGGAAATGGATACCTGGGTTTTGGTTGCTGTGTTGACAGCAATTCAAATGCAACTGAAGAGTTAAAATAATGCTCAGGATACCAGAAGCCAACGGGTTTTGAATATTATTGTTAGGACACCTGGAAAGCAATCAATTTATCAGAATTATTGTGTCATGGGAAGTATATTCATCCAGCATTTTGAACACTAGAGGGAGAGACACAGCCATCCAACAATTGAGTAACTGCTGTTAAGCAGGAGTGCTAAGTGGCCATCTCAAACACTCTCTATGAAATATACAGGTTCATGTCAAATCTACTTGCAGTAAAAAAAAACATGACCCAGAGTGATTAGCAGCTGGAAGAGTGAACACAACGGGGAAGATGAAGACTGTGTGGTCTTGAGATTGTGATGTTTAATATGTGGGTTGTTGGAACAGCATATTTTTACGGAGTTGGAGTCAGATAGTAAGTAGTTAAGAAAAGAGGAGCTTGTATTTGTGAACAGTTGTTGTTTAGTTTTCACTATTAAAGTTAGGAATCTAACTTGTTACTTTTTGTTTAAATAGTAGAATGTAGGAGATCCGTGTCACTCATATTTTAACAGATTATGAGGTGAAGCAAGCTTTTGTGGGTGTTTGGTTTTAATTAACAGAGGGGTTCGACTCTACCTTGTAAATGTCCATCCACGCTAACCTCATATCCTTGCAGATGGCCCATATCCTTCTAGTCCTTTCCTATCAACATATTCATCCAAATGTTGTTGAAATGTTATTAATGTACCCCCTTCAACCACATCTGCTGGCAGCTCATCCACGTACCAGCACTCTATGTAAAAGAAGTGACCCCCTCAGGTTCCCTTTTATTCCTTCCTCTCTAACCTTAAAATGATCCCCTCTAATCCTCGATTCTCTAAATCTTGGAAAAAGACTCAGAGCATTCACCCTATCCATACCCCTCGTGATCTTATACAGCTCTATAAAGTTCCCCCCTCCCCCAACCCACTTCAGTCTCCTACACTCTAAAGAAAAGGTCGTGGCTTGTCGAAACTCTCCCTATAACTAAGACGATTGAGTCCTGGCAACGTCCTTGTCAATTTCTTCTGCACTCTTTCTAATTTCATACCATTCTCCCCAAAAACAACGTTACCAAAATTGAACACAATACTCCAAGTGCGGCCTTACTGAAGTCCTGTGCAACTGCAACATAAATTCTCAACATCTATACTCAATGTCCTGCCTGATAAAGGCCAGTGTGCCAAAAGGCTTATTTATTGCCCTGTCTACTTATGACTCTACTCTGATGGAACCGTGTACCTGAATGCCAAGGTCTTCCTGCCCACTACACCCATTAAGGCCCTCCAATACACCGTCAAACTCCTACCTAGATTTGAGTTTCTAAAATGCAAGACCTCACAGATCTATATTAAACTCCATTTGTCGGCACACGTCCCCACCTGATTAAGGTCCTGCTGCAATTTCTGATAAACTGCCTCACTGATCACACTACCACTTATTTTAGTGTCATCTGCAAACTTACGAACCATGCCTTGTATATTCTCAACCAAATCATAGATAACAAACCGCTATGGACCCAGCCTCCAGTCTGACAATTATCCTTCCACTGAGGCCTCTGCTTCCCACCATCAAGCCAACTGTGTATCCAGTTGGCCAGTTTCACGTGATGGAACCTTCCAGAGCAGCCTGCCATGTGGAACCTTATCGAAGGCCTTGCTGAAATCCAGACCGCTCTGCAATCATCAACCTTATTTGTCACTTCATCAAAGAACTCTAATAAATTAGGGAAACATGATCTCCCATTCACAAGTCTATGCTGACTGCTCCGAATCAAACCCTGTGTAAGTAATGGATGCAGTCAATGGTATGCTGTCCTTCATTGTAAGATGATTCGAGTACATAAGTAAAGCCATCTTCCTGCTGTTGTAGAGCCTTGCTTAGAGGGAATTTGGTGCACTCTCTATAGATTTGATCTCCTTAGTAAGGAATGATCTCCTTACGACAGACACGGTGATAGTAACATGAAGGCAGAGTGAAGAAGCTGAGTGTTTAATCTGTAGACCTATGAGAGACGAAGAAATTGTGACGCTGAAACATGAGGAGTGGCAGCAATCTCTTATTTCCAAAACAGACATTGAGAGAGAGAGAAATTCCATGCATTAGCCACGATTCATTGGTTTGATTTATTGTCACGTGTACCTCAGTACAGGGAAGCACTTTATTTGTGAACAGTGGAGGCAGATCATAGAAAGCATGGCCAGACAGATCATAGGGTGGAATAGTCTTGGACAGAGTAAGGCATACAGGTTACACTGATCAGGACGTGCACTTGACAAGATCAGCATGAACAATATCAGCATTATTTGAACGTAGAGAGTCCATTAATCAGTCTAACGTGACTTTCCTAATTGTTTATATGCCTAAATTAACTCTCCTCACATTACTGTACAGTCGGTGTGTGAACCCGTATTGAACGTCATGTTGTTCACAATCCCCAACAGCAGCCATAATACCTTCCATCTGAAACAGGTTGCTTTTCCCAACAGCTTCCATCCTAAATAGAGAACACCAGGCTGTCCTCACAGAGATGAAAGATGCCTTCTTGAGGCTTCACACAAGATATATGGTTTCTCTGCTCACCACTATAAAACCACATTAAAGTCCCACACATGTATCATAAGCAATGGAGCCAAGAGGAACAACGTGGAGCAGTCAGTCTGCGCAGCCTCTGCTCCACTTGTTCATCATGTTAGAGCATCAGTTAGGAGACACTTAAGACTGCCAATGCTGGAGATCAGAGTAGAGAGTCGATTGCTGGAAAAGCACAGCAGGTCATGCAGAATCCGAGGAGCTGGAGAATCGACGTTTTGGGCATTAGACATTCATCAGGAATCAGCATCAATTACCTCATTCTGCCACCGTGTAAGTGCATTGAGATGGCAATGGCCTTCCACTCTTTCTGTGTGAGAGACTGAAGGGACTGATTTGCTTCTTCCTCGTCCAATTGGACAGAGCCAAGGGCCTGACTGGGTTATCCCTGTTTTTTTTGACAGCTCGATGTGCTAACAAGTGTGATGATGCTGTAGCTTTAAGAGGATTTGTTTTTGTCCTGATTTCTTTTAGGAGAGAGATTGAATGATCGTTACCATGTTGGCTAGTTAAGACCACTTGAGTAAACAGCTAGCGAGGCCTTAGGTTTATTTTAATGCAGCCTGAATGGGTGTGGCCAGCTCTCAAAAGTTAGAATCACTGGGTTTTGGTTTCTCAGTAACATCAAAATCTACAGAGGTCTCCACAGAGTTGGAAGTTTCAGGGAACGTCTCCTGGCTGCTACTCTCTCTCAATTTTCTCTTGATGCTGTTTTCAATTCCTGAATTTTCCTTTTTGCCAAGGGCTGTGTTTATGGGCATTTCCTGTGCTGGACTAGTTCGTTAGTAATAACTCCTAGACCTTTTTTTCTAATAAGGCGTCCAATAGAATTACATTATTCTAAATTCCTCTTTCTTTGGTTTTATTTCATCTTTCGTGTTTTAATAAATGGTGTTTTGCTTCACGCCCAGTAGTTTGATCAGTCACATTGCACCTGGAACAGACACTTTACATTACCTTTAAAATAAGAAAACGTTAGAGTCTAGGCTACTGCCTTCAAATATTTGCGCGGGGCTCTGGTGTGGTTCGTCGCACTGGACTCCTTCTCTTCCTGAGTAATAGGCTGGAGGCACTGAATGGGCTATCAAAAAATTTCTCCAATAGTGTCAATGAGCTGAATTCCTCATATTCCTGTGAAACCAGCATTAGGTGGTGAATGAACTCTTGTTTAACTATGGCAGTGTGCAGTGTCAGGCAGTGCTGTTACATGAATGTTACTGACACTTTAACAGCACACGCCTCAATGGAGTCTGAGTCTTGCTGCACATGGACAAAAGCTAGTTCAGGAGCTGACGGGAGAACAAAATGTTCTGAATATTGTAGAATCGCCAGTGACTATCCTCACTTCTGATCTTATGGTGGGGCGGGTGGGGGCGGGGAGACATTGATGAAGCAGCTGAAGATGTTTGTGATGAGGAAACCACACTGAGGATCTCCCACAGAGCTGACCCAGGACTGAGATGTTGACATCTTCCTTTGTGCCATGTTTGATTCCAAACACTGGAGAGTTTACTCTGATTCCAAATAATGTCCAGTTTTGTTAAGCTCCTTGATGTCATTAATAGTCAACCACTGCCTTGATATCAGGGCTAGTCATTATTACCTGAACCCCTGTGGCAACCGCTTTTGTTCATATCAATAAGTCATGATAGAGGAACAGCAAGTGTTTTCTTCAAACAGATAGTATTTAATGTCAGGATTTCTCTTCTCAAGTGTGCTGGGGGAGCGAGATGTCTGAAAGTATTTGAAGAGGAGTTAGATGGATACTGACCTGTCAAAGAGGTGAGGGCTATGAGGAATTCGGCATTAAAGAGGATTTGAGACCAAGTGCAGATCAGCCATGATCTTAGTGAAGGGCAATGCAGGCTTGGGGAGTGAACGATCTGCCCCTGTTTCTAATGTACTCCCATTCTGTAATTGGAAAGTTAGTGGTTGTTATTTTCATGGATGTCCTGTTATTGAATGTTGCAGTCAGAGAGATCAGAAGAATTTGTGATCCATTCCTGTGTGAGGTATGGGAGCAGTATTCTCAGTAAATTTTGGTGTACAAAATGACCAACAAGTAAAGCACAAGTTGTAGAGAGGACGTTCTGTGAAAAGAGAGGAGTTACATCTTTCATTCCCAGCCTGGGTTTTCCAATCACATTTCCCAAATCAACTCACATCGTGTGGGACAGACGTGAAGGGCAGAATGTTCACCTCTGTTTCTGTGCAACAGGTTATAGGAGTATGTAGCCTCCAATTGCTCCTATCTTGCTACCTTGAGGGGCTGAATGGTACACAGAAACATGGGACTGAGGAGCAGGAGTTGGTCATTAGATACTTTGAGCCTTCACTAAGATTGTGGCTGATCAGGTTGTGGTATCAGCTCCACATTCCTGTCTGCATACGATTACGCATGACTCACTTCTCTGTCAAATATTTACCTGACTCAACTTTCAATCAATATGAACACAGAGGCAGCATAAACTTCCAGTGAAGAGAATTCCAACTTGAAAGGTCCTTTCAGATATTTTTGTTATCCCTCTTATTGAATCACAGAGTCATGCAGAACGGAAACAGACCCGTTATTCCAATCTGTTCACTCCGATTAGATATCAAATCTGATCCAGTTCCATTTGCCAGCATTTGGCCAATACCCCTCCTCTTTCAGATACTTTTTAAATGTGCGATTGTAACCGCCTTCACAACTTCCTCTGATAGCACTTTCTGTACACACACCACTCTCTGTGTGAAACATTTATCTTCAGGTCCTTTGTAAGTCAATCGCCCTCTCCCCTTCAACCTATGCCTCTTGTTCTGGACTCCCCTATCCTGGGGAGCAGAACGTGGCTGTTCAGAATATCCATGCCCCGATGGTTTAATAAATCTCTATAATGTCACCCCTCAACCTCTGACACTCCGGGAGAAAGCACCTCAAACTAATCAACCTCTTTCTAAAGCTCAAACCTCCGGTCCTGGAACATCTGTGTCAGTCATTTCTGCAGAAAACAGAATATCACGCAGAATTCTTAAAATGGCCTCACCAAAATCCTGCACAGATGCAACATGCTACCACAACCCCTATACACACCGCTCTGTCTGATTAAGGCAAATGTGCCAAATGTGTTCAGCACCACACTGTCTCTCTTCGACTCCACTTTCAAGGAACAATGTACCTGCAGGGCTATGTCCCTTTGTTCCAGAACACTCCCCAGGATCTTACCATTAAGTGTATAATTTCTGCCCTCATTTGCCTTCCTAAAATGCAAAACCTCATATTTATTTAAATTAAACGTCCTCTTTCACACCTTTCCCCTTTCTCCCATCTAATTGCGGTCTTGTTGTCCTCTGAGATTATCTACTACATCACCTTTCTGATGTCATCTGTTAACTTACTAACTATGGCCGCAATACTCACATCTAAATCCTTTCCGTAAATGATGAAATGCAGTGAACTCAGTACTGATTCTTACAGCACACTGCTGCTCACAAGCCTTCAGTGTGAAAAAACAACCCTCTTCCTACCAGTCAATTGTGATAAGCTTCTTCTGTATCCCATGTGACCGAAACTTACTAATCGGTCGATCAATCAGAATGAATCACAGCTCAAGCTGTGTCGGTTAGGTGGATTGGTCATGCAAAATTGTCCGTAGTATTCAGGGATTTCGAGGTAAGATGCATTAATCAGCGGTAAATATAGGGGGACTTTTTGGGAAGGTTGGTATGGACTTGTTGGGCTGAAGGGCCTGTTTCAACATTGCGGAGATTCTATAAAAATAAGAATGGTAACGACGACTATAGAGTTTTTTTTAGCTCGCACACATTGTTGTAATGAAGAACAATGAAGGAGAGAGAGTGCAATCGGCCATTACTTCTCGGGCAGATTACATTTTCTCCCTCTCTGAGCTGAATCACACAGTAATGTGATCCTCTCCCAAACTGGACCATGAGAGCTTTCCTTGTACATTGTCCAAACGATGTCTCCATCACACTCCCTGTTCCATGTAGGTGCATCATTGCTGCTGTCATTCACAGAGCCATACCCTTAGCAGAAAATGGTCTCGGTCGATTTGAAGATATGTTTACATGGCCCTGCGTCATTGAAAAATAATAAAAGAAATTCAGAATACCTGTGTTAAAATGAATGCATTTTGAAAAGAAATACAGAAATTACTGGAAAGGTTCAGGAGGCCTGTCAGTACCCAGCATGCCTTTTACATGCTGTGGTTGTACCAGCCTCCACCACTTCCTCTGGCAGCTCATTCCATAAACACACCACCCTCCGTGTGAAAAGGTGCCTTTTAGGCCTCTTGAAAACCTTCCCCTCTCATGTTCAACGAATAGCCCTCTGGTTTTGGACGCCACTAACATGGGGAAAAACCTTGACTAATCACCCTATCCATGACGATTTAGGTTTTATAAACCTTCACTGCTACGAAATGTGACTCCAATCAACACGAATAGCTAAACTTTCAGTCATCCTGGGCCTAAATCCTGAAATGCTGTCCTGACAACTCTTCCATATCTATCAAGTCACAATTGTAAATACATTTTAATCAGTTTGTTCAGATGTATCACGTGACACTTCTGTGGGATTTACACCTAGACCTTTGTTTCTGGAGGTAGGGAAACTAGCACCACTCGGCAATACCCATAAAGCTGTAACATTATTCGCCTGTGTGTTTGCTCATCAGCCTGTTCTGACATGCTGTGACATACCTCTGCAACAGGCAGGACTTGAATTCAGAACTTAGAGTCCAGAGCTAGGAGCACTAACACACACGTTCAGGAATTGGAATCAAATCCAGACCTCTGGCTCAGAGGTAGGGACACGACCCACTAACTACCATACCCAGACTTTGGGTCATATTTCAAGTGCCAGCTTTCAGCTCGGCGTGCATTTATTATAACAAGGTTCCTATTAATTAACTGCACAAAACACTTTGTATTGTTTAACAAATGCAAGATATTTGTCTCAACTGTAGGATGTTGAGTGCACTTGCTGCGCCATCGAAATTAACAATGAACGTCTTTATTCGCTATAATCTGTAATCTACAATATTAAGGAAAGACATCCAGCCGTCACAGACTGCCCAATGAAGGATTTCGAATAGATTTTTATCACTGTAAACCACAGCCGCAGAAAAGGCATAATTTCTGGCCCCAAAACACCGACCAGTGTTACCCAATATTCACGTGTGACTGCCCTCTTCCTAAAACCATGAAATGATATCAGGCCGCTGATTACTGTCCAGAGTCTCCTCTTCACTGACTGTGTCTGCAATCTGCCCCTCCTTGCCCTAACGACACAAGGCATACCAAGCTCAGAGTCGTTGTGAAAATGAAGGCTGAAATGTGCATGCCTTTTGGAGACGGGGAAGATATTTTAAAGGGAGAGAGTGAGGAAGGGGCAATATCACACACTGGGCTGAGGGGTGGCAGATGGAGTTTAGTTTAGATTAATGCGAGGTATTGCATTAGTAAATCAAACAAGAACAGGACCTGTACAATTAAAAGCAGGGCCTTTGGTAGTGTTGTGTAACAGAGACCTAGGTAGTCAGGTATAATTCTTTAAAATTTGCATCTCATATAGATAGTGTGGTTAAGAAGGTGTTTAGCACAATTGTCTTCATAGGTCAGACCTTTGAGTATCAGAATTGGGACGTTAATGTGGAGGTTATTCAACACATTGTTGAGACCTCTTCTCGAACATGCGTCCAGTCTGGTCATCCTGCCCGCTCATTCCATAGCCACAACACACTCTGGGTGAAAAAGCTGCCCCTTAGGTCACTTTTAAATGTTTCCCCTCTAAACTTAAACCTGTACCATCTAATTTTGATTTCACCATACTCTTAGAAAATACCTTGATCATTCACTTTGTTATTATTGACCTTGATATTATTAAGCTGGAGAGGATTGAGCAGACATTAACCTGGATGTTATTGGGAATGGAGTGAGTGAGCTATAAGCAGAGGCTGGGTAGGCTGGGACTTTTTTCACTGGAGAGTATGAGATTAAGGGTTAACTGTACAGAGGTTTATAAAATAATGAGGTGTACAGATAAGCTGAAGGACTGATGTCTTTTCCCGAGATTTGGGGATTCAAAAATGAGGGATATTTTAAGGCGCGAGGAAAAAGATATACAAAAGTCATGAGAGGTAATTATTTTAGATAGAAGCTGGCTTCTGTGTGGAATTAACTTCCAGAAGAAGTGGTGAAAGCAGGGACAGTCAAACGTTTAAAGGAAATTTAGATCAATACATGGATAAGACATCAGTTTGGATGGTGCTGTGAGAAGCTGCCATCTCCCTCCCCATCTTTGATTGGATCCCTGTTGGTTTTCACCCTCTACCAATGCCTGTTCAGTGGCGCGTGGAGGCTAGCAGAGGGTGGCATTGCGTCACTTTAAGCACCACAGAGACTGCCAGATCTACCCCACACAGAGATCCACAAATACAAACACAGGAAAGGTTCCCACACAGCATTGAGCTTATCTGGTAATTTAAACTAAACATAAAGAATTACTCAATTCACCTCGTAAACTGTTAAATATAAGTGACAGAGAACTCCCAAATTCTGCTGTTAAAATAATAACATCAATGTATTGTTTGACTCTGAACATGAACGTTTTACATCGAGCATTCTGAACTCTGAGCCCTCTTTTCTCTTAACTGCTTATTCCCCCACTATATAACGCTATACTCTTTCCATAAGACACTTATTAAAATTGCACGAATTTAATTTCAAAATCACACAGCAGCTGTTGTTTGTGTGTCGTCTTGCGGCCGTAGATCTCACTGGTTCATTTTCTTGCTTTTTACAGCGAATATGTTCCATATGAAAAGGTACCTTTGATAGTGAGTGTTTCCTAATCTCTTGGATCTGTGTTGATGGTATTTAGTCTGTCTTCAATTTTCTTGATGCCTGAATTTAATATCGACAACGTCGGATCATTTAATTGGTTCAATTTTAGAAAATCAATAAATTCAAATTTGATTTGGTTTTAGTATCCTGGGGCATAAATTAAACCGATTGGTCAAATTCGAATTGTTGTCCAAAGAACAATAATCTCAGGGATCTATTTCACAGCCAAATGTGACAAATTATCAGTTGTCCTTGACAATCTGGGTCTGCCATCCTCTCATATACACAGGTGCTTGGAAGCTCTCAGTTCAGAACAGCTTTCCCTCTCTCTTAAAGGTACATAGACACTTACAACTTCATTATATTAATACCCTGATGCCAACACAGATACTTGGAGCCAAGCAGGATTTCTCTTGCTCTATGGTTTGTCAATGTTTCATTCACTCCATCTGGTTTGTATCAGGATTTTTGTTGCTCCATTGAGAGCAAGTCATTATTTGACTCCGTCTGTGGGAATATATCAGCATTCCACTTGCTCACACTAGTGAGTGGGGAAGGATTCCACTTGTTGCATGGGAACTGTGACGCTATAATAATCTCAATGTTTGTAGATAGCACGAAACGTGGAAGAATTTTAAAGTTTGTGGAGGACAGTGTGGAACTCTAACACGTTGCTGTCGTGTTCAGATGAGTGGCACCTGGGTATCAATGCAGAGCAGTGTGAGGTAATGCACTTCGGTAGGAAAGACAATGAAAGACAATACAAAATAGGATGTACCATTACAATGGGGGTGCAGGAGCAGAGGATCCTGGGTGTATATGAGCACAGATTTTTGCAGATGTCAGGACAAGTGAGGAGACCAGGAACTATCACAGATTCTCGGAGGATCACGTGACGGCTGTTTGTCCGGTTCGAAGTCCAGGGTGAGTTCCAGTTCTTAGTTTTTCTTATTTTGTTTTAAAAACTAAAAATTTAAGTTGTAAGTTCCAGGACTTAACTTTTTTTTAAACTTTTTTAAACTAAAAATTTAAAAAGTTTTTTTTAAAAAAAACGCCGGGTAGACCCGGAGGTTTGTGTTGCTAGGTTACCTGGGTAGGGTTTTTTCTCTATTTAAACGCGCAGGCGAGCTGTAGGCCTCAGTTTCTCGGAGGATCACGTGACGGCTGTTTGTCCGGTTCGAAGTCCAGGGTGAGTTCCAGTTCTTAGTTTTTCTTATTTTGTTTTAAAAACTAAAAATTTAAGTTGTAAGTTCCAGGACTTAACTTTTTTTAAACTTTTTTAAACTAAAAATTTAAAAAGTTTTTTTTTAAAAAACGCCGGGTAGACCCGGAGGCTTGTGTTGCTAGGTTACCTGGGTAGGGTTTTTTCTCTATTTAAACGCGCAGGCGAGTAACCCGAGGCACTTCGGCAGAAGAGCCTCCCACCCGCCCTCCTCCTGTAACCTAAATAATAAGACCCGTTGCGGCAAGCAGGTAAGTGCTGCGTTTTGCTTGTTTGGTTTCTTTGCATTTAGTTTTTTTTTAAAGAAAGCTAGCTTTTTAGAGGGATGGCAGTGCAGGCAGTGCAATGTTCCTCTTGCAACATGTATGAGGTGAGGGAAGCCATTAGCGTCCCTGCTGAGTACACTTGCAAGAAGTGCACCCATCTCCAGCTCCTCCAAGCCCGTGTTAGGGAACTGGAGCTGGATTTGGATGAACTGCGGATCATTCGGGAGGCAGAGAGGGTCATAGATCAGAGCTTTAGGGAAGTAGTTACTCCGAAAGTTCAAGATAGATGGGTGACAGTGAGGGGGAGTGGGAGGAGGAAGCCAGTGCAGGGACCCCCTGCGGTCATTCCCCTCAAGAACAAGTATACCATTTTGGATACTTGTGGGGGGGATGACTTACCAGGGGCAAGCAACGAGGTTCAGGCCTCTGGCACGGAGCCTGGCCCCGTTGCTCAGAAGGGAAGGGTGGAGAAAGGTAGAGCGATAGTTCTTGGGGACTCGATAGTGAGGGGTACAGACAGACGGTTTTGTGGGGGCGACAGTGACTCACGTTTGGTATGTTGCCTCCCAGGTGCAAGGGTACGTGATGTCACTGATCGTGTTTTCCGGGTCCTTAAGGGGGAGGGGGAGCAGCCCCAGATCGTGGTCCACGTTGGCACCAACGATATAGGTAGGAAGAGGGGTGAGGATGTCAGACAGGCTTTTAGGGAGCTAGGTTGGAAGCTAAGAGTTAGGACAAACAGAGTTGTAGTCTCTGGTTTGTTACCCGTGCCACGTGATAGAGAGTCGAGGAAAAGGGATAGAGAGCAGTTAAATGTGTGGCTACAGGGATGATGCAGGAGGGAGGGATTCCGGTTTCTGGACAACTGGGGTTCTTTCTGGGGAAGGTGGGACCTCTATAAAAAGGATGGTCTCCACCTGAACCTGAGGGGCACCAGTATCCTTGGGGGGAGGTTTGCTAGTGCTCTTTGGGAGGGTTTAAACTAACTCCGCCGGGGCATGGGAACCTGGACTGTAGCTTTAGGGTACAGGACCTTGAGTGTAGGGAGGTTATGAATAATGCAGCGATCTCGAAGGAGGGTGCCTGTAAACAGAAGGGTGGATTGAAGTGTGTATACTTCAATGCCAGAAGTATAAGAAATAATGTAGGTGAACTTGCAGCGTGGGTTGGTACCTGGGACTTCGATGTTGTGGCCATTACAGAGACGTGGGTAGAACAGGGACAAGAATGGCTGTTGCAGGTTCCAGGGTTTAAATGTTTTAGTAGGATCAGACATGGGGGTAAAAAAGGAGGAGGTGTGGCATTACTTGTCAAAGATAGTATCACAGCAGTGGAATGGACGATGGAAGAGGACTTGCCATCTGAGGTAGTTTGGGCTGAGGTTAGAAATAGGAAAGGTGAGGTCACCCTGTTAGGTGTTTTCTACAGGCCTCCTAATAGTCCTAGAGAAGTAGAGGATAATATTGCGAGGATGATTCAGGAAAAGAGTGAAGGTAGCAGGGTGGTTGTTATGGGGAACTTTAACTTCCCAGATATTGACTGGGAGAGCTATAGCTCGAGTTCATTAGATGGGTCGGTGTTTGTCCAATGTGTGCAGGAGGGTTTCCTGACACAATATGTAGACAGGCCAACAAGAGGTGAGGCTATACTGGATTTGGTTCTAGGTAATGAACCAGGCCAGGTGTTAGACTTGGAGGTAGGTGAGCACTTCGGGGACAGTGACCACAACTCGGTGACTTTTACTTTAGTAATGGAGAGGGATAAGTGTGCGCCGCAGGGCAAGAGTTATAGCTGGGGGCAGGGAAATTATGATGCAGTGAGGCATGACTTAGGATGTGTGGATTGGAAAAACAGGCTTCAAGAGAAGAACACTAATGAGATGTGGGGATTGTTCAAGGAGCAGCTACTACGTGTCCTCGATAAGTATGTACCAGTTAGGCATGGTGTAAAGGGCCTTGTGAGGCAGCCGTGGTTTAGTAAGGAATTGGAATCCCTTGTGAAAGGGAAGAAGGCGGCATATGTAAAGATGAGGCGTGAAGGTTCAGTTGGGGCGATAGAGAGTTATAAGGTAGCCAGGAAGGATCTAAAGAGAGAGCTAAGAGAAGCGAGAAGGGGACATGAAAAGTCTTTAGCTGGTAGGATTAGGGAAAACCCAAAGGCTTTCTATAGGTATGTCAGGAAAAAAAAGGATGACTAGGGTAGGTATCGGTCCAGTCAAGGATAGTAGTGGGAAGTTGTGTGTGGAGGCGGAGGAGATTGGAGAGACACTAAATCAATACTTTTAATCAGTATTCACTCAGGAACAGGACACTGTTGCTGATGTGAATATGGAGTCACAAATGATTAGAATGGATGGCCTGGAAATATGCAGGGAAGAGGTTCTGGGAATATTGGAGAGGATGAAAATAGATAAGTCTCCTGGGCCTGATGGCATTTACCCTAGGATCCTATGGGAAGCTAGGGAGGAGATAGCAGAGCCATTGGCCTGGATTTTTATGTATTCATTGTCAACGGGAATAGTACCAGAGGACTGGAGGATAGCGAATGTGGTCCCCTTGTTCAAGAAAGGGAGTAGGGATAGCCCTAGTAACTATAGGCCAGTGAGTCTGACTTCAGTGGTGGGCAAAGTCTTAGAGAGAATGGTAAGGGATAAGATTTATGGACATCTGGATAGGAATAACGTGATCAAGGATAGCCAGCATGGTTTTGTGAAGGGCAGGTCGTGCCTCACAAACCTTATTGAGTTCTTTGAGAAGGTGACTAAGGAAGTGGACGAGGGTAAAGCAGTAGATGTTGTGTATATGGATTTTAGTAAGGTGTTCGATAAGGTTCCCCATGGTAGGCTAATGCTAAAACTACGGAGGTATGGCATTGAGGGTGCATTAGAGGTTTGGATTAGGAATTGGCTGGCTGGAAGGAGACAGAGGGTAGTAGTTGATGGACTATGTTCATCTTGGAGTGCAGTTACTAGCGGTGTACCACAGGGATCTGTTTTGGGACCATTGCTTTTTGTTATCTTTATAAATGATCTAGAGGAAGGGCTTGAAAGCTGGGTAAGCAAGTTTGCGGATGACACAAAAGTCGGTGGAGTTGTGGATAGTGAGGAAGGAAGTAGTAGATTACAGCGGGATATAGATAAGTTGCAGAGCTGGGCAGAAATGTGGCAAATGGAATTCAATGTAGCTAAGTGTGAAGTCATTCACTTTGGTAGGAGTAACAAGAAGATGGATTACTGGGCTAATGGTAGGCTACTTGGTAGTGTGGATGAGCAGAGGGATCTTGGTGTCCATGTACACAGATCTCTGAAAGTTGCCACCCAGGTAAATAGTGCTGTAAGGAAAGCATATGGTGTACTGGGCTTTATTGGTAGAGGAATTGAGTTCCGGAGTCCTGAGGTCATGTTGCAACTGTATAAGACTCTGGTGCGGCCTCATCTGGAGTATTGTGTGCACTTTTGGTCGCCATACTATAGGAAGGACGTGGAGGCATTGGAACGAGTGCAGAGGAGGTTTACCAGGATGTTGCCTGGAATGGTAGGAAAATCTTATGAGGAAAGGCTGAGGCACTTGGGGCTGTTCTCATTGGAGAAGAGAAGGTTTAGGGGAGATTTGATAGAGGTGTATAAGATGATTAGGGGTTTAGATAGGGTAGACACTGAGAACCTTTTACCGCTAATGGAGTCAGGTATTACTAGGGGACACAGCTTTAAATTAAGGGGTGGTAGGTATAGGACAGATGTTAGGGGTAGATTCTTTACACAGCGGGTTGTGAGTTCATGGAATGCCCTGCCAGTAGCAGTGGTGAACTCTTCTTCTTTATGGTCATTTAAGCGTGCATTGGATAGACATTTGGAAGTTATTGGTCTAGTGTAGGTTAGGTAGGATTCGGTCGGCGCAACATCGAGGGCCGAAGGGCCTGTACTGCGCTGTATCTTTCTATGTTCTATGTTCTATTAGTTTCACTATCTGAGCTGTTTACAGGAGGAGGTGTAGATGCAGTCTCCATGCTCCCTTCTTGGGAGGTGGTGGTGTCGATGTGTTGTGAGCACACCCTCCTGCCCACCGAGACCGTGGGGATTCCATTTGTACCAGCTCGGCACAAAAGGGAGATGGCATCAGGGCCACGCCTTCTAAGTTGTGCCGGGGGGAAACGGAGCTGCCAGTGTTTTGAAAGTGAGAACTGCCCTTCACTGAACATTGTTCCTCACTCGGTCGGTGGGACATGGATGTTTCAGAATCTTCACACGAGGCGTCCCTGTCCTCTCCGGCTCGTACCAGGGTCCTCCACACATGGCGGGGGGAGGAGGGGGTGTGTGAGAGAATGGATATCAGGCACTCCACCACCCAACTTGGCCCTTTCTGTCCTATTCCAGGCTGTTTCTCCTGAAATGGAATAAAGGGAGGGATGGAGTGAGGATGGGGGTGCGTGGCCCTGCTGTTAATGCTTCTGTAGTTGGGGGACGGGGTCATGGTGAGGTGCCGAGAGGGAGTCAGTCCACATTGTTATAAACATACAGCGTTATTAGTGTTGGGAGGTGGGGTTAAGTGGAGGAAAGGGGGCGAGTTTCTGCATACGGCAGTGAGAGTGATAGAGCATGAGCCTTGTTCGGGGGTCTGTGCTATTACAGATATACAGTGAGTGTGAGGGAACAGAGAGCATACAATGACCCTTATCCTGACAGAGCGGGGAAGGTTATTGATGCTTGTCCTGTATAGCTGGACATTTCTTCAGACCACAGATACTGTACTGAGCTGGGTGGTGAGCTCAGACCATGCTCAGTGGGTCTGGTGGTGTGGCCTACTCTGGAAAGAGAATGGCCCCCTCTGTACTAGCCAATCCACGAAGAGCTCTGTGCCTCTGTCGACAAAGCGTGGTGTAATTGCCCCTTATCTGTCATGCTCAGGTAACCTGTGCAGGGTACCTCCGAACACAGAAAGCTCAGACAAGTGCCCATTGGCTTGTTCAAGATGGCACCAGTGCCAGGGATCACGGAATATGCAGGGACATCCGGGCGATGGTGATTTCCTCCAGCCATGATTAGTGGGAGAATCGGAATGGTATTGAATTTTAGAGACACCATGTGGTGTGGTGGGTAGTTAATGAGGTGAGTCCAATAAGATAGCACCAGGAATCCAGCTAAGCCTCGTACAGACAATCACTCTGTCACACTCAAGGAAAACCAAACAAAGATAAATTATTGTTAGAATCTGCCTAATGGGTCACAGATTGTGTTGAAAACAATTCCAATTACAAAGATACAGAACAAATGCTCAACTGACCTCACACCTTTTTCCCATCATTCCTCGGAAGACTGGCTCATGTTACAGGATGCTATCGAAGTGCCGACATTTCAGCATTCTGAAACCTGGGAACATATCCTACCATGACACTGCCTCTCAGCCTCCCCCTCTCTGTCTACCCCAACCACTCTCATGTGGTGATATTTAAAGTGATTCCCCCGCCATCTCGCTCTGGCAGTGCTGTTCACACCCACAGTACTCCCTTGTCAGGGTACAACAGACAATATGGAGCTGTAAATGGCTGGTAACTGTACATCCTGTCACTTTTTCCCGCGTGGGCTGGAAGTTTCCCCACACTTGGCAGTGATCTAACACAGTGTTACAAAATAATGCACTGGGGTGGTGTACACAGTCCTACACGCTGGGACTGTAACTGCTCCTGGGTTGCGGATCAATGCACAGGTGTGGGATACACAGTCCTACATGCTGGGAGAGTAACTGCTCCTGGGTTGCAGATAAATGCACTGGGGTGGTGTACACAGTCCTACATACTGAGATTGTAACTACTCCTGGGTAACAGATCAATGCACTGGGGTGGGGTACACAGTCTTATATGCTGGGAGGGTAACTGCTACTGGTTTGCAGATCAAAGTACGGTGGTGCGGTACATAGGCCTACATGCTGGAAGGGTAACTGGTCCTGGTTTACAGATCAATGCACTGGGGTGGTGTACACATTCCTACATGCTGGAAGGTTAACTGCTCCTGGATTACAGATAAATGCACTGGGGTGGGGTACACAGTCCTACATGCTGGGAGGGTAGCTGCTCCTGGTTTACAAATCAATGAACTGTGGTGGGGCACAAAGGCCTACATGCTGGGAGGGGTGGAGGGGGGTGGAGGGGCGGTAACTGATCCTGGTTTACAGATTAATGCACGGGTGTTCACTGCATAGTTCGCTGTGCTGGTCAGACTATCTGGCAGCGGATTATAGATAATGCAATTATTTCAGTTGTGCAGCTCCTCGTGCTGGATGGATATTTCTGTCAGGCTTACACGTTAGTGCCCTGCTGTGGTCTGCACAGCTCTCGGTGCTGAAGACATTTGTCGCCTGTGCACAGGACATCATGTTGGTGGGATGGATTGGGGGAAAAGGTGTTGGACAGGTCAAGGTGTTTCCCAGAACGTTCTGTTCCCAACATTCTATAACTGACATTCCTCGGAATGTTTTATCCCCAACATTGTGTAACTGACTTTCCCCAGAACGTTCTGTCTCTGACATTCTGTAACTGCCATTCCCTGAACGTTCTGTCCCCAACATTCCATAACTGACATTCCCCGTAACATTCTGTCCCTGACATTGTTCGTGAATGGCCGGACGTCAGTGAATTGAACAAATGATAAGATCCCGAGGGAAGAGATCCCGTTCCAGGGAGAAGGAAACACTGTTCCGAAGGCCCATTAGGCAGTGAACGGGGTGAATAAGTTTTCCCTGCGTTTACATTTCTTCCCGACACTGGATCGACCACAATTTAAAACAAAATACAGAAATTCCCATACTCCATTTGTCTTCAGGAAACTAGGAGAGAATCCTTCAGGACAGCAGCGTTTCCACCCTCCGTATTAGGAACTGGGAAGGAGTGACCTGTGTCTGCTCTCAAGTGATCGAGCGTGTGCGAATGTTCTAGAAACCACCTGTCCTTATGGATGTGTCTCAGTGTGTTTGCGGAGGGAGGGTTTCTTGTGGTTTATGTCACATTTTTGTCAGTAATTCAGACCTTCCCATTTGTTATTCCAGTTCCAATTATTTTAATAAATCCCTGAATAAAGGGACACATTTGAAAATCTCACTGGGTCCCCAATCAAAAGGATCACTTTGCCTCCAGGGTGGATGGATAATGGGTTTGTTTCCCTTCCTCACAGTTAACGTAGTGACCATCTACGTCCTGCTTTATAAAGATTGTGGATTGTCTCCATGTGTCAGACGTTACCTGGGGACCATGGCAGCAGCGGATCTCCTGGTCATTATCCTTGACCTGATACTGAGACACATTCCCATTGTTTATCGGGAACAGTTTTATTTCCTGAGGGACTCTGTCCCCGTGTGTAATATCCACGCCGTCCTGCTTTATGCAGCTACTGACTGCTCTGTCTGGTTCACCGTCACTTTCACCTTTGATCGATTTGTGGCCATTTGTTGCCCGAAGCTGAAAGTAAATATTGCAGTGAGAAAACGGCGGCTGTGGTTCTGGGAGCAGTGACTGTGCTGAGCTTTTTAAAGAACATTTCCTGGTATTTGATGTTCACGGATTGGTATTGGCTGGGGAACGACCCCTGGTTTTGTGATGTAGTAAACGCTGTTACATTTTCTAGTGTCTGGGTCACAATCGAGTTCCTCCATCACATTCTAACCCCGTGTGTCCCATTTCTCCTGATTCTGCTGCTCAATGTTCTCACCGTCAGACACATTTTAGTGACCAGCAGAGCCCGCAGGAGACTCCAATGGGGACGCTCATTCTGACACAGAAATGAGAAACCGAACAAAATCCATCATTTTACTGTTTCTGATCTCGGCCAATTTCATCCTGTTATGGTCAACGTTCATGCTGCATTCTATATGGTACCGGATGTGGGATATTGGGTATCGGTCTGTGTCTCTCGAATCCTTTGTGAAGGAATTGGGCTTCATGCTGCAGCTCGTCAGTTGCTGCACAAACACCGTGATTTATGCCGTGACCCAGAATAAGTTCAGGCAGCAGCTGAAGAATGTGCTGAAATGTTCCGCCACCAAAATCCATCCATCAATCAAATTCCCTCATTAGTCAATCCATCCGGGATTTTCTCATTTCAGTTCAGTGTTTCAGCAATGGAGCAGCCTGTCACTATGATAACAGACTGAGGATAGTGCTGTTTTCCCATCCTTATCCCACAGGTGATTACAGGGAAACAGTACACTGATTCTCACAACTCAGGGGCCAGTGAGAAAAGGCACCACCCCGCTGACTGTATCCATCACTTAGATTTGTAAACAATAAAAACGCTCATTAAAGCGTACCGAGCAGCAGAGTGACCGATGTTGTTGTGTGTCTTTGTTTGGAGAAGCTGAGCTGGAGAGAGACAGACTCAGCCCCAAGTCCTGATCCTCAGGGAAGGGGAGGCCACCGTGCCCTGAGCTCAGGAGCTGGGTGAAACTCCCTCTGCCCCCCGACTCCAACCTGGACTCCCCATTTCCTCTCCCCGACTCTTTGTCCTCAATTCTCTCCCTCTCTCTCACCACCTCTCCTCTTCACTCTCCCTCGCTCCCCCTCTCACACACACACACATCCCCAACCCTGGTTTCTCCACCTGCCTCCACTCTTTCCTTTCCCCCTTCACCTCACTCTCTCTGTCCTGCCTGTCTTTGTATCCCTCCAGCAGTTTCATCTCTAACCCATTTCCCCTCCTCCTCCCTCCCTCATCTAATCCACCCCACACGCAGCCTCACGACCAACCACCCTCGCACTCCGAGTCTCTGGGTCAGAGGGAGATGGAAGGACCAGGGAGACAGAGTGCATCCGAGAGAGAGGGAGGGACGAACAGGAGGGAGAGAGATTCAGTCAGTGAGAAACGGAGGGAGGTGGGAGAGAGTGAGACACCGATTGAGGGTGTTCAAGAGTGAGAGAAGATGGAGAGAGAATGAAGGAGTGGGGGAGAGAGGGGGCAAAGGAGACATAGGGTGAGAGAGACAGGGCGAGAGAGGGGAGGGAGTATTGGGAGGGAGAGGTGGGCGAGAGAGGGGGAGGGTGAGAGAGTGCAGGGCAAGAGGGGTGAGGGCGAGAGAGCAGAGGGCGAGAGAGGGGGAGAGGGAGGGGAGGGCGAGATGGAGGGAAAGTGTGAGAGAGTAAAGGGAGGCATAGGAGGGCGAGAGAGTGGAGGAAGTGGGTGGCGAGAGGATGGAGATAGAGAGAGAGGGAGGGTTAGGGGAGGTCGATAGACTGGAGGGCGAGAGAGTGGAGGGAGGGGTGGGAGGGAGAGAGGAAGGGAGAGGGCGACAGAGTGGAGGGAGGCAGGGGAGGGCGATAGAGGGGAGGGCGAGAGAGTGGAGGGAGGGGTGGGGTAGAGGGAGGGAGGGTCGAGAGAAGGAAGGGAGGGAGGAGAAGGAAGGGCAAGAGGGAGGGAGAGGGCAAGAGATGGGATGGTGGAGAGGGAGAGGGCGAGAGAGGGGAGGGAGGGTGTTGAGGTGAGAGAGGGGGAGGTTGAAGAGGGGAGGATAAGACAGGGGAGGGAGGGGGCGAGAGAGGGGACGTCCAGAGAGAGGGAGGGCGAAAGGGGGGACGTCGATTGAGGGGGAGGGGGCGAGAGATGGGAGTAAAAGGGGAGGGAGGGGTGAGAGAGGAGACGGCGAGAGAAGGGAGTGAGAGAGAGCGGAGGATGAGAGAGAGGGAGAGCGAGAGGGGGAGGGCGAGAGACGGTAGGGTTAGAGAGCGGAGGGCAAGAGATGGTAGGGTGAAAGAGGGGATAGCGACAGTGGGGAGTTCGAGAGAGGGAGGGCGAGAGAGAGGAGTGCGAGACGGGGAGAGCGAGAGAGGAGGGCGAGAGACGGTAGGGTGAGCGAGGGGAGGGCGATGGGGAGGGCAAGAGAGGAGAGGGCAAGAGAGGGGAAGGGCAAGAGACAGGACGACGAGACAGTGGAGGGAGGGGAGGGCAAGAGAGTGGAGAGGCCGAGATAGGGAAGGGCAAGAGAGTGGAGTCCGAGGGAGGGGACGGCGAGAGAAGGGAGGGCAACAGAGGTGAGGGGAAAAGAGTGGAGGGCGCGAGAGGAGGGCGTAGAGAAGGCAGCTCAAGAGAGGTGAGTGTGAGAGAGGAATGCGAGAATGAATGAGAGACCGAGAGAGAGAAGGGCGAGAGAAAGCCGTGCGAGAGAGGGTGGAGGGCGAGAGAGGGGAGGGCGGGAGAGGGGAGGGCGAGAGAGGGGTGGGAGGGAGGGTAGTGCGAGAGAGGGGAGAGGACGTTAGAGGGGAGAGGACGTTAGAGGGGAGAGAAGAAGAGAGGTGTGGTTGGGCAGGAGTGGGTGAGAGAGGGGGGTGAAATAGAGCAGGGAGGGAGGAGGTCGAGGGAGGGGAGGGAGGGGAGGGCGAGAGGAAGGGAGAGGGAAAGAAAGGGGAGTGGGAGAGATGGTAGGGTGAGATAGGGGAGGTCGAGAAAGTGGAGGGCAAGAGGGGGAGGGAGAGAGAGGGGAGGTTGAGAGAGGGGAGGGCGAGAGAGGAGGGTGAGAGAGGGCGGAGGGCGAGAGAGGGCAGGGCGGAAGAGGGGAAGGCAAGAGAGGGCAGGGAAAAAGGGAGTGCAAGTGAGGGGAGATGGAGAGAGAGAGGACAGAGGGAGGAGAGGGCGAGAGAGTGGAGGGAGGGAGGGGAGGGTGAGAAGTAGGGAGAGGGCGAGAAAGGAGAGGGAGAGGGGGAGGGCAAGACACGGGGAGCGAGGGGAGCGAGGGAGGCGAGGTCAAGAGAGGGGAGTGAGGGAGGGGAGTGTGAGAGAGAGATGAAGGCGAGAGAGGGGATGACGTGAGAGGGGAGTGCGAGAGGGGATACCGAGAGAGGGGAAAGGCCAAGAGAGAGGAAGAGGAGAGAGAGATGACAGGAGAGAGGAGGGCGAGAGAGGGGAGGGCAAGAGAGGGAGAGGGCGAGAGAGAGTGGAAGGCGAAAGAGGGAAAGGCCGAGAGAGAGTGGAGGGCAAGAGAGGGGAAGGCGACAGAGGGGAGGACAAGAGAGAGGGAAGGGCGAGAGTGACGGGAGGGCGAGAGAAGGTAGGCGAGAGATGGGACTGCGAGACAGAGATTGGCGAGATAGGGGAGGCAGAGAGAGGAGGAGGGCGAGATGGAGGGGAGGTTGAGAGAAAGGTGGGCGTGAGAGGGGAATGCAAGAGAGGGACGGGTGATAGAGAGGGGCGTGCGAGAGAGGGGACAGCGAGGTTGGGGAGGGAGAAAGAGGAGGAGGGCGGGAGAGGGGGTGGGCGAGAGGGCGCAGGGTGCGAAAGGGGAGGGCGAGAGAGTGGGAGGGCGACAGAGGGGGACGTTGAGAGAGGGGAGGGCGTGAGAGTGGGAGGGCGAGAGATTGGGAAGGGCATGAGGGGGGAGGGAAGAACGTGAGGGAGAGAGGGTGGGAGAAGACGAAAGAGTTTTAGGGAGGGAGGGGTGGTCAAGAGAGAGGTGAGATTGAGAGGGGGAGGGGGAGGGACTGGGGAGGGCGAGAGTGTGAAGGGAGGGGGAGGGTGAGAGAGACGGAGGGAGGGAGTGTCTGAGGGAGGGAGTGGGGAGAGAAGGGAGGGAGCAGAGGGAGAAAGAGGGGAAGGATGAGAGAGGAGAGGGCGAGAAAGTGGGAGCGCAAGAGGAGAGAGGGCGAGAGAGGGAAGGGTGAGAGACGGGGAGGGCGAGAGAGGGGAAAGCGAGGGAGGGGAAAGCGCGGGCGGGGATGGGTGGAGGGTGGGAGGTCAAGAGATTGGGAGGGCGAGAGAGGGGTAGGCAAGAGGGGAGATGGCGAGAGAGTGGGGAGGGCGAGAGAAGGGAAGGCGAGAGAGGGGATGGCGAGAGTGTGTGAGAAGATGAGATACGGAGGAAGGGAGGGGAGGGTGAGAGAGGTGGCGAAAGAGCTTTAGGGAGGGGGATGGTGAAGAAAGGGGTGAGGGTGAGAGAGGAGAGGGTGAGAGAATAAGGAGGGCGAGAGTGGGAAGTGAGTGACATGAGGGCGAGAGAGGGGGAGAAAGGGAGGGGAATGCGTGAGGGAGGAAGTGGGCGAGAGAGGAAAGGAATGGGAGGGAGAAAGAGGGGAAGGGCGAGACACTGGGAAGGGCAAGAGAGGAGAGGGCGAGAAAGTGGGAAGGCAAGAGTGGAGAGGGCAAGAGAGGGAAAGTGACAGATGGGGAGGGTGAGAGGGGAGGGCGACAGAGTGGGAGGGCGAGAAAATGGGAGGGCTTGGGGGGTGAGGGGGAGAGGGCGAGAGAGAGGCGGGAGGACGAGAGAGGAGAATGCAAGGGAGGTGATGGTGAGAGGGTGGGATGACGAGAGAGGGGTAGGTGAGAGGGGAAAGGGCAAGGGAGTGGGGATGGCGAGAGAGGGGAAAGTGAGAGAAGGGGCGGTGAGAGTGTTGGAGAAGATAAGAGAGGGGAGGAAGGGAGGGGAGGAAGGGCGGTGAGTGCGGGAGAGGAGGCGAGAGGGCGAAGAGGGGAGGATGAGAGAGGGGAGTAAGAGAAAGGGCAGAGGGCGAGAGAGGGGAGGGCGAGATAGGGAAACGCGAGAGAGGGGAGGGAGGAGCGGAGTGCGAGTGAGGGGAGTGGGGGAGAGAGAGGGGACAGAGGGAGGGGAGGGCGAGAGTGAGGAGGGAGGGATGGAGGGTGAGCGAGGTAGAGGGCGAGAGATGGGGAGGCCAGGAGAGGGGGAGGGTGAGAGAGGGGTCAGGGCGAAAGGGGGGAGGGCGAGGGGGGGAGGCTGACGGAGGGGAGGGCGCGATATGGGGGAGGGCGACAGCGGGAGTACGAGGGAGGGGAGGGTTAGTGAGGGCAGGGCGAGAAAGGGGATGGCGAGAGAGGGGACGGTGAGAGAGGGGCAGGTGACAGAGTGGAGGGTGACAGAGGAGGAAGGCGAGAGAGAGGGGAGAGTGAGAGAAGGGTGGGCGAGAGAGGGGAGAGTCAGAGAGGGTAGGGTGAGAGAGGGGGGAGGGCAGGAGAGGGGAAGGGTGAGTGAGGGGAGGGCGAGAGACGGGAGGGCAAGATAGGGGAGGGTGAGTGAGGGGAGGGCGAAAGACGGTGCGTGCGAGAGGGGGCAGGGCGAGAAAGGGGAGGGCGAGAGAGTTGGAGGGCGACAGAGGGGGACAGTGAGAGAGGAGATGGCGAGAGAGGGGGAGGGCGAGAGAGAGGAAGGGCATAAGGGGGAAGGAGGAAGGGGAGGGAGAGAGGGTGGGAGAAGACGATAGAGGGGAGGAAGGTAGGGGAGTGCATGAGGGAGGGAGAGGGCGACAGAGGGGAGGGAGGGGAGGGAGAAAGAGGGGAAGGGCGACAGAGGGGAATAGCGAGAGAGGAGAGGGCGAAAAGTGGGAGGGCAAGAGAGCAGAGGGCGAGAGAGGAGAGGGCAAGAAAGTGAGAGGGCAAGAGTGGAGAGGGCAAGAGAGGGAAAGGTGAGAGACAAAGAGGGTGAGAGAGGGGAGAGCGAGAGAGTGGGGAGGGCGAGAGAGAGGAATGCGAGGGAGGTGATGGCGAGAGGTGGAGCGCGAGAGAGTGGGAGGGCGAAAGAGAGTAGGTGAGAGGGTACAGGGCGAGAGAGTGGGGATGGCGAGAAAGGGGTAGACGAGAGAACTGACGGCGAGAGGGTGGGAAAAGATGAGAGAGGGGAGGAAGGGAGGGGAGGAAGGGAGGGGAGGGCGAGAGAGGAGGGCGAGAGGGTGAACGGGGAGGGTGCTAGAGAGGAGTAAGAGAAAGGGCTGTGGGCGAGGGAGGGGAGGGCGAGATAGGGGAGGGCGAGATAGGGGAAGGTGAGAGAGGGGAGGGAGGGAGCAGAGTGCAAGTGAGGGGAGAGGGAGAGAGGGGGAAGAGGAAGGGGTGGGTGATAGGAAGGAGAGGGTGAGAGAGAGGAGGGAGGGATAGAGGGCGAGCGAGGTAGAGGGCGAGAGAGGGGAGGGGAGAGATGGGGTAGGGCGAGAGGTGGGAGGTCGAGGGAGGGGAGGCTGAGCCAGGGGAGGCCGAGATAGGGGGAGGGCGAGAGCGGGAGTACGAGGGAGAGGAGGGTGAGTGAGGGCAGGGCGAGAGAGGCGGACGCCGAGAAGGGGCAGGGCGAGAAAAGGGATGGCGAGAGAGGGAACTGTGAGAGAGGGGCGGGTGAGAGATGGAGGGTGAGAGAGGGAGGGTGAGAGAGGAGGAGGGCGAGTGAGAGGGGAGGGTGAGAGGAGGGTGGACGAGAGAGGGGAATGTGAGAGAAGCGCGGGCGAAAGAGAGGGAAGCTCGAGACAGGGGATAGCGAGGGAGCTGGGCGACAGGCGGGAGGACGAGGGAGGGAAGGCCGAGAGAGGGGGAGGGCGAGAGAGGATCCGAAAGAGTCTTAGGGAGGGGTGGTCAAGAGAGAGGTGAGGGTGAGAGAGGGGAGGGCGAGAGAGTGGGAAGGGCAAGAGTGGGAAGGGAGGGAAGGGAGGGAGGGGAGGGCGAGAGAGGGGAGGGAGGGGAGTGAGAAAGAGGAGAGGGCGAGGAAGTGGGAGGGCAAGACAGGAGAGAGCGAGAGAGGGAAGGGTGAGAGACGGGGAGGGCGAGAGAGGTGAGGGCGAAAGAGTGGGAGGGCGAGAGAATGGGAAGGCGAGAGAGGGTAGGGCGAGAGAGTGTGAGGGCGAGAGAATGGGTAAGCAAGGGAGGGGAGGATGAGAGGCGAGAAGGCAAGAGAGTGGGGAGGGCGAGAGAGTGGAAGGCGAGGGAGGGGATGGCGTGAGGGTGGGAGGGCGAGAGAGTTGGGTGAGCAAGAGATGGGAAGGCGAGAGAGGGAGGGCGACAGAGTGGGTAGGCAAGAGACTGGGAGAGCGAGAGCGCGGTTGGTGAGAGTGGAGAGGGCGAGAGTGTGGGGAGGGTGAAGAGGGGAGGGCGAGAGAGGGGACTAAGAGAGAGGGGAGAGGGTGAGAGAGGGGCAGGCGAGATAGGGAAAGGTCGAGAGAGGGCAGGGAGGGAGGGGAGCGCGAGTGAGGATAGAGGGCGAGAATGGGGACAGAGGGAGGGGAAAGCGATCGGCGAGGGAATGGAGGGTGGGAGGTGAGGGTGAGGAGGAGGGAGAGTGCGAGACAGGGGAGATGGAGGGTGAGGGCAAGAGAGGGAGATGCAAGGAGGGGAGAACGTGCGTGAGAGAGAGGGTGACAGAGGAGAGGGAGGGAGGGGAGGGCGAGAGATGTGGAGGACGAGGGAGGTGAGGGAGGGAGGGGGATGGCGGGAGAGGGGGAGGGCGAGAGAGGGGGTGAAAGAGTTTTAGAGAGGGAGGGGTGGTCAAGAGAAAGTTGTGGGTGAGAGGGGGGAGTGCAAGAGAGGTGAGGGCAAGAGAGGAGGAGGGAGGGGGGAGTGCATGAGGGAAGGAGTAGGCGAGATGGGGAGGAAGGGGAGAGTGAAAGAGGGGAAGGGCGAGAGAGGAGAAGGCGAGAGAGGGAAGTGTGAGAGACGAGGAGGGCGAGAGAGGAGAGGGCGAGAGAGTGGGAGGGCGAGAGAATGGGAGGGGAGAGCAGGAGTACGAGGGAGGGGAGGGTGAGTGAGGGCAGGGCGAGAGAGGGGGAAGGGCAGGGCGAGAAGGGGCAAGGTGAGAAAGGGGAGGGCGAGAGAGGGGACTGTGAGAGAGGGGTGGGCGAGAGAGTGGAGGATGAGAGAGGAGGAGGGCGAGAGAGAGGGGAGGGTGAGAGAAGGGTGGGCGAGACAGGAGAGGGCGAGACAGGGGGAGGGCAGGAGAGGGGAAGGGAGAGAGGAGGGAGGGAGAGAGTGCCGGGCAACAGGTGGAAGGGCGAGGGAGGGATGGCCGAGAGATGGGGAGGGCGAGAGGTGGGAGGACGAGAGAGGGGAGGAAGGAAGGGGAGGGTGAGAGCGGAGGTGAAAGAATTTAGGGAGGGAGGGTGGTCAAGAGAGAGGTGAGGGTGAGAGAGGGGAGGGCGAGAGAGTGGGGAGGGCAAGAGTGGGAAGGGAGGGAAGGGAGGGAGGGGAGGGTGAGAGAGGGGGAGGGAGGGGAGTGCGTGAGGGAGAGAGTGGGCGAGAGAGCGGAAGGAGGGGAGTGAGAAAGAGGAGAGGGCGAGAAAGTGTGAGGGCAAGACGGGAGAGAGCGAGAGAGGGAAGGGTGAGAGACGGGGAGGGCGAGAGAGGGGAGGGCGAGAGAGTGGGAGGGCGAGAGAATGGGAAGGCGAGAGAGGGGTGGGCGAGAGAGTGGGAGGGCGAGAGAATGGGAAAGCGAGGGAGGGGAGGATGAGAGGCGAGAAGGCGAGAGAGTGGGGAGGGCGAGAGAGAGGGGAGTGTGAGAGAAGGGTGGGCGAGACAGGGGAGGGCGAGAGAGGGGAGGGCAGGAGAGGGGAAGGGCGAGAGGAGGGAGGGAGAGGGAGCGGGGCAACAGGTGGAAGGGCGAGGGAGGGGTGGCCGAGGGATGGGGAGGGCGAGAGGTGGGAGGACGAGAGAGGGGAGGGAGAGTGAGGGGAGGGTGAGAGAGGGGGGTGAGAGGGGTCAGGGCGAGAAAGGGGAGAGCGATAGAGTTGGAGGGCCACAGAGGGGGATGGTGAGAGAGGAGACGGCGAGAGAAGGGGTTGGCGAGAGAGAGGGACGGGCACTGGGGGAAGGAGGAAGGGCAGGGAGAGAGGGTGGGAAATGACGATAGAGGGGAGGAAGGAAGGGGAGGGCGAGAGAGGAGCCGAAAGAGTTTAGGGAGGGAGGGTGGTCAAGAGAGAGGTGAGGGTGAGAGAGGGGAGGGCGAGAAAGTGAGGAGGGCAAGAGTGGGAAGGGAGGGAGGGGAGGGTGAGAGAGGGGGAGGGAGGGAGGGGAGTGCGTGAGGGAGAGAGTGGGCGAGAGAGCGGAGGGAGGGGAGTGAGAAAGAGGAGAGGGCGAGAAAGTGTGAGGGCAAGACAGGAGAGAGCGAGAGAGGGAAGGGTGAGAGACGGGGAGGGCAAGAGAGGGGAGGGCGAGAGAGTGGGGAGGGTGAGAGAGTGGAAGGCGAGGGAGGGGATGGCGTGAGGGTGGGAGGGCGAGACAGTGGGGTGGGCGAGTGAGGGGAAGGCGAGAGAGGGAGGGCGACAGAGTGGGAAGGCAAGAGAGGGGGGAGGGCGAGAGCGGAGAGGGTGAGTGAGGGGAGGGCGAGAGCGGGGGAGGGCGAGAGGGGCAGGGGAGAAACGGGAGGGCGAGAGAGGGGGAATGCAACAGAGGGGGACGGTGATAGAGGGGAGGACGAGAGACCGGGACAGCGAGAGAGAGGGAAGAGCATGGGGGGAGGGAGGAAGAGGAGTGAGAGAGGGTGAGAGAAGATGACAGAGGGGAGGAAGGGAGGAGAGGGCGAGAAAGGAGGTGAAAGTGTTTTAGAGGGAGGGGTGAGGGTGAGAGAGGGGAGAGCAAGAGGGGAGGGCGAGAGATGAGGAGGGGGAGTGCGTGAGGGAGGGAGTGGGCGAGATGGGGAGGGAGGGGAAGGCAAAAGAGGGGAAGGGCGAGAGAGGAGAGGGCGAGAGAGGGAAGGGTGAGAGACGGGGAGGGCGAGAGAGGGGAGGGCGAAAGAGTTGGAGGGATAGAGAGTGGGAGGCCGAGATGGGGGAGGGTGTGAGGGGCAAGGGCGAGAGAGTGGAGAGGGAGAGAGCAGGGAAGGTGAAAGAGGCGAGGGCGAGAGAGTGTGTAGGCGAGAGAATGAGAGGGTGAGAGAGTGGAGGATGAGAGAGGAGGAGGGCGAGAGAGAGAGGGGAGGGTGAGAGAAGAGTGGAGCGAGGGAATGGAAATCGAGAGGAAGGGAGAGGGCAAGAGAAGGGAGGGTGTGAGAGGGGGAGGATGAGAGAGAGAGGAGGGCGTGAGAGGTGAGGGAGGGAGGGGAGAGCGTGAGGGAGGGAGAGGGCAAGAGAGGGGAGGGAGAGAGAGGAGGTGAAAGAGTGGAGGGAGAGAGGGGTGGGCAAGAGAGGGGTGAGAGTGAGAGGGACAGGGAGAGAGAGGGGAGGGCGTAAGCGGGGAGGGAGAGATGGAAGGGCGAGAGAGGGGCAGACGAGAGAGGGAAGAGGTAGGGGAGGGCGATAGGGTGGAAGAAGACGAGAGGGGGAAGGTGGTATGGGACGGCGAGAAAATTGTGAGGGCGAGAGAGGGGGGGACAAGAGAGGGGTGGATGAGAGATCAGAGTGCAGGGAAGGGCGGGCGAGTGGACGGAGAGCGAGAGAGGGGGAGGGCGAGAGAGTGTTGAGGGTGAGAGAGTGGAACACGAGAGAAGGGGAGGGTGAGAGAGAGGACAGGGTGTGATAGGGGAGGGAGGGAGGAGCGGGCGAGTAGCTGGGAGAAGACGAGAGAGGCGAGGGAGGGAGGGGAGTGCAAGAGAGGAGGGTGAGAGAGAGGAGAGAGGGAGGGGAGGAGAAGAGAATCGTGAGGGCGAGAGAGAGGAGGGCGAGGGAGGTTTGTGGGTAAGAGAGGGGAAGGCGAGAGAGGGGTGAGGTTGAGAGAGAGGGCAGGGTGTGAGAGGGGAGGGAGGGAGGTGAGGGCGAGTAGCTGGGAGAAGACGAAAGAGGCGAGGTAGGGAGGGGAGGGCGAGAGTGGAGGGAGGGAGGGTAGCACTCATTCTCCGTACAGACACGCTGAAATAGCACTTCCTCAGAACTGACAATCTCACTGTGTAGCACTCCCTCAGTCCTGACGTTTTCATAGTGTGTGGTCCCTCAGTGCTGACTTTCTGATTGTGCAGTGCTCTCCCAGTACAGAGTCTTTGACAGTGTGGCATTCCCTCTGAACTGAACTTCTGATGGTGTGGTACTCCTGCAGCACTGACCCTTTGACAGTGTAGCACTCCCACATTACTGACCCTCTGACAGTGCAGCACTCCCTCAATACTGACCCTCTGATAGTGCAGCACTCCCTCAGGACTGACCCCCTGACAGTGCAGCACTCCCTCAGTACAGACACGCTGACAGTGCAGCACTCCCTCAGCACTGACCCTCTGACAGTACAGCATTCCCTCAGCACTGAACATCTGACAATGCAACAGTCCCTCAGTACTGGCCTTTTGACAGTGTAAGACTCCCTCAGTACTGTCTCTCTGACAGTTGAACACTTCCTCAGTACTGACCCTCCGACAGTGCAGCACTCCCTCAATACTGACCCACTCATAGTATAGCACTCCCTCAGTACTGACCCTCTGACAGTTCTGCACTCCCTCAGTACTGATCCTCTCACAGTTAAGCATTCCCTCAGTCCTGACCCTCTGACAGTGCAACGTTCCCTCCGTACTGGCTCTCTGACAGTGCGGTGCTCCCTCAATACTGTCCATCTCACAGAGCAGCACTCCCTTAGTACTGACCCTCTGACAGCGCGACACTCCCTCAGGACTGACCTTCTGAAAGTCTGCACTCCCACACTACTGACCCTCTGACAGTGCAGCACTCTCTCAGTACTGATCCTCTGACATGCAGCACTCCCTCAATACTGATCCTCTGACAGTGCAGCACTCTCTCAGGACTGACCTTCTGAAAGTGCTGCACTCCCTCAATACTGACCGTGAAAGTAGTACCAATCTGAAGTGAGGAATTAAAAGGGCTAAAAGGAGACACAAAATATCATTAACAAACAGGATTAAGGAAAATCCCAAATCCTTTTATTCATATATTAGGAACAAGTGGGTGACTAGAGAAAGGGTTGGCCCACTCAAGGACAAAGGAGGAAAGTTATGTGTGGAGTCAGAGAAAATGGATGAGATTTTTAATGAGTGCTTTACGTCGGTATTCACCAAGGAGAGGGAAATGACAGATGTTGAAGTTGGGGATAGGTGTTTGATTACTCGAGGTCAAGTCGATTTAAGGAGGGAGGAAGTGTTGGGTATTTTAAAAAGCATCAAGGTGGACAAGTCCCCAGGTCGGGATGGGATCGATCCCAGCTTACTGAGGGAAGCAACAGAGGAAATAGCTGGGGCCTTAATCGATATCTTTGTACCAATCTTGAACATGGATGAGGTCCCAGAGGACTGGAGAATTGCTCATGTTTAAGAAGGGTAGCCAGGATAATCCAGGTAACTATCAACCAGTGAGCCTGACGTAGTGGTAGGGAAGCTGCTGGAGAAGATACTGAGGGATAAGATCTATTTACATTTGGAAGAAAATTGACTTATCAGTTATAGGCAGCATGAATTTGTGCAGGGAATGTCATGTCTTACCAACTTTATAGAATTTTTTGCAGAAGTAATGAAGTTGATTGATGATGGAAGAGCTGTGGATGTCATACACATGGATTTCAGGAATGCGTTTGATAAAGTTCCTCATGGTAGCCTGATAAAGCAATTTAAGTCGCATGGGGTCCAGAGTGTACTCACTAGATGGAGAGAGAACAGGCTGCACAACAGGAGACAGACAGTGGTAGTGGAGGGGAGTTTCTCAAAATGGAGAACAGGAATCCGTGCTGGTACCGCTCTTGTTTTGGAAAGACATAAATGATCTGGAGGAAGGGATACGTGATCTGATTCGCAAGTTTGCAGATGATACTAATGTTGGTGGAGTAGCAGATAGTGAAGGGGACTTTCAGAGAATGTAGCAGAATATAGATAGATTGGACAGTTGGGCAGAGAAACGGATGGATGGAGTTCAAACCAGGCAAATGCGATCTGATGAATTTTGGAAGATCCAAATCTGGAGTAAACTGTACGGTGAATGGAACACCCTGGGAAAATTGATGCCCAAAGAGACCTCGGTGTTCAGGTCCACTGTACCCTGGAGGTGACAACACAGGTCGATAGAGTGGTCAAGAAGGCGTATGGCATGTCTTCCTTCATCAAACGTGGTATTCAGTACAAGAGTTAGAAGGTCATATTAGAATTATATCAGATTTTGGCTTGGCCAGATTTGGAATATTGCCTCCAGTTCTGCTTGCCACATTACCAGAAAGATGTGGATGCTGTGGAGAGGGTGCAGAGGAGGTTCAGCAGGATTGCCTGGTATGGAGGGCACTAGCTATGAAAGTTTAATAGATTACGATTATTCTCATTAGAAAGTTGAACGTTGCCGGGGGACCTGATTGGGGTCTACAAAATCATGAGAGGTACAGACAGGATGGATAGCAAGAAGCTTTTTCCCAGAGTGGGGGACTCAATTACTCGGGGGTCATGAGTTCAAGGTGAGAGTGGAAACATTTAAGGGAGATATGCGTGGAAAGTCCTACACACAGAGAGTGATTGGTCCTGAACACGCTGCCAGTGGAGGAGGTAGAGGCGGACACAACAGCATCATTTAAGATTTATCTAGATAGATACATGGATGGGCGGGGAGCAAAGGGAAACAGACCTTTGGAAAATTGATGACAGGTTTAGATGGAGGATATGTACCAGTGCAGGCTAGTAGGGCCGAAGGGCCAGTTCTTGTGCTGTAATTTTCGTTGTTTGTTCTTTGAACTGAGGACGCTCAAAGGAACATAGTGATCTTGGGGTGCTTCTCCACTGATCCCTGAATATGGCAAGACAGGTTAACAGAGCAGTTATGAAGGCATAGGGGACACTTGGCTTGGTCATTTCAGATATTGGCTATAAAAGCAGGAGGAGATGTTGCAGTTAAGCAGAACATTGGTGAGGCCACAGGTGGAGTACTGTGTGCAGTTCAGGTCACCACACTGTAGGAAGGAGGTGATTGCACTGGATGGGGTGCAGAGGGGAATCACCAGGATGTTGTGTGGGATGGAACCTCTCAGTGATGATGAGAAATTGGATCAGCTCGGGTTGTTTTCTTCAGAGCAGAGAAGGTAGAGGGGGGGGACCTGATCGAGGTGTAGAAGGTGATGAGGGGAATGGACAGGGAGGATAGAAAGCAGCTGTTCTCCTTCGTTGGAGGGTCAATAACAAGTTGGCTCACATTCAATGTCAAAGATAGGAGGTCTCAAGATGTTTTGAGGCAAGTGTTTTTTACCCAGATGATGGTGGGGGTCTGGAATTCACAGCCTGGGAAGGTAGTTGAGGTGGGAAACCTCACAAACTTTAAAAAGTACTTGGGTGAGCAGTTAAAATGCCATAATATTCAAGCTATGGGCCTCATGCTGGGAAGTGGGACTGGTATAGGTTTAGTGTAGTTTGGCTGGTACACAGTTAATGGGCTGAAGGGCCTCTTCTATACTGTGTGATTTTATGGTTCTGTTGTGTGCAGTTTTGTTTTCCTTATCTGAGGAAGGATGTTCTGGCTGTGGAGGGAGGGCAGCGAAGGTTTACCAGACTGATTCCTGGAATGTCAGCACTTAGATCTGATGAGAAACTGGATTGGTTAGGATTATATTCACTGGAGATTAGAAATTTGAGAGGAATCACATTGAAACCTGTAAAATCCTAACAGGGCAAGACGGGAAAGCACAAGAATTATGTTCCTGATGACTGGAGAGTTCCTGAGAGTCCAGAACCAGGAATTACAGTTTAAAGAAAAGGGAAAGGCCATTTCGGACTGAGATGAGGAGACATTTCTTTAGCCAGAGAGTGGGAAGCTAGTGGAATATTCTGTCCCAGAAAGCAGTTGAGCCCAAAACAGTAAATGTTTTCAAGAAGGCGACAAATATAGATATTAGGACGAAAGGGATTAAAAGTTATGGGAAAAAATGGGAGCAGGGGACTAAGTTGGATGATCAGGCATGGTCATATTGACTGGCAGAGCTGACTCAAAGGGCTGAATGGCCTCCTTCTGCTCCTAGTTTCTTTGTTTCTATGTTTGAGAGACTGTTCATAAATATGGAAACATGGAATTATAGAGTCATAGAGTCATCGAGTCCTACAGCACAGATACAGGCCCTTTGGCCCAAACTGGACCGTGCTGACCAACATATCCATCCACACTAACCCCATTTCTCTGCACTTGGCCCATATCCTTCAAATTACCTACTATCTATGTATTTGTCCAAATGCCTTTTAAATGTTGTTGATGTACACGCCTCAATCAATTCAGTGGCAGCTCATTCCATATGAGTACCACACTCTGTGTAAAAATGTTGTCCCTCAGGTTTCCGTTTATTCTAACCTTCAACTGATGCCCTCTAGTGCTTGATTTTCTAACCCTGGGACAAAGACTGAGTGCATTCACCCTATCCATGTCTCTCAAGATCTTATACACTTCTAAAAGATTCCCCTTAAGTCTCCGACACTCTTCAGAAAAATGTCCTAGCTTGTCCAACTTCTCCCAAAAACTCAGATGGTGAAACCTGGCAACATCCTTGTAAATTTATTCTGCACTCTTTCCAGTTTAATAATATCCTTCATATAACAAGGTGACCAAAACTGAATACAATACTCAAAGTGCAGCCTCACCAACGTCATGTACAATTGAAACATAACTTCCCAAGTTCTACACCCAGTGCCCTGACTGATGACGGCCAGTGTGCCAAAAGCCTTCTTCACTGCCCTGTCGAACGTGACTCAACTTTCAGAGAACTGTGCACCTGAACTCCGAGATCCCACTGTTCCACTACAGTCCTTCAGGCCTTACCATTCACCATGAAACTCCTACATTGATTTCACTTTCCAAAATGCAAGACCTCATACTTATCTACATTAAACTCAATTTATCATCTCTTTTCCCACTTCCACAGCTGATCAAGGTCCTGCTACAATATCTGATAACCTTCCTCATTGTCCACAATACCGGCTATTGCAATGTTTTCTAAATCATTGATATTGATAACAAACAGTAATGGGCCCAGCATCAATCCTGAGGCATTCCACTAGACACAGGCCTCCAGTCTGACAAGTATCCTTCCACTATGTCCCTCTGCTTTCTCCCATTCTCGCCAGTTAGAGAAAAGTATTTATCTTTGGTTAGAAATTAGTTTGGAGGAGACAGAGAGGAGGGAAAATGTGTTTGCTGTCCAATGAGCAAAATATGGATAGTGGTGTCCCCAGGGTACTGGGCTGGAACCTCAGCATTTCACGATATTTCTAAATGACTTGGATGAAGGAATAGACAGCCATATATCCAAGATTGTTGATCACACTGAGTGAGGCAGTTTGGAGGAGATTACAGAGATCGGAAGAGTGGAGGACAGGGAGGGACTTGAGAACAAGGATGAGGATTTGAAAATCGAGGTGTTGCTGGATCAGGAGCCAATGTAGGCACAGGGTGCAGGGGGATGGAGGAATGGGCTTTGGTGCAAGTTCGGATATGGGCAGCATAATTTGGGATGAGCTGAAGGTTACGAAGGGCTGTGATGTGTGCAAGCACAACATTGGTATGGTCATGATTGGAGTCCCACAGGCATGACTGAGATTTTCAGTAGCTGGTCCGTGTGAGATGGAACATATGGGACTCAGATCAGCCTCAAAGATGAGGCCAAGTTTGTAAAGAGTCTGGTTGAGCAGCAGATAGTGCTCAGGGAGAGGGATGGAGTTTATATCAGGATCTGAAGGGGATGGCTTTGATCTTACCAATGTGTTTCCCAGTAAGTCTGGCTCCTCCGTCCTGACTGCTCTTAGCTGCTGTGATGGTCACTGATTGGACCCTTATTATTAGAGATTCTGACCACAGCGGAAAGCCCCAATGTAAAAAATAACTGCAAAGACTGTCAGAGCACAAGGTTGAAACTTCACCAAAAGAGGAAGTGAAAGAAGGAGCTCGGAGCAGCTGGACGTTTGTTAATGAGACGGGAGAAAACTGTGAACTGTCTGCACTACCTGGAACCTGACAGCACAGAAGGCTGGTTCTGGGATTTTTCTTTTCAGAAACAGCACAGTGATGGTAAAAAAGGACAGTCACTCTCTCACAAACACACACGCCTGCACTCGGAGATCAGAAACAGAATCCAGCAGCAGCTCTGTCTCCAAGCTGTGAAACCTGCACAGAATTGTTCTCTCATTCAGTTTATAACTGGCAGGAGTTGCCCTGGGAATCCTCACCATTAACTATGGAACCCAGGATGCCTCGTAACAGCAGGTCTAACATGGGGTAAGAAACCTCCTGCTGATTACCACATAGCACCGCCCTCCCCTCCAACCTCAACTGAGCAGTCAGTCCTCCTCTGTGTTGAACAACACTTGGAGGGGGCACAGAGGATGGGAATGATGCAGGATATACTCTGAGTAAGGGACTTCAAAGTCCACCATCAAGAGCTGCTCAGAAGCATCACTACTAAGCAAACTGGTCAAGTTCCACCTGATTCAGCTGCTCGACTGGACATGGGCCAAAGTGGTGAGGGAACCAACAAGAGGAAAAAAATGTACTCACTATCACCCTCACCAATCTGCCTGCTGCTGGTGTATCTGCCCATGACAGTATCAGTAAGAGTGACCGTCACACACTACGTGCGGAGACAAAATCCCATCTTCGCATTGAGATTACCTTACATTTTGTTGGGTAAGAGATATGGGATGCCAGGAAGAATTTTTTTTTTCGCAGCAATTGGTAATGGCTTGGAAATTAGTGCCACGTCAGGTGAGGCAGGGGAAGACACTCAGTGATTACAATGGCAGATTGGACGGGCTCTTGATGGAAATAAACCTGCAAGGCCCTGGGGGTAGAGTATGGGAGGGGCTGGGACTGACCGGATTGCTCCATGAAATGGCAGCATTTACACACTTAGTCTCACCTTTACACAAAGACTGGGAGAAACAGACAAACCAGTTCACAGAAGTGTTTTCTCAAGCAAAACACTCTTCAACCAATTCAGAGAACACACCAGTATAGATTTACGAGAATAAAGCAGCAAATCAATGGCAAGGGAACAGCGAACCAAAAGTGATGGAACTGAACAGTATATTCAATAGCACAAACAACGAGAGAGGGAGGGATGAAGGGCAGGACGGCAGAGAGGATACTCTCGGGGTCTGAAAGCTCCGCTGTCAATGGTGGGATGGAGGAAGCAGCAATGGGCAGGAGACCAGAGACAGAAGATGGAAGGGGAGGGAGGGAAGGTGAGTCGACAGCAGGACACACAGTGAAGGAGGAGGGACGCCATGGAGGCAATTGGCTGGCAGTGAGGTCAGATTCTGGAACAACTGTAGTTCTAAGACAGGGAAGGGACCACTCCATTTCAGACAAGTTGGGGTTTATGGAATGTGGCTTCAGGAAGCTGGGAGAGGACATTGAAATCATAGAGTCAGGAGGTGGGACGAGTAGGAATTGGGGTTTCTGTGGCCAAGAGGCTGAGGTAGTGCAGAGACAAACAATGATGTTCAGATTGAAATAAGAGACCTCTGTGATGGACAGGATGTGGGGTTACAGCTCAGGTACTGGACAGTCCAGTGGGAAGGAGGCTCATGTTTACTGTTTATTGGTCCTATGGGAAGGTGTCCCATGTTTGCATCATCATAGAGTCATAGAGGTTTACAGCGTGGCATCATGCCCTGCAGCTCAATTCATCCATGCCGACCAAGTTTCCAAAAGTGAACTAGTCCCATCTGCATGCGTTTGGCCCAATCCTCTCTAAATCCTTCCTCTCCATGTTCCTGTAAACATGTCCTTGAACTGTAGTAATTGTACTCCCCTCTCCCACTTCCTCTGGCAGCTCATTACACATACACACCAACCTCTGTGTGAAAAATCTTGTCTCTCATGTCCCTTCTAATTCTTTCCATTCTCAACTTAAACCTATTCCTTCTCGTACTGGACTCTCCTACCCTGGGGAAAAATAAAAACTTTGGCTATTCACCTCATCTATGGCCCGAATGATTCTATAAACCTCTCTAAGGTCACCCCTCAATCTCCTGCATTTACTGGAAAAATCTCTCGGCCTATCCATCCTCGCCTTTAACCGAAACTCACCAACCTTGGTAACATCCCTGTTAATCTTTCTTTTACCCAAACTAGTGTAATAACTTCCTTCCAATAGCAGGATAAGCAGGAATGTACACAGTGTCCAAATGTGGCCTTACCAACGCCTTGTACAGCTGTAACATGATGTCCCATCTCCTGCACTCCCTGCTTTGACCAATGAAGGTGAGCGTGCCAAATACCTTCTTCACCATCCTGTCTACCTGTAACGCTACTTTCAAGGAGCGGTGTACCTGTACCTCTCAGTTTATCTTTTCAGCAACACCATTAGTTCGACCATTAGTTGTGTAATTCCTGCCCTGGTTGGTCTTACCAAAATGCAACTCCTTACATTTATCGAAATTAAGCTCCATCTGGATTTGTTGACCCACTGGCCTAGTTGATGAAGATGACATTGCATTCTTCGATAACCTTCTTCCCTCCCCACGATGCCAACAATTTTAATGTCAGCCACAAACTTACTGACCATTCCTGCTATTTTCTCATCCAAATTCTTCATATAAATGATGGATCCAGGATTGATTCTTGTGGCAGACGGCTGGTCACTGGCCTCCAATCTGAAGAACAACCCTCTCTCAACAGTCTCTGCCTCCTACCATCAGGCCCATTTTATATCCAATTAGATTAGATTACTTACAGTGTGGAAACAGGCCCTTCGGCCCAACAAGTCCACACCGACCCGCCAAAGCGCACCCACCCAGACCCATTCCCCTACATTACCCACGCACCTAACACTACGGGCAATTTAGCATGGCCAATTCACCTAACCTGCACATTTTTGGACTGTAGGAGGAAACCGGAGCACCCAGAGGAAACCCGCGCAGACACGGGGAGAATGTGCAAACTCCACACAGTCAGTCACCTGAGGCGGGAACTGAACCCGGGTCTCTAGCGCTGTGAGGCAGCAGTGCTAACCACTGTGCCACTGTGCCGCCCATTAATTGGTTAGCTCTACCTGGATCCTCTGTGATATAATCTTACTAAGCAGTCTACAATGGGGAACCTTATCTAAGGCCTTGCTAAAGTCCATGTCGATGATGTGTACTGATCTATCTTTATCTATTTATTTCTTCAAAAACTCAACTATCCACTTGCCTCCATTAGAAGGGCAAGTGAATAGGAGGACCACATTTACTGGTCTTCTTGGAGTATCCAGTCAGAAGGAGGTCCATGTTTACTAGTCTCCTTTGGAGTGTCCATTAGGAAGCAGGCCAACATTTCCTGGTCTTTATTGGAGGCTCAAGCAGGAACAATGCCCATGTTTACTGGTCTCTGTTGGGAGCTTCAGTGGGAAGGAGGCCCATGTCTCTCCATGGGGCACTCTCGTGGACTGACATCCATGTTTACTGAACTCTGTTGGAGAGTCCAGTGCATCGTGGACACCATGGTGGGTGTGGGGTTCAGTTCCTTTCTGTTGTAACTGTGTGATGGTCCAACCCTCATCCCAGTAAAACACCCTGACTCAGAGACTGATCGTGGAAGGGGAAGGAGAGGGGAAGGGATTGGAACATGTTGTGAATGGGCAGTATGGGTCAGTAGGTCAGAGCCTGTCCTGTCCCTCCAGCTCACACTGATGGCTTGAGGATCTCCTCTCTCTGCAGGGCCTTCATGGAATGCGATTTGTGTTCAAACCAGTCCCCAGTGGGAATAGGCCAACAGCACAAAACTGCCCTTCATTTAACACGAATCTGTCCATCTTCCTGAGAGATACCAAAAACTGGTCAATGTGGAAATAGGCCTTTACTCCAGGAGAAGGGTTAACATCCATTTGTGGGGCAGAGCAGAGAGAGATTAATCCTGAATTCAACTGTCACCACCTGGGACACTGTGAGAAAGAGAGAGAAGCGAGACAGAGAAAGAGAAATAGAGGTCAAGTCGGATGCAGAGAAGGAGGGAGAGACAGATGGAGAAATAGAGAGGGGTAGGTAACATTTGGAAGCTTTCAATTGAAGTGAGAGTTGGAGCGAGTGACGGAGAAAGTGAGAGATGGAGAAAGATTATGAGACGGAGTGAGGAAGCGTGAGTGAGTTGGAGAGAGTGGCTATGAGACAGAGTGAGAGAGAGAGAATATGAGAGAGATTAACAGTGGGAGAGAGAGAGATAGATATAGAGAGATCAAAGTAGCAGATGTGAGACAGAAAGGGGAAAAGAGAGAGGTCCTCTTCACCACATTCTGGGAAGGATGTGATTGTCGTTGAAAGGGGGCAGAGGAGATTTCCCAGGATGCTGCCTGGGATGGAGGGTCAGCTATGCGGAAAGATTGGAAAGGTTGAGGTTGTTTTCCTTGGAGAATTTAAGGTTGAGAGGGACCTGATAGAGAGGTATAAGATCATTGTTGGCAGTGATATGTTGCATAGGAAGGCACTTTATACAAGAGTAAAGGACACAATAACCAGGCACAGAGATTGAAGGTAACACAGACATAGACACATAGAAACTTGGAGCAGGAGCAGGCCATTCGGGCCTTTGAGTCTTGTGTGTCATTCAGTATGATCATGGCTGATCCTCTCTCTCAATGCTGTGTTACTGCTTTCTCCCCATTTCCTTCATGCTGTTAAAATGCAAAACATCTATCTCTCTTTTTTTCTTGAATATATTCAGTTCCTTATCCTTCACAGCCGTTTGTGGGAGAGAATTCATCAGGTTGACCATCCTCTGAGTGAAGAAATGTTTCCTCATCTCAGTCCTAAATGGTCTACCCCGTATCTCCCTGAGACTGCGTCCCCTGGTTCCAGATTCCCCAACCAGGGAAATATCCTTCCTGCCCGGGCCTGTTAAAATGTTATATGTTTCAATCAGATCCCCTCTTATCCTTCTAAACTCGAGAAAGTCCAGGCCCAGTTGAGTTTCAGAGTGAGAGGAGAATTGAGGAGAAATGTTTTCACCCAGAGGGTGGTGGGAGTCTGGAACTCACTGACTGAAAGGCTGCTTGAGTCACAAACTCTCGTGACAATGGAGCAGTGTTTAGATATTCACACGTGTTGCTGTGGCCCCCAGGGTAACGGGCCAAGAGCTGGAGGATGGGACTAGTGTAATCAGATCTATGTTTACCAGCACAGACACAATGGGCCAAATGGCCTCATTCAATGTTGTTCACATCAATCACTCTCTGAGACAGACAGACAGAGAGAGAGAGAGATAGAGAGAGAGAGAGAGAGAGAGAGAGAGAGAAGGGGAAGTGTGAGGGTCTGACGTGGCTCTCACTGCCTGATCCCATTTACATACTGAGGAACGCCCAGTCAGACTCTCACAGGCTGCAGCTTTATAAAGCAGAGCCCAGTGAAGGGAGAGTTTATCAGGAACCAGGCACAGGAACAGGAACACACACCATGATTTCACACATGCAGCTGATCTGGCCCCTGGCATTCTGTATCGCAGGTACAAATCTCTCTCCTTCCACCTTGAATCTTTAGCTGCTCTCCATTTCACTCCAATTCCACTGACTTGTGATTGAAGGGAAAATGCTGAAACCAGAGGAATGCTCAGAGTCTCCAACAATCTCTCATTTAACAGGCTCTTTCTGTGACAGTTCTGACTTCACTGTGTTTCTCACTGACCCTTCAGGTATCAGTGGGGACATCATCATGACTCAGTCTTCCCCGCTGCTGTCAGTGGGACTGAGCCAGACTGCAACACTCACCTGTACGGCCAGGCAAAGCATTGGCAACTACCTTGCTTGATACCAGCAGCGAGAAGGTCAGAAACCCTCTCCCTTGATCTATGATGCAACAAATCGATTCACAGGAGTCTCCGAGAGATTCACCGGCAGTGGATCAGGGACCAGTATCACCCTGAAAATCAGCAACGTTCAGAATAAGGATGTCGCTGACTATTACTGTCAGCAGCATTAGAGCTACCCTCGACATAATGATACAGAGCCGTACAAAAACCTCAAAGCACACAGAATCACCTCCTGTACTGACACATCCACAGTTATATAAAATGCATAATAATGGACACACAGTCCCACCGACTGAACTGATATGTCCCACAGTTAGATCTAAATGAAACGGAACACATTACCCAATTCTGGGATTGTCAATGTCCCCTACACACTCCAGTCGCTGTGGTGTCCACCGCTCACTGAAGGCCTCAAGTTTCCCCCTTACACTCCATGGCCACATGTGAAGAGCAGCTGCAAGATTTAACAACGAAAAATAAAGTTCACAACCCAGAGGCAGAGACAGAAAGACACATGAATGAGGGAGAGACTGAGAGGGGCACAAAGAGGGTGAGAGTGATCGACAGACTGGGAGACAGGGAGAAGTTGAGAGTGATGGGGGGTAGCTAGAGAGCTGAGGTGTTTGTACAGCCTCTGCACTGGGAGCTCTCACTGTGGCTTACGTTTGGTAAAGGAACCAAACTCCGACTGAGTAAGTAAACCTCAATCCTCTGTTATTAACCCTGTCAATACTGAAACTTTCTAAATCACAAATGCTGAATTGCTGCAGGTGTTAGTGGGGAGCTGCAGTGAATGAAATGGTTGATTGAGGAGCACTGTGTCTGACAGGATGTCCCGCTGTATCTCTTTAGTTCTATTGCCCCCTTTAAGCAACAAGATATAAGTCAATATGTTTTACTCACTGTGTGGAGGAGCTCTGTCCATTTGCAGCCTGTGGTCCCATTCCTGCAGCATGGAGTGAAATCAGTGAGTAGCCTCCTGCCAGTCCCATTGTGACGGACACGGGCAAAGTTTGATGTGAGCTCTGGCTCCCTGTCCCAGTCTCTGATCTCACTGACCTCAGCAGCAGCAGCAGCAGCAGCAGCACAGTGAGACACAGAGCACCCACCTCCCCCAGCTTTAATACTGCTCAATCAGACAATCACAGAGTTGTTACAGTGCACACGGAGGCCGTTCTGCCCATCCTGTCTGTTCCGGCTCTCTGAATGAGCAATTCACTGAGTGTCATTCTCCTGCCTTCTCCCTGTCACTCTGCACATTGTTCCTTTTCAAATAACAGCCTCATTCCCTTTGGAATGTTTCAATTGAAACTGCCTCCACCACACTCTCAGGCAGTGCATTCCACACCTTAACCACCCACTGGCTAAAAATGTTGTTCCCTCATCTCACTTTTGCTTCTTTTACCAATTATTTTCAATCCATGACCTCTCCCTCGCAATTCTTTCTCAGGTGGGAACATTTTCTCCGGATTTACTCAGTTCAGACCCCTCCTGATTTTGAATTTCTCAATCAAATCTCCTCTGTGCCTTCTCTTCTCTGAGGAAAACAGTCCCAACTTCTCCAGTCTATCTTCATAACTAACATCCCTCATCCTCGATGGGTCAGATAGCCCACTCCTGCTCCTATTTCTAATGTTCTTATTACCTTATGTTCCTATGTGAAAGACACACATCAGATTTCCGCTTAACACTCTGTGGCTGTACCTTCCCAGTCTTATTCCCAACACTCCGTGCAGTCCCATCCTTACGCAGTGACCCTGATTTAGAATTTATTACTCTCTCTCCCTCACTCTGAAACTGGGTAAGAAGTTCTATTCCTTATTCTGGTGCTATCTATCTCTCTCTGGATTCTGTGCCCCTCTGTGTTCCTCTGTGATATTCCCTCCTGTATCCCACAGCCCAGCCAAGTTAGTTTAAACCCTCTCCAACAGCACGAGTAAATCATCCCAAAGGAACTCAGTCCCAGGTCTGTTCAGGAGCAGCCCATCTGGTCTGTACATGTCCATCTCCCCCCAAAGCGAGTCCCAATGTTAAAATAATCTGTAGCCCTTCCTCCTGGACTGTCTTTTCAGTTCCACAGTCACCTGTGCTATCCTCCTCTTTCTGTTCTCACTTGCGTGGGGCACTGGGGGTAATCTTGGAGATTCCTATTTTTGAGCTCCTGCTGCTAATTCCCTCTAGAACTCCCTAAATTCTGACTGGAGGACCACATCCCTTTCCTCCCTCTGTCACTGGGACCGATGTGGACCACCACTGCTGCCTGTTCCCCATCTCCCCTCAGGATGCTCTGCAGCTGCTCAGTGACAGACTTGACCCTGGCACCAGGGAGACAACACACCATCCTGGATTCCCATCTGCGGCTGCAGAAACACCTATCGATGCCCTCACTCTCGAATCTCCTCTCGCTGTCGCTCTTCCAGTCTTCCTTGTGCCCCCCCCACCCTGTACAGCTGAGACCTCCCCCTCCCCCCCCCCCACCCCCCGTGGTGCCAGGGACTTGGCTCTGGCTGCACTCCCCAGATGAACCATCATTCTGATCAGGATTCCAAACTGAATCCTGGTTGGAGAGTGGGATGCACTCACGGGATTCCTGTACTAGCTGCCTGGTCCTTTTGGACTGTCTGCTACTTCCCCATTCCCTCTTTTCCTGCATACTCTGAAACTGCAGAGTGACCACATCTAGAAACGTGCTCTCCACGGAGCTCTCAGCCTCATGGACGCCCCGCACTAACACCAGCTGCTGCTCAAGCTCCAAAACCCGGAGTTCCAACTACAGTCACTGACCACACTTCCTGTGCTTATGGTATTAGGAAGCAGGACAAGCAGTTCCCTCATGCAACCTGATGCTCACCCTCACCACTCCCTGATTATCTTTTGTCAAAGTTCTTTTGAGAAACAGTAACCGCAGTGCTCACAATCCAGTCCTTTCAATTTCCGTAGAATCATAGAATTCCTACGGTATGGAAACAGGCCATTTGGTCCAACAAGTCCACACTGACCCTCCGAACAGTAACCCACCCAGACCCATTTCCCTACCTTTTTAACCTACATGTACTCATGACACATGTTCCTAACCTACACTATGGGCAAATTAGCATGGCCAATTCATCTAACCTGCACAGCTTTGGACTGTGGGAGGAAACCAGAGCACCCAGAGGAAATCCATGCAGGCACAGGGAGAACATGCAAACTCCACACAGACAGACGACCGAGGCTAGAATCAAACCTGGGTACATAGCGCTGTGAGGCAGCAGGGCTAACCACTGAGTGACCGTACTTCCAGTTTTCCAGGGGTTAAAGGAACCTCTACATGAACTCAAAATACTTAAGATATAGGAGCAGAATTGGGCCAGTCAGAAGAGAGTCTGCTCTGCCATTTGATCTTGTGTGATGTGTTTCTCAACCCCATTCTCCTTTTAACTTTTGATCTCCTTACTAATTAAGAACCTATCTGTCTCTGTTTTAAACGCTCTCAACACCGGGGCCTCCATAGACATCTGTGACAATGAATTCCGCAGATTCACCACCCTGTGGCTGAAGAAATGTTTCCTTATCTCAGTTCTGTCGGATCATTCTTCACTCTGAGGCTTTGCCTTCGGGCCCTAGTTTCTTCTTTTCGTGGAAACACTTCTCTATGTTCTCCAGGCCTCTCAATATTCTGTAGTTTCAATAAGATTCCCCCCTCATCTTTCTAAACACAATTGTATACAGATCCAGAATCCTCAACCACTCTTTATATGACACTCCCTTCATTCCCAGGATCATTCGTATTCTTTCTCACTTTTTCCTCTGGACCCTCTCCAATGACAGCATATCCTTCCTTAATAAGGAGACCAAAATTCCAAATGTGGTCTGATTACACGCTTATACAAACTCAGCAGTACACCTCTGACGTTAAAGTTAATGCTAACATTGTAATTGCCTTTCAAACAGCCAATGGTGAACCTGCACGTTAACCTTCAGAGAAACCTGAGCAAGGACTCCCAATTCTCTTTGTGCTTCAGATTTCTGAAATCTTTCCTCACTTAGAAAACAGTCTGTGCCTCTATTCTTCCCACCAAAGTAAATAGCCTCACAAGTCCCCGCATTGTACTCCACCTGCCACTTTTTTGCACATTCTCCTAGCCTGACCAAGTCCTACTGCAATCTATCTCCCCCACCTCCTCAAATCAACCAGTCTTTTCACCAATTTTTGTGTCATCTACAAACATATGAACAATGTCTTCAGTTCCTTATCAAGATTGTTAATAGATAATGTGAATAGTTGTGGTCCCAACACCGATCCCTGCGGCTCGACACAAAGCACCAACAGCCATCCAGAAAAAAATCCCTTTGTCCCTACTCTCGCCTTTGTGCCGGTCAGCCAATCCTCTACACTTCGCAGTGCCTTGCTCCTGACAGCATGGGCTCTTATTTGACTTAGCAGTCTCCTTAATTGTCCCCTGTCAAAGGCCTTGTGGAAATTCAAATGGATCACATCCACTGGCTCTTCTTTGTCTAACTCATTTGTTACCTCCTCAAAGTTTTCTAACAGATTTATCAGGCATGCCTTTCTTTGATGAAGCTGTGCTGACTCAGCCCAATTTTACCAGGCTGCAATTTTACCAGACTTAAGGGTGAGATTCCAAATACCTGCAATCTCACCATTACTTAGACCTCTAAAATCTTACCAATGACCGTGGTCAGGCGAACCAGCTTGTAATGTCCATTCTCTGCCTTCCTCCTTTCTGAAACAGGGATGTTACATTCACTATTTTCTAGTCTTCTGGGACCACCCCGACTCCAGTGATTTCTGAAAGATCACAGCCAATAGCCCTACAATTACCTTAGCTATCTCCATCGAAACTCTGGAGTGTAGTCCATCGGGTCTGAATGATTTATCCACCTTCAGACCTTTCAGCTGCCTCAACCCCTCCACCTTAGTGAGGCCCTCTTCACTCACTTCTGCTCCTAACTCTCTTGAAGGTCAGGTGTACTGGCTGATATTTAAGCATCATGGTTAGCCACAGGTGAGGTCCCAGAAGACTGGAGGATAGCGAAAACTGTGCCATTGTTCAAAAAGGGCTGAAAAACAAAAGCCTGAGAACTATAAGCTTAACATTTGTGTTGGGCAAGTTGTTTGATAAGATAAGATACACATGCATTTGGAAAGTGTGGATTTGATTAGGAGTTGTCAGCATGACTTTGTGAGTGGGAGAATATGCCTCACAAATTTGTTAAGGTACTTTGATGAATTGACCAGGAAGGTTGATGAGGGCAGGATGGTAGAAGTGGTCTATATGGCCTTTGATAAGGTTCCACATGGTAGGCTGTTATGGAAGGTTAGATTGCATGGAATCCAAGGTGACCTGGCAAATTGGATACACAATTGGCTTGATGGTAGAAAGCACAGGGTAATCGGGGAAGAATCCTTATTTTACTGGAGGCCTGTGACTAGTGGAGAGCCTCAGGAGTCAGTGCTGGGCCCATTGCTGTTTGTTATCTATATCAATGTTATTGATGAGAATGCACAAGGCATGGTTAGTTAGTTTGTTGATGACACTCAAATAAGCAGCATCGTGGACAGTGCGGACAGTTATCAGAAATTGCAGCAGGACCTTGCTCAGCTGGGGAAGTGGGCCGAGAAATGACAAATAGAGTTTAATACAGATAAATGTGAGGTCTTGTATTTTGGGAATTTAAGGCAAGGTAGGAGTTTCATGGTGAAAGATAGGGCTTTACGAATATAGTGGAAAAGAGGGTCCTTAGAATTCAGGTAAGCAGTTCTCTGAAATTGGAGTCACAGGTAGATAGAGCAGAGAAGAGAGCTTTTTGTGCAGTGCCCTTCATCAGTCAGGGCATTGACTACAGACGTTGGGAAGTTATGCTGCAGTTATACAGGATATTGGTGAAGCCACACTTGGAATATTGTGTTCAATTTTGGTCACTTTGTTACAGGAAGGATGTTATTAAACTGAAAAGAGTGCAGAAGAAATTTGCAAGGATGTTGCCAGGATTCAATGGTTTGAGTTAAAGGGTAAGTACGTTTTTCTTTAGAGTGTAGGAGACTGAGGGAGGACCTCTTCAGATCATGAGAGGCATGGATAGGGTGAATTCACTCAGTCTTTTGCCCAAGGTTTGCGAATATGGACTACAGCTCATTAGTTTAAGGTTAGAGGGGAAAGAATAAAAGGGAACCTGAGGAGCAACCCTTTTTACACATAGGATTGTTCGTATATGGAATGAGCTGCCAGTGGAAGTGGTTGAGGTGGGTACATTAATAACATTTAAAAGGCATTTGGAAAAAATACAGCAAAGGAAAGGATTCAGAAGGATACGGGCCAAGTGCAGGATTAGCGTGAATGGACATTTTGGTTGGCATGGACCAGTATGGTCCAAATGGCCTGGGACCATGCTGTAGGACTCTGTGACATTGTTATGGACCAGGCCAGACCCTTCGAAACATTTTAAGTATGCAGCCCAGACCTTACGTTTTCGAATTGTGTCAAGCAAATGTAACCTGGATATTCCAGGATTGATACAACTGGCCAAACCACTCAGCTTGAAGGAAAAGAGTATTTATTTACAATCAAAAGAAAACAGAATTTAGAAAAACTTAACTATTTGAAAACCCAACTGACAAAAAAAATGTAACTTGACAAAGAGCTGTTCCACTTTGCTTCAATAGCCTTGGCAAAAAGGTATATATAAACACAGGGGTTCTAACAGGAGAGGAATTTCAGACAGTGAGTCCACTGGAAAATGTTGAATTATGGAACCTTTCTCACCAGCAGCTTTCTTTATCCAGGAGCTTCCAACTGACTGTTTGTCAAAAACAGCAAACTGGAAGAACTGGCCACTCTCCTTTTGTTGGACAAGTATTTAATATAAAACCTAAAAGCCTTTTCCCTGACTGTTGCCTTAGGCAGTATCTGTTAGCCATGAGCAAAGTCCCTAACCCAGACAAATTGGAACCGCTGCCTTTACAACCCCTCTTGAAAAAAAAATCCAAGGACAACTCAATCTTGTGAAATGAGCAGTATATTCACACCATTGTGAAAGCTGATTTAAAGCACCGCTGCACTTCTTCCACCATTTCTTTGTTCCCCATTACTACTTATGCCTTTTCCAGTGGTACAATTTCTATTATGGACTCTCTCTTGCCTTTCATATATCTAAAGAAAACCTCTTGCAATATTCTTTTATGTTACTAGCTCGCTTACCCTTATTTTTTATTTACACAACCATCCTTACTTTTTTTTTAGTTACTCTCTGCTGGTTTTAAAGGCTTCCCAATCCTCTGGCTTCTCAATAATCTTCACCACATTGCATGTTTTTTCTTTTGCTTTTATGCTGACCCTGACTTCCCTCATCAGCCATGGTTGCCTTGGCCTCCACTCAGTATCGTTCTTCTTCCTTGTGTTGAATTCCTGCTCCGCCTCCCAAATTACCCCCAGAAACTCCTGCCATTGCTGCTCCATTCTCTCTTATGCTCAGCTTCTCTTCTTATCAACTCTGACCAGCTCCTCCCTCATGTCTTTGTAGTTACCTTAAGTTAAGTTGCTTTACCGGTACAACTGACTCCAGATTCTCTGTCACAAACTGCAGGGTGAATTCTGTCATATTACGGTCAATGCCCCCAAGGGATTCCTTCACCCTAAGTTCCCTAATCAGGTCTGCTTCAATACACATCACCCAATCCAGAATTGCCTGTTCCATAGTGATCCCTATCACAAGCTGCTCCAAAAACCCTGTCGTAGACATTCCATTAATTCCTTCCCTTGACTTCCCCAAACAACTTAATTTTCCAGTCTACCTGCATATTGTAGTCCCTCAAGACTATTGTAGCAGAGCCTTCTCTATCACCTGTCCAAACATTTCCATGTGATCTGTCAGCTTCCTTCAACTCTTCCCATTTCCTCCAAATCCAGTGGGTGGCCATGGGTCCCAGCTATGTCTGCTTGTTGTCGGCTACATCAAACAACACCTTAGCAGTACATGCACAGGCACCGTTCCCCAAATCTTCTGCCATTACATCAGTGACTGCATCAGTGCTGCATCCTCCACCCACGCTGAACTGCAGCAGTTCGTCGACTTTGCTAACAACTTCCAATCGGCCCTTAAATTCACGGAGTCTATCTTGGACAAATCCTTCTCCTTTCTTGACTGCCCCATTTCCATCTCCGGTGACAGTGCATGAGCAGACATTTACTGTAAACCCACAGACTCACACAACTATCTGGTCAACACCTCCTCCTAACCAGTATCCTGCAAGAATACCGTCCCGTTTTCCCAATTCTTCCATCTCCGTCACATCTGCTCGAACAAGGAGACGCTCCACTCCCAAGTGTCCCAGATGTCCACCCATTTTTAACAATATACTTTTCCCACCTCTGCCATCCAGAAAGCGCTCCACCGCACCTCTTCCATTCTCTGCTCTCCAAATCTAAACACCCCTCTCCAAAATTCAAGAAAGCAGGGTCCCCTTTGTCTTCATCTTACACTCCACCAATCTCCACATCCAATGTGTCAGCCTCAAAAAGTTCTGCCAACTGCAGCTAGACCCCACCACCAAGAACACCTTACCCTCCCCACCCCTCTCTGCCTTCCACAAGGACTGTTCCCTTTGACAATCCTTGGTTTTCACCACTCTTCACATCTACCCCCTCCCCACCAACACAACTCTTATACCTTCCCCTGCAACCGTAAAAGATGCAAAACCTGCCGACAAACCACCCCTGTCATTTCCAGCCAGGGTCCCAGTCTTCCAGGTCAGACAGAGGTTCACCTGCCTCTCCTCGAAACTAGTTTATTGTATCCGGTGCACCCATTGTGGTCTTCTCTACATCGGTGAGACCAAACATAGGCCGACCTGGCCTCCCAGTCACTGTCTATTTCAATTCTCCTTCCTATTTCCTCTCTGACATGACCATCCTCTGCCTCCTCCATTGCCACAAGCAATCCGTCTGCAAGTTGGAGGAACAAATAATGATCTTTTGTCTGGGAAGCTTACAACCCAGAGGAATCAACGTTGAATTTTCCAGTTTCAAAAAGCCTCCCTTTCCCAACTTTCGATTCCCTTGCCAGTCCCCCTCCTCTATTCTATTCCACTTACGGACGCTCCCTTTCTTCCACCAAATGGATTAATTCCTCCCATCAACCAACCACTTCAAACCCTCTACTTGTGTTCATCCATCAATACCTACCACTCCACCATTCCCCCCACCTGCCCAAACAACCGATCCCACCTTGATGTGTAGTTCCCCCTACCCCCACCTGCAGTTCTGAAGAAGGGTTATACCCGAAAGGTTGACTGCTCCACCTCCAGATTCTGCCTGGCTTGCTGTGTTCTTCCAACCTCCTGTAAGCTTCCATTCCAGCCTGATAACCATCTCAGACACTGGAAAGAAATGCTCAGGGCGCAGGTTAACATGGTTCAAAAAGTCTTTTCAGCTGAAGCTTCAGTGTTTGCCTTCAGTGTGGATTTTCAGTTACTGAATTGCTTCCCTGTAATGTGACAGGAAGAAAGAACACTTGTTGGTGCAGTGTTTTTTTTTAATCGTCCCAGGATATTTAAAGCTGCGTGCATATTGCAATCACCTTCACAAGACAAAATGCTGAGGTCCCAAAATCAGCAAACGAATGATGAGATAAATCTTTTTGGAGGCATTAGTTGAATATTGAGCAGGATACCTGAGGGACTCTCTTCAGAACGGGATCTTGTCGAGCCCCCTGAGGTGGCGGGATTGGGGTCTGGGTGGTGCTGGTGGGGCTTTAAATGAACATCCCATACATAACATTGTGCCAGAGTTCACTGCAGTCTCAACCTGGATTCTGTGTTCTCATTTCTTAGGTGGCTTTCAATCCAACGACCATTTGACTCTGAAGCAGGAGCATTGCCCATGGAGTCACCATCAGTAACAATGTAAACTGTGTAGCTCTGAAAGCCTCAGTCTGTATTTCAGCTCAGAAGGATATCATCTCATTCATTAAATCTGTTTCTGCCCCTCTGCAGGCTGACCAGGCTGCCGGTGCCTTTCCAATACACCCAGGTTTTCCCATGTGCCACAGCTCATTCTCCTGAGGGATAGTTTACTTGGAGTCGTAAAGTGTAGCGCGGGAAAAGCACAGCAGGTTAGGCAGTTGTGCTCAGGGCGAGGACATGACCTTGTCCCTCTGTCAGACCCTCTTCGAGAAACTCATGGCTCACCACCGCCCTCTCCAGGACAGTTAGGGAAGGGCAACAAGCAAGGATGGAGATAGGGACGCACAGCTGCAAGTGCTGTACTCTGCAGTTTGGTGACCATTTTTTCTTATTTCGAAAATATACTTTTTTCATAAAATAATTTAATGTCTGTACAGTTGGTCATGCCATCAATATGTAAACATTTACATACAGAGATCAGAATTGATCATTTTCGTACATGTCTTTACATTTTTCAATCATATGCCAGCTGAGGCGTCAGCAGAGTCCAATTGACTGCATGGACCCCCTGTTCTTCTTTAGGTAGGCAGATGTTGCACTTTGGCCTTTCCCCTCTGCGCTTTGGTGGCAGCTGCCTGAAGCTTCAGCGCGTCCCTCAACATGTAGTCCTGGACCTTGGAATGTGCCAGTCTGCAACACTCAGTCGGGGTCAACTTCTTCAGCTGGAAGAGCAACAGGTTTCGGACCACCCAGAGAGCGTCCTTCACCGAGTTGATGATCCTCTAGGTGCAGTTGATGTTCGTCTCGGTGTGCGTCCCGGGGAACAGGCCGTAGAGCATGGAGTCCCACGTGACAGCGCTGCTCGGGACGAATCTCGACAAACACCACTACATTCCTCTCCAGACTTCCTCTGCGTAGGCACATTCCAGAAGGAGGGCAGCGTGCGGTGCAGCTGAGAGTCCGGGCATGCATAAAGGATCTCACAGGCAGAGCGCTTCTTACCACCAGCCAAGCCATGTCTTGTTGCTTGTTGGAAAGTTCTGGCGATGAGGCATTCTGCCAAATGGAACCCCTCAATAGGATCCTCCCTCTCCTTTTCCTGAATGGTCTCGAGGACACTACGTGCTGACCACTTCCTGATGAACGTGTGGTCGAAGGTGTTTTTCTTCATAAACTTTTCCACGAAGGACAGGTGATACAGAACGGTCGAACTAGTCGGAGTGTTCCGCAGCAGCGAGGCCAGGCCCATCCTTCGCAACACTAGGGACAGGTAGAACTTCAGTACGTAGTGACACTTGGTGTTTGCATACCGGGGATCTACGCACAGGTTGATGCAGCCACTCACAAAGGTGGCCATCAGGGTGAGGGTGGCATTGGGTTTGTTTTTCCCCCATTGCCCAGATCTTTGTACAGCGAGTCTCTTCGGACCCGGTCCATCTTTGAACTCCATATAAACTGGAAGATGGCCCGGGTGACTGCAGTGGCACAGGTTCTGGGAATAGGCCAGACCTGTGCCACGTATAATAGCAATGACAGTGCCTCAAACCTGATGATCAGGCTTTTTTTCCCCGCGATGGGGAGCGACCGTAGCTTCCATCTGCCCAGTTTCTCTCTCACTTTACTGATACGCTCCTCCCAAGACTTGACGCACGCCCCAGCACCCCCACCCCTGGAACCAAATACCCAGCACATTCAGGTGGTCGGTCCTGACGGTGAAGGGGATTGAGGATTGGTCGGCCCAGTTCCCGAAGAGCATGGCCTCGCTCTTGCCTTGGTTTACCTTGGCCCCCGAGGTCCGTTCGAACTGGTCACAAATACACATCAGTCTGCGCACGGACAGGAGATCCGAGCAGAAAACGGCGACGTCATCCATGTACAGGGAGGCATTAACCTGCAGGCCCCCGCTGCGAGGAGTAGTCACCTCTCTCAGGCTCGCATCCTTTCTGATGTACTCGGCAAATGGTTCTATGCAGCACACAAACAAGGCAGGAGAGAGATGGCAGCCCTGCCTGACTCCAGATCTGACTGGGAAGCTATCTGATTCCCACCCATTGATTGAGACTGCACTGACAATGTTGATGTAGAGCAGTCTGTTCCACTTGCCGTTCTCGTCTGCCTGATAACAGGATCCACCTCTCAGTATCCAGCCTGTGATGTCACCTTCAGATCAGAAACTGTTAATGAGAGAGAACAGGTTACATCAGCGAGACTTTTCCCCAGAGATGATGAACAATGTTGATGTAAATTGCTTTCTCCAGTGCCAGAGTCGAGAACAAGAGGGTTGTTAAAATTGCAATTCAGGCGATTTCAGGAAAATTTCTTTCCGACAGAGTGATGAAAATCTGGAACGTTCAATCCAAAATTAAAAGCTGTTGAGATTGGGTTTCAATATCCATTTACTCAGGGCAGTACGGTTTACAGGACAAAGGGAGAATGTATTCCAGGTCAGCCATGGCCTGATTAACTGGGGAACTAGGTCAAAGCAACCGATTGGTCATCCCTACTGGAATCCACTGGAATGACTACTGATGTGTTTGCGGCTAACGGAAGGAGTCATTACCCATAGTCTTCAGCAGCTGTGCAAGTCGTCCATAGTAACTAGAAAGCAGCTGTTTCACTGTGCCTGAACAATACAAAGTCAGAGGAAACACTACACCAGGTTCTAGCCCAACTGATTCATTTGAAATCACAAGCTTCCGAAGCGCTGCTCCTTCATCAGGTGTATCTCAGTCCAGCATCGATATTTCCACATTACTAAGCAGTCCAAATAAACTGGGGCTCTGTGAGGATCTATCCAGCTCGACCTGTACAAACGAGGGGAGAGAGAGAGAGAGAGAGAGAGAGAGAGAGAGAGAGAGAGAGAGAGAGAGAGAGAGAGAGAGAGAGAGAGAGAGAGAGAGAGAGAGGACATCTTTTGAACCAGGATACCTAATTGCACCACAATGAAAATGCTCTGAATGCTATGATATATCAAAGAGAAGTACTTTGGTGTAACTTTTGATTGTCCCCGTAGTGTGCTATTTTATTCATGATGTGATACACGGAGACTATGTCAGCGTTGGGTGGCAAAAAGTATATTTTCTCCACTAACCCGTTTCCATCACACTCTCTCCATCTTGCTTTAATCCTTATTGACTTTTCTACAATTGCCTCTACTTCCTCACTCCATTCCGGTCCCAAAGGAACTTATGGACAGACTTCATGACCCCACTCTGTCTTAAATTTCATGTGTAGTGTGTTGGAGCTTGGGCCCCTCCCTCAGGCCCAGGTGAATGGGGCCTTTTAACAATCTGCACATTGTCTTTTGTCTCTTTCTGAGTGAACCGGATCAAGTTGCCGTAACGAGCTGGCAACAAGGTGTCTTGTCTAGAATGTTCCCAGCATTGGGCACAGAACTGGCTGTGTCAGAGAAAACAGAGCGTAGTGATGAAAGGATGGATACCAGAATGGAGGGCTGTGTCTTGTGGAGTTTCACAGGGATCAATGATGGGAGCTTTGCTGTTCATGGTCTCCACCAGGGTGTTGGACGGAAAAAATGGCAAGGCTAATTGATGAGTTTGTGGATGTCACAAAGATTGCTGGAGTTGCAGTTAATGATCAGATTACCAGAGGATACAGCAGGACACAGTTCAATTGGATGCATGGATAGAAAATAGGAGATGACATTTAATCCAGATAAATGTGAAATGAGGCATTTTGAAAGATGAAATACAGGTGGTAGAATACCTGCATAGTGAATGGCAAAATCCATTGGAGTATTGAAATGCAGAGGGATCTGGATGTACATGTTCACAGATCACTGATGGTGGCAGCACCTAAGGTAGTAAAAAAGGCCAATGGCAGACTTGGCTACATTGGGAGGAGCACTGAGTATTAGGATAGAAAGTTATACTGCAGCTTTACTGAACTTTAGTTTGGCCACGCTTGGAATATTGCATATAGTTCTGGTCACCATGACCAGAAGGATGTGGATGCTTTGGAGAGGGTACAGAAAAAAAAACACAAGAATGTTGCTGATATGGAGCGTTTTAGTGATGAAGGAAATCTGGATAGACTGGATTTCTTTTCATTGGAATCAGGAGGTTAAAGGGCAACCTAATGGAAATTGATGAAATTGTGAATAGCATGGAGAGAGTGGGAAATATGAGAATTTTTCCCAGGGTAGACGGGTCAGTTACTAGGGGACACAGGTTCAAGGTGTGTGTGTGGGGGGGGGGAGGGGGGTGCGGTGGGGATTTAAAACAGATGTGTGAGGTAAGTATTTCACACAAACGGTCGTGAGGGGCTGGAACACGCTGCCAGAAGAGGGGGTGGAAGCAGACACAATAGCAGCATTCAAGAAACAGCAGGATGAATACATGGATAGGAAGGGAATAGAGGGATATGAATCCTGGAGGTGAATACAGTTTCAGTGAGGAAGGGTAAAATGTGTCAGCACAGCTGGGAGGGCCAACGGACCTGTTCCTGTGCTGTATTGTTCCTTGTTCTTTGATCCCCGCTGTTGAAGTCGATTCTAGGGAGCCTGTTCTCATTCTTTTGTTGGAGTTCAAGGGCAGCTGCTGCTTCCTTGCTACGTCACTGATCAAACCAACAATGCGGGAAGACTCATGATGGATTGGGTGGTTGTTTGATTTCTCACTTGTGTTAATACAGTTTTAAATGAGTCTGTGTACTTTCCCCTCTTTCTGTGGAGGGTGTCACTGTCACTGTCCCCACCTGACCTATCCACTCTCATAGTGATAGCATTTTTGTCATTCCTTCTATTTGGCGATGCTGTCATTCCCCCCTACCACCTCCCCGCCCCCCTCCCCTCATTACAATAATGACTAGACTTTGGAAGTATTCCATTAGCTGTAAAACAGCTTTGAACATCCTGAGCTCATTAAGGGTGTAACAGAAGTGCAATTCTCTCTCCTTTTTGTTTCCTCTCCAAGCCTTCCCATGTGTCTCCCCACAACATCCCTCCCTTGCTTAAAAACTAGAATGAATTATGAGTCTCTGGGATAACTTAATCTGTGGCAACATTGAGACTAACAACAAGCACCTCCTTGGTGGGCTTTGAGTGTGAAGGTCAATAACAGTCTCACTGGGACTTGATCTGGGTTGTCTCCAGTCAGTCAGTGTTATTGGTTTGGAGCCAAATGTTACTGACCAACCTTAGACCCTGTGATCTGATTGAGATGACGGATGACCTGCGCTCGGCTTTAACACACTGTTACCACAGCACAGAGTGAAATTGTGTAGTGCTGGAAAAGCACAGCCAGTCAGGCAGTATCCCTGGAGCAGGAGAGTCGATATTATGAGCATAAGCTCTCCATCAGGCATGGGGAGGAGGGAGTGAGGAGTCGGAGAGATAAATGGGAGGGAATTGGGGCTGGGGAAAAGGTAATGAAGATTGCAATAGGTACGTGGAGGTGGGGGGTGACAAAGATAAGCCAGAGTGAAGGTTGGAGTGGATAGGTGGGAAGGAAGATGGACAGGTAGGACAGTTCAAGACGGTGGTGCCAAGTCGAAGGGTTGGATCTGCGATAAGCTGGTGGAGTGAAGGTAATTTGAGTGAAATACTTGGTTTGTATATCTCTTTACAATTAATTCCCCCCAAACACCTGCACCTTGAACCTGTGTCCCTTAGTATTTGACCCCTCCACCCTGGGAAAAAGCCTCATATTTTCCACTCTGCCTATCCCATTGACAACTCTGTAAACTCCTATCAGGACGCACCTCATTTTCCTGCATTCCATTGAAAACAAACTCAGTCACTCCAATCTTTCTTCGGAACTACAATCCCCCCATACCAGACAATATCCTGGTAAACATTTTCTGCACCGTCTTCAAAACATCCACACCCTTCTTTTTGGACTGTATGCAGTTACATGCAACCAGAACAGTATGCCATAGTCCAAGTGTGGCCGAAATAAAGTTCTTTAAAGTTGCAGCACAACTTGTCTATCCTTACACTCAATGCTCCTTCCAATGAAGTCAAGCGGGCCATAAGCCTTTTTTACTGCCTTACCTCCCTGTGCTGGCACCATCACTGATCTGTGAACATGCACACCCAGATCCCTCTGCATATCAATACTCCAAAGGATTCTGCAATTCACTGTATAATTCCCACCTGTACGTCACCTTTCAAAATGGATTACCTCACATTTGTCTGGATTAAACTACCTCCGTCATTTTTCTGTCCAAGCATCCAACTCATCTCTATCCTGCAATATCCTAGATAATCCTTCGCATTATCTGCAATTCAACCAACCTTTTTATCAATTGTAAACTTACTAATTAGACCAGCCACGCTTTCCTCCAAATCATTTATGTAGACCATATACAGCAGAGTTCCCTGTGGAACCCCACGAGTCACAGCCCTCCATTCTGAAAACCATCCTCCCACCACTGCCCTCTGTCTCCTCCTACACAGCCAGTTCTGTGCCCAATTCTGGGAACAATTTAGACAAGACACCTTGTCACCCGCTCATTACTGCAACTTGATCCATTTCATGCAGAAAGAGAAAAAGCACAATGTGCAGAATGTTGAACAGACCCCTACACCTGGGCCTGAGGCAGGAGCCCAAGCTCCAACACACTGGCCTCACTTCACACCAACCTTCACACAGTGCAGGGGCATGAACTCCGGCCATCAATCCCTCCGGGACTGGGACGGAGTGAGGGAGCAGGGACAACTGTAGAAGAGTCAATAAGGAATAAATCAAGATGGAGAGAGTGTGTTGGAAAGTGTTTAATGGAGGGAACATACGTTGTGATACCCAATACTGACATAGTCTCCGTGAATCACAGAATGAACAAAACAGCACTCCAGCAATGTGACTGACACTTAACTGCCATTTGAAAGGCTAAACAAGTCACTCAGTTTCGGGGCAGGTAGGGATGGAGAACAAATGATGGTCTTGCTAGTGACTCCCACATACCAGAAAAGAATAGTTGGATTCATTGATAACACCGTCACCTGAACCTGCAGTCTTCAAGCCCCATTCCAGACACTGGAGCACTATCCTGAGGCTGGCAAAGGCAAAGACGCCATCTGCTGGATGATCGGTTAAACCACTGCCCTCTCAGGTCAATGTGAACATAAGGGCTTTGTGTCCATCTCACGGAAAATCTCCGTAGTGTCCTGACTAATGCTTATCTTATAACCAATGGCATTAAAACAGATACAAAAACAAAATACTGCAACTCTCAAATAGAAGTGCGATGCTGGAGAAAGGGAACAGGTGCAGTCTCTGTGGGAAGAGGAGGATTAAGTTTTTGGGTTCAGTGATGTTTTATCTAAAAGGCAGCAATTTTTTATTTTTATTTAATTTTATGCTGCTTTATATTATTTTATTTCAATATTGTTGAAAACAAGTTTACCCACTTGATTGGAACCACATTCACACACATGCATTCCCCCCACACCGATGCTCAGTAACAGCTCTGTTACAAGATGCACTGCAGAGATTCACCAAAGATCCTGAGACAACAGCTTCCAAACCCATGACCACTTATATTTGGACAAGGGCAGCAGATACACGGGACCATCACCCCAGCAATTCCTCTCCAAGTCATTCACAAGTTTGACTTGGAAATATGAAGCTGTTCCTACATTATCACTGGGGGAGAATCCTGGAATTCCCTTCCTAAGGACATTGTGGGTCTACCAACAGCACACGGACTGCAGGGGTTCAAGAAGGCAGCTAATCACCACCAGGTACAGGGGAATTAGAGATGGACAGTAAAAAGGCTGGTACAAGTAAGAGTAGGCATGCTTAAGGACCAGAAAGTGAGACTGTGATGTTTCAGTTATTCCTGGATATTGGTGTGACCACATCTCAAATATTGAGGGTAGTTTTGGTCTCCCTATTGAAGAAAGAATATAAATGCATCGGAGGTGGTTCACAGGAATTTTATCCGATTGATCCCTGGAATGAGTGGGCTGTGATCAGGAAAGATTAGAAAAGGGGATAAAGGGAATGAGGTGGAGCAGGGTGTTGAGGTCGGGATGGGTTGAGAATGGTAGAGAGTATGAGCTGATTAGTCGATGGGAGAGATTAATTTGTATTCATCCCTCCCATCAACCAATCAGGTAGTACCCTCTACCTATCTTCACCTATCCCCATCCCACCACCCTGCCCCCAGCAATCCTTTTATCTGCAGCTCCCCCATCAATCCCCCACCCCCAACCCACCCCCATTCCTGAAGAAGGGTTGCAGCCAAAACGTTGACTTCTCCACCTCCTGAGGCTGCCTGGCTTGCTGTTTTCTCCGAGCCTCCTGCTTGTCAACGTTGGATTACAGCATTTGCAGTTTGTTTTGTCTCTAATCTCTTCAGGGGCCTGGATGACAGTGAGGAAATTGGGTTTTGATGGAGCTACCCACAGACCCAAGTCAAAAGAAGCAAAGCAAGAAAGGCAAGTGGATCTTATCCAAGAGAGCAAATTGTGATGGAAAACCAATTATTACCAGTTTGGCAATTGTGAAGGAGAGAGTCAAAACATTGAATTGCTTCTGGTGTCATCATCTGTGCCCTAACATTTCACAGTGCCAGCTCCACATCCTTACACCGTCTTTGCCATTGAGAGTCAATAGTTCCCTTACTACAGCCCTTTTTAAAATGTCCTGTTCCAGGGAATAACTGATGCAGAAAATATATCCCCATTTCTGCGAAGGTTCGAGAAATATTAGATGTCAACGAGCTGTTTCTCAGCCTTCAGGGTCTGACAGAATGATGGGTGTAGGCTGTGGATTGTGGAGCCAGATCACTGAGATATTCCTCACTCCCATCAAAACCTGACTTTATTCAGACATCAGTTTCTATTCTTCATTATAAAGTACCCCCACCAGTTTTAGACTAGACCTTTCACAGCCAGCCCCCATTTCCCCACATTGGAATCAAAACCCAAACTTGCCCCATCTCAGGATTGCCCTCTGAATGTGGTGTCAGTGTGCTGATGCTTTGTTTGAATGAAAGAGCCACGGTGGAATCTGGAAATGAGTCCAAGGGGTTTCCGATCCACCAGCAGCCTCCCCGCTGTGTGAGGGTCTGTTTAGATAAGATTTCAGCCCCTGGGTTCCCACTGATACGAGAACCATGGAGTGAGATTGATGGAGCCACGTGTGGACTGAGGAATACAACTGTCAGGACAATGAGCTGCTCTGCAATCCACCCTGAGCCCTGGATGGTTGTTACTGAGATGGCCCAGGGTCTACAGAATATGACAAAAGAAAGTGGAAAAAGTTCATCATTGACTGTCCTCCCTAGCCATGACTCCCAGACTCCCGCGTACTGAACATCCTCAATCTGACTGCAGGGACACACTGGGTAATTCCATCTCATTTGAAGAGTAAAGAAAACCCAGGACAAATTTATGGAATATTTATTTTCCAAATTGTTATTGTGCAATTGTTATTCTGAGTAACACGGTCCTGCTGGTCATATTCATCAATATAGGGTTCCCAGTGACTCTGGCTCCCAAACAGTTGATTTGAATTTCTTGGCTTGTGACCTTGCTGTGCCTAAGGGATGAGTGAGCATTGATGGGGAATTTGCATCAGATTATTGTGTTCCCCATTGTCCCTTCCTGCCTTCCTTCTTTTCCCATTTATTGGGAAAGATTTCCTTGGAGTTGTGTATTCCTGCTGATAGTGCCCCTTCTGGACACAATGGTACCATTGCCCTCCTGCTCCAGGGACCCCATTGCCCCCTCTATTCTCCCCCTCATTCTCCAGGCCTAGAGGGTGAAGGTTAACACTTCACACAGCTTTCCTGAGGCTTCAGATCTGGCCATTTCCAAAGCACACACGAGACAGAGGTTGAATCTTCTTCATCTTTATTCCCTTTTCCAGATTGACATTGACAGAAAACAGACTGAAATTAACAGCCCAGACAGAGGAAGCTGCACAAATTCACAGCCACAATGGAGCTTGAGGAAAGCACTTGTGGAGATTTTCTCAATAACATAAGAATCCTGTACCTTTTAACAATGACAGAAGCTTCTATTGGAACTGGCGGCTGAGCAGGTAGGAGGTCTACTTTACTGAGGCAGAGGTTTCTGAGGTTCACACTGTTTTTGTACAGCTGACAGTCTTCAGTATCATCAATAGGTTTTACTTGACATCACAGGTCATCACTGTCCCAAATAAACACTCCCAGAACAGGGTCATCATGGGGTTTAATGCAGAGTAAAGTTTGTTTTTGATGATCCCAATGGTCTGCCTTAACCCCTGAACCTCAGAAGTGTCTCTGAACCAATACCAAGAAGGAAGAGAGTTGAAATTTATGCTGACAATGACCTTTGTCCTGCCAGCTCAGCGCTGTTCTATTTAAAGTTGTGTCTCCTCTGTGGACTGTCTCCAACACTCTACACACATTCTGACCTCCTGATGCTCTTGCTGAGGGGAGAGGGGAGGGTCACATGGGTGAGAGCACAGGAGAAGCGAGCGTTGGACTCCCAGTCAGACCCAGAGAGGGTCAGCAGGCTGCTGACACTGTAGGTGCTGTCCGAATCTCGCAGGTAGTTGCTGGTCTGAACCCCGTCCGAAATGACTGCACCATCCTTCTTCCACTGCACCTCCAGCTCATCGGGATAGAAGTGATTGGCAAGGCACACCAGGGTGGCAGTGCCTTTGGCATTGACCTGCTCCAAGGAGGGGGGCAGCAGGATCAGCTTGGGCTGAGAGTTTTGATCATCTGAAAAGCAAGCGAAACAATTTTAATCCCTGCCATTCGAAGGGATTTCAACTCTCTGAACATTCACTGGTAAAATAATCCGTTTGAACATTTGTAGCCAACACCAATCAAACCCCATAAAATGACAGGGACTTTTAAAATTGCTTCTTGGGACGTGAGTGTCATTGGCAGGAGCAGCATTTATTATCCATCCCTAACTGCCCCTGAGAAGGTGATGGTGAAAGAGAAGGGACAGTTTTGGATCATCACTGAGGGAATGAGTGTGGACAGCTGGAAGGGCTATCAATGAGGAAGCCCATCAGTGAGTGATCAGCACTCAGTGAAGTTGAGTGCAGGGATGGAAATGGAGAACCATGGACCAAGTGTAAAATTTACATTTGGGAATGAATCATTTGACTAAATTGGGCGGTGACTTGGTAAAACTCGTCGAAAGACAAAATGCAGGAGTGAAATTAACCAGGATCCGAGGAAAGAAAAGACCTGTCAGGATGAAATATGTCCACATGAAGTCAGGGAAATCCCAATGATGTTTTATAATCACAGAAAGAAGAAAAAAATGAAGGAATGTATGAGGCCCATTCGAGAGCATGAAGGGAACTTGGTGCGGTGGTGGAAGATGGAGCAATGGTTCCTCATGAAAACTTTCCATCTGTTTTCACAAAAGAGAGGGACAAAGCAGGAACTGTAGTTCAGGAGGAGGACTGTGCAATATTGGAACGGCATCTTTCACATCTGAAAGACTCCCAGTTCATCCAAAGAAAAGAAAGATCCATGCTGTCCCAAAGACATTTGCAGACAGTGTGAGACTTGTTTGAAATGTGCTAACTGAAGGAATGTAGGAAATGTGGAAGCCAGATTATACACAGCAAGATCCCACAAGCAACAATGAACCAAGGGACATTTTGAGTGATGTTTGTTCAAGGATAAATATCAGCCCGAATATGATTCGAAGAGAAAATAACTGGAACAGTTGGATGGAAAATGAGGAAAAGAAAGTTAAAGGAGAAGGGAGGAATACTGGTTAGTGATGGGATTGATTGTTACCAGGAAATAAAAGGAAAGGACAGAATATTATGAATGTCATATTGTACTGAGGAAGCTTAAAAGTGCAGGGAAGCTCAATACTAGAACAAGCTTTAAGGCTTTGTCTCTTAATGCACAAACCATTCAGAATAATGTCGGCAAAGTGGTACCATACAAACCAAGGTAAATCAAGTTTCCGAGGAACTTAAACTAATTAAAGAAGGTAGGGGCTCAGGACACTTTATTAAAGTATCCAAATAGGTTAGAGAGTATGGAAAGGATCAGGAATTGAACTTGCAGCACCGCAGGGTGGAATGGTGGATCAGTGGTTAGCACTGCTGTCTCACAGCTTCGGAGACACAGACTCAATTCCAACTGACTGTCTGTGTGGAGTTTACACATTCTCCCGGTGTCTACTTGGGTTTCCTCCGATTGTTTCAAAGATGCGTAAGTTAGGAAGATTATCCATGGAAATTGTAGGGTGGGTGGATGTTTTTTGGAGGGTCAGTCTGGGCTGAATGGCCTGCCTCCACACTGTAGGGATTCTAACATTTCTGAAGGAGATAACTATGAGAAGGAGACAGTCAGTGCATGACTGAGGATGTTGTACTTCGATTAATCGAGTATATGACACAAGGTAAATGAGCTTGTAATACAGGGACGTGGCTGCAAGGGGATCAGGGCTGGGAACTAAATATCCAAGGATGCACATCCTATTGAAAGGAAATGCAAGGGATAGAGGGTCAAGTGTGAAGGAGGAACTGAAGGTAATCCTTGTTAGTCAGGAGATGGTCTTGGGGAGGCTGATGCTATCAAAACGTGATAAGTCTCCAGGGCCTGATGCTCTGCATTCCAGAGTCCTTAAGAAAGTGGGTGTCAAAATAGTCGACACATTGGTGATCATTTTCTGGCATTCTGTCGACTCTGACGGAGTTCTAATGGACTAGACAGTATCCAATATAACCCCACTTTTTAATAAAAAGAACGAGAGTGAAAATGAGGAATTATACATGAGGAAAACGCTGGAGTCAGTTATTAAAGATACAATAACCGAACATTCGGAAAGCAGTGACAGGATCGGTCCAAGTCATCACGGATTTACTAAAGCGAAATCAGGCCTGACACATCTTCTGGTAGGTTTTGAGGATGTGATTAGTAGAGAGTGGAGAAGACTGAATCAGTGGACAACAAAAACAAAAAAAATGATGTAAACGTTCAGCAGGTCTGGCAGCATCTGTGGAGGACAATCGAAGTTAGTATTTCGGATTGAGTGACCCTCCCTCAGGACCCAGTGGATGTTGTGTATCTGGAATTTCAAAAGGCTTTTGACAAGGTCCCATATAAGAGATTAGTGAGTTACATTAAACCTCATGGTAATGGAGATAATATATTGACATGGAGAGAGAACTCGTTGCCAGATAGAAAGCAGAGAGTTGGAATAAATGGGCCCTTCTCAGAGTGGCAGGCAGCGATGAGTGGGATACCACAGGGTTCAGTGCTGGGACCCCAGCTGTTCACAATATATGTAAACGATATGGACAAAGGAATTCAATGCAATATCTGCAGATAACACTCAGCTGGGCAGCAATGTGTGCTGTGGGGAGGAAATAAGTGATTGCACGATGACTTGGACAGGCTGGCTGAGTGGACAAATACATGGCAAATGCAATATAATGTGGGTAAATGTGGAATCATCCACTCTGGTGGTAAGCCGGAAGTCAGATTATTAATGAATGGTGGAAGTTTAGGAAAAGGTGAGGTGCAATGAGAGCTGGGTGTCATGGTGGAACAGTCACTGAAAGGTGGCATGCAGGTACAGCAGGCAGTGAGGAAAGCGAATGGCATGTTGGCCTTCACAATGAGAGGATTAGGGTATTGGAGTAAGGATGTCTTGCAGATTTATACAGGGCCTTGGTGAGGCCTCACCTTGTGTATTGTGTGCAGGTTCGGTCTCCAAGTCTGAGGAAGGACATTCTTGCTTTTGAGGGAGTCCAGCCAAGGTTCACCAGACTGATTCCCGGGACGGCAGGACTGACATATGAGGAAAGACTGGATCGACTGGGCTTGTACTCACTGGGATTTAGAAAACTGAGAGGAATCTCACAGAAACATGTAAAATCTTGATGGGATTTGACAGGCTCGATGCTGGAAGAATGTTCCCAATATTAGCAAAGTCAAGAACAAGTGCTCACAGTGTAAGATTAAGGGTTAAGTTATTCAGATGTTGTGAACCTGTGTAATTCTCTACCACAGAAAGCTGTTGGGGCCAGTTTGTTTGATATATATCAAGAGGGACATGGTCCTTGCGGGTAAAGGGATTTATGGATATGGGGGAGAGTGGGAATGGGATACTGACATTGCATAATCAGCCATGATCATATTGAACGGTGGTGCAAGCTCAAAGGGCTGAATGGCCTATTCCTGCATCTATTTTCTATCTTTCTACATTTCCAATGATCTGTCGATGGGCAGGTGGGGTGTTGGGGAGCTGGTTTAATCTGTCAGTAAGAACTGGAATTGCATCAACAGCAAAACGAAATTTGGAGTTGGAATGCATAGAACCTGTGTGAGCCAACTTTCAAGAATCTGCAAAAGAAAAAAAAGTGAGCCTGATGGGAGCTGAAGGTGAATGAACCCTGAAGGGGCAGTGACCATAATGTGATAGAGCTCACCCTGCCGTTGAGAGGGAGAAGCTGGAATTCGATGTAATAATAGGAGTTAATGAGCAAGTTAGACAAAGGAGAGCCAGTGGACATGATCTATTTGTATTTCTAGAAGGCCTTTGACAGGTTGCCACACAGGAGGCTGCCACATATCATAAGAGCCCATGGGGTTTGGGGCCTCGTACTGGCATGGATAGAGAGTGGCAATAAAATGGATCTTTTGCAGGATGGCAGCTGGTGCCGAATGCAGTTCAGCAGGGGGCAGTGTTGGGACCTCAGCTATTCATGTATACAATTAATTGTATATTAACAATCTGGGAAAAGGAACTGAGGACATTTGCTGATACCACAAAGGTGAGATGAGGGACAGGGGGAGTTGAGGAAGGAGGAAGGTTGTAGAAGGACTTGGAAAGGCTCAGAGAGTGGGCAAAGAAGTGGCAGATGGAATACAGAGTGGGAAAGAGTGAGTTTATGCTCTTAGGTTGGAAGAATAGAGACTCAAGCTGTTTTCTACGTGGGGAAATTTGGAATTCTGAAACAGCAAGGGACTTGGGAGTCCTTTGTCAGGTTTCTTTTAACATTATCATATAGATTCAGTTGGCAGTTAGGAAGACAAATACAATGTTAGCATTCATTTCAACTGAGTTAGAATACAAGAGCAGGTGTGTACTGATAAGGCTGTATGAGACTCTGGCCAGACTGCATTTGGAACATTGTGAACAGTTTTAGGACTTGTATCTAAGGAGGGATGTGCTTGCATTGGGGCAAGTCCAGAGGAAGTTTATAAGAATGACTCTGGGGATGGCAGCCGAGTCTGATGAGGAGCAGTTGAGTACTCTGGATGTGTACTTGATGGAGTTCAGAAGATCATGGAGGGTCTCATTGAAACTTGAAGAACACTGAGAGGCCTGGATAGAGTGGACGTGGAGAAGACATTTACACAAGGAAGAGAAACTCGGACCAGTGGGCACATCCCCAGAGTTAAGGGATAACCTGTTAGGACTGAGATGAGGAGGAATTTCTTCTGCCAGAGAGTGGTTAATCTGTGGAACTCATTGCTGTGGAGGTGAAGTCATTGAGTGTGTTTAAGACAGTGATTGATTGGTTCCTGATTGGAAAGGCCATCAAACATAATGGAAAGATGGCAGGAGAATGGTCTTGAGAAGCACATCAGCCTTGATCAAATGGCACAGTAGACTTGATGGGGTGAATGGCTTAATTCTGCTTTGATATCATAACGTATTGTGGTCTTTTGAAGAGACTCTGCCAAACCCTGGAACACTGAAAGCACTGGATTGTGAGCCCTGCTGGGGCTGTATGTCATCCGAACTTTGCCAAGAGATAACCAGGGAGTGGAGATAGTGTGCACTCTATTTCTTGTGGAAAGTTCAGAATGCTTCCCAGCTCCTGGAATACCTTGAGTACAGGAAGTGTGGTCAGTGACAGCAGTTGGAGCTCCAGGTTTTGGGGTTTTTGGAGATTGAGCAGCAGTTGGTGTCAGTGCGGAGCGTCCGTGAGGCTGAGAGCTCCGTGCAGAGCACGTTTCTAGATGTGGTCACTCTTCAGCTTCAGAGTATGCAGGGAGAGAGGGAATGGGGGAGCAGCAGACAGTCCAAATAGTTCAGGATAGTTCAGGAACCCCCTGAGTGCATCCCACTCTCCAACCAGGATTCAGTTTGGAATCCTGATCAGAATGATGATTCAACTGGGCAGTGCAGCCAGAGCCAAGTCCCTGGCAACACGGGGGGCTCAGCAGTATGGGGGAGTGGGGAGGGGAGCCCAAGGAAGACGGGAAGAGCGATAGGAAGATGAGATTCGAGAGTGAGGGCAATCGATAGGTGTTTCTGCAGCTGCAGATGGGAATCCAGGATGGTGTGTTGTCTCCCTCGTGCCAGGGACAAGGATGTCACTGAGCAGCTGCAGAGCACCCTGAGGGGAGAGGGGGAACAGTCAGCAGTCGTGGTCCACATTGGTCCAAGTGACAGAGGGAAAATCGTGAAGCCTGCAATCAGAATTTAGTGCATTCAGGAAGGAATTAGCAGCAGGAGCTCAAAAATAGGAATCTCCAAGACTACCCCCAGTGCCCCACGCAAGTGAAAATAGGAACCGAAGGATAACACAGGTGAAATTGGGGCTGGAAAGAGGGTCCAGGAGGGAGGGCTTTAGATTCTTTGGACATTGGGATTCACTCTGAGGGAGGTGGGACGTGTATAGAGCAGATGGGTTGCTTCTGAACAGAGTGAGGGAGAGAAAGTACGAAATTCTAAACCAGGGTTACTGTGTAAAAATGGGACTGCACACACTGTGGGGAATAAGACTAGGGAGGTCCAGCCACAGATTGCCAAGTGTAAATCTGAGGTTGTGTGCATCTGATATAAGAACATAAGATAATAAGAACATTAGAAATAGGAGCAGGAGTGGGCTATCTGGCCCATCGAGGATGAGGGCCGTCAGTTATGAAGATAGACTGGAGAAGTTGGGAATGTCTTCCTCAGAGAAGAGAGGGCAGAGGGGAGATTTGATTGAGAAATTAAAGATCTGGAGGGGCCTGGACAGAGTAAATAGGGAGAAAATGTTTCTACTTGTGAAAGGATTGAGAGCGAGAGGCTACAGATTGAAAGTAATTGGGAAAAGAAGCAAAATTGAGATGAAGAATAACATTTTCAGCCAGTGGGTGGTTAAGGTGTGGAATGCACTGCCTGAGAGTGTGGTGGAGGCAGCTTCAATTGAAACATTCCAAAGGGAATGAGATTGTTATTTGAAAAGGAACAATATACAGGTGACAGGGAGAAGGCAGGAGAATAACACTCAGTGAATTGCTCATTCAGAGAGCCAGAAGACAAGGTGGGTGGAATGGTCTCTGTGTGTACTGTAACAATTCTGTGATTGTGTGATTGAGCAGAGTTAAAGCAGGGGGAGGTGGGAGCTCGGTGTCTCACTGTGCTGCTGCTGCTGCTGCTGCTGAGGTCAGTGAGATCAGAGACTGGGAAAGGGAGCCAGAGCTCACATCAAACTCTGCCCCGTGTCCGTCACACTGAGACTGGCAGGAGGCTACTCACTGATTTCACTCCATGCTGCAGGAATGGGACCACAGGCTGCAAATGGACAAAGCTCCTCCACACAGTGAGTAAAACTTACTGACTTATATCTTGCGGCTTAAAGGGGGCAATGGAACTAAGGAGATGCAGCTGGACATCCTGTTAGACACAGTGCTCCTCAATCAACCATTTCATACACTGCAGCTCCCCACTAACACCTTCAACAATTCAGTATTTGTGGATTAGAAATTGTGTTTAGAAACTGAAATGGTTAGTAACGGAGGATTGAGGTTTCCTTACTCAGTCTGAGGTTGGTCCCTTTACCGAACGTGCAAGGTCGTCTGTTATGCTGCTTACAGTAATAGCCAGCGTCATCTTCATTCTGAACGTTGCTGATTGTCAGGGTGAAAGTGTTCCCATATCCACTGCCAGTGAATCGTTCCGAGACTCCTGTGTTTCGAATTGTTGCTTCATAGATCAGGAGAGAGGGTTTCTGACCTTCTCGCTGCTGGTACCAGCTGAGGTCATTTGTAATATCTTGACTGGCTGTACAGGTGATGGTTGCGGTCTGGCCCAGTCCCACTGACAGCACCGGAGGAGACTGGGTCATGACGATGTCCCCACTGATACCTGAGGGGTCAGGGAGAAACACAGTGAAGTCAGAACTGTCACAGAAAGAGCCTGTCAAAAGAGAGATTGTTGTAGACACTGAGCATTCCTCTGGTTTCAGCATTTTCCCTTCAATCACAAGTCAGTGAATTTGGAGTGAAATGGAGAGCAGCTAAAGATTCAAGGTGGAAGGAGAGAGATTTGTACCTGCGACACAGAATGCCAAGGGCCAGACCAACTGGATGGGTGAAATCATGGTGTGTGCTCCTGTCCCTGTGCCTGGTTCCTGATAAACTCTCCCTTCAAAGGGCTCTGCTTTATAAAGCTGCAGCCTGTGAGAGTCTGACTGGGCGTTCCTCAGTATGTAAATGGCATCAGGCAGAGAGCGCAACGTCAGCCCCTCACACTTGCAATGTCTTGAGGGTTTGTGACTCAACCAGCCTTTCAGGCTGCGTTCCAGACTCCCACCACGCTCTGGGTTAAAACATTCCTCAATTCTCCTCTCAGGGTCTACCTCAACTGAACCTGAACTCACTTGAGTTGAGAAGGATGAGAGGAGATCTGACTGAAGTGTATAACATTCTAACAGGGCGGGACAGACTTGATGCTGGAAGGAGATTTCCCAAGGTTGGGGAGTCTGGAATCAGGTGACACACTCTCAAGGGGACTTTGGGTCTACCATTTTGGATTCAGATGAGGAAACATTTCTTCACTTAGAGGATTGTTAACAAGTGGAATTCTCTACCAGAGAAGGCTGTTGAGGACAAAGGACGGAATATGTTCAAGAAAAAGACAGAGGTAATTATTTTGCATTTTAACAACATCAAGGAGTATGGGAAGATGGTAGGAATATGGCATTAAGACAGAGGGCTATCCATGATCATATTGGATGACAGAGATAGTCAAAGGGCTGAATGGCCTATTCTTACTATATTTCTGTGTCTGTGTTACATTCAATCTCTGCCCCTTGGTACTGTTCCCTCTACGATGGAAAAGGTGCCTTCCTACCCACCCTATCACTGCATCTCATTATCTTACCGACCTCTGCTGAAAATGTGTTGCTGGTTAAAGCACAGCAGGTTAGGCAGCATCCAAGGAATAGGAAATTCGACGTTTCGGCCATAAGCCCTTCTTATGCCTGAAACGTCGAATTTCCTATTCCTTGGATGCTGCCTAACCTGCTGTGCTTTAACCAGCAACACATTTTCAGCTGTGATCTCCAGAATCTGCAGACCTCATTTTTTACTCTTACAGACCTCTGTCAGCTATCCCCTCAACCTTCATGGCTCGAAGGAAAACAACCCCAGTCTTTCTAATCTTTCCTCGTAGCTCAGACCCTCCAGGCCAGGCAGCGTACTGGGAAATCTCCTCTGTACCCTCCCGAGTACAATCACATCCTTTCCAGAATATGGGGTGCAGAACGTGTCTTACTCTCCCTCGATCACATTCTCTCTGTTTCACATCTGCCATGTCTTTCTCTCAACATCTCTCTACCACTCTTAATCTCTCTCATATTCTATCTCTCCTACTCTGTCTCATAGCCACTCTCTCTAACTCTCTTTTCCTTCTTCACTCTGTCTGTCAATCTCCATTTCTTCACCTCTCACTGTTCCCCTCATTCACTCCCTCACTTCCTCTAATTGTGATCTTTCCCTCTCTATTCCTTCCTCTTTTACTCTTCCTCCCTCTCTTCCATCTCTACAGTCTCCCTCCCGCTCTCTCTCCATCATTCTGTCTCAAATTCTACTCTTCTCTCTCTCTCTCTCTCTCTTCCTCACTCACAACCCGACCCTTCTATTCTGATTCCCTTCACTCTCACTCTCACACTCACACTCTTTTTCTCCTTCTCTGTCTGTTTCTCTCTTTCTCTCTCTCCATCCCTCTCAGTAACACCCTATTTCTCTCTCTCTATCCCTTAACCTCACGATCTCTACCTCCCTCTACCTCTCTCTCTCTCTCTCTCTCTCACTCGCTTCCCAGACACTCCTCATTCTCCATCTCCCACTCTCTCACACACACTCTTTCCCTCTATCTCTCTCGCTGACTCTCTTCGCTCTCTTTTCCACAGTCTGCCAGGTGGCAATATTTAAATGCAGGGCCAATCTCCCTCTGCTTTGCCTCATGAGTGGATGTTAACCATTGACCTCAGAGGCATGTCTTCTCCCGGAGTAAGGTTCCATTTCCCACATTGAGTAGGGTTTGGTCTCTCGCAGGAAGATGGACAGATTCTTGTCAAAAGAATTGCAGTTATGTGTTGTTGTCCTATTCTCACTGGGGACTGGTTTGAACACAAACCTCATTCCATGAACGCCCAGCAGAGAGAGGAGATCCTCAGGCCATCAGTGTGAGCTGGAGGGACAGGACAGGCTCTGACCAACTGACCCAGCCTGTCCATTCACAACATGTTCCAATCCCTTCCCCTCTCCTACATCTCTCCTTCCCTTTCCATGATCAGTCTCCAGGTCAGGGCGTTTCACTGGGATGAGAGCTGGACAATCACATAGTTACAACAGAATGGAACTCAGCCCCGTACCCACCACGGTTTTCATGACCCACTGGACTCTCCAAAAGGGACTAGTAAACATGGAACTCCTTCCACTGGACAGACCACCCTGCAATAGACACTATTAAATATGGGCATCCTTCCCACTGGACCCTTTAATAGAAACCAGCAAACTGGGGCTTCCTTCCCAATGGACAGTCCAATGGAGACCAGTAAACATGGACATCCATACCATTGGAACATCCAATAGATACCAGTAAACATGGCCTCATTTCCACTGGACTGTCCAGTAGAGACCAGTAAACACAAGCCTCCGTCATACTGGATGTTCCAACAGATAACAGGAACCATGGGCCACCTTTCCCCGTACCTTCCAATAGAGACCACTACATATGCGTCTCATTCCCCCGGAATCTTCAACTGAGATCAATAAACATGGGACTTATTCCCATTAGACCTTCTAGTATCTCAGCATCAATCCCCAAAAAGGCCTCTGATTTCCATTCCCACAACATTGTCCGCCTCTGCATTACATCAGCCCCTTGACCACAGAAAACTTCATTCCTGTTTGGCCCACTCCATGTTTCCGGTGTCCTCTCCCAACTTCCCCCATCCATGCTCCATAAACCCCAATTGTCTGAAATGGAGTGGTCCCTTCCCTTTCTCATATCAAGGAGGAGATGGACAGATTTTTAATTAGTAATTGGTTATAGGATGATGGACAGTGGGAAGGAAAGTGGAGTTCAGTCCGAGAGGGGATCAGTTATGATTGCATTAAATGGTGGAGCAGGCTCAAGGGGCTGAATTGCCTGCTCCTGCTCCCACTTATTATGTTCATCCACCACCGTCCCCCATTCCTCTTACTGCAACTTTGTGAACCCTCTTGGAATGTTTTGGACATTGAAGGTGCTATGTGAATTCAAGATCTGTGTGGATTTTATGTGGGGACAGAATTGTACAGGGGGAGTGATAGCTCCAGCAAGGGAATATCCCGCTGAGAGGCTCCAGCTTTCCATACACAGAATCGGGAAGTGGGGGAGCTCAGAATATGCTGTAAGGGTCCATGGCACTCTCTCCCAAAAATGTGGTTGGCTCTGAACTGCCCTCTGAAATAGCCGAGCAAGGCACGCAGTTATATCAATCGTGATGACGTCTCATCAAAGAAATAAAACAGGATAGACCACCCAGCATCGATCTAAACACCAAAAAGACAAAGTCAGAAATAGCCCTGTCTACCTTGCTCCATCCTCCTTACTGACATCTGGGGGCTAGTGCCAAATTCAGGAGAGCTGTCTTACAGATGACTCAAGCAACAGCCTGACACAGTCATACTCACAGAATCATACCTTACAGACAATGTCTCAGACACCACCATCACTGTCCCTGCATGTGTCCTGTCCCAACAGAAAGGCAGACCCAGCAGCGATGGCAGCACAGTGGTGTACAATCAGGAGAGAGTTACCTTGGGAGTCCTCTCCGCTGACTCCAGACCCCATGGAGTCTCATGACACCAGGTTAAACATGGGTGAGGAAATCCCCTGTTGATCACATACCACCCTCCCTCGGCTGATGAATCAGTCTCTCCTCCATGTTGAACAGCACGTGGCGGAAGCACTGAGGGTGGTGACAGCACAGAATGTACTCTGGGTTGGGGGCGGGGTGGTGTTTCAATGCCAACCACTGAGAGTGGCTCGGCAGCAGTATTACTGATTGAGCTGTTCGGGTCCTAAAGGACAAAGCTGCTAGACTGGGCCTGCAGCTGGTAGTGAAGGAAACAACAAGAAGGAAAAATCTACTTGCCCTCATCCTCATCAATCTTGCGACTGTAGTTGCATCTGTCCTCTATGTGTAAGAGAGACTATCACAGAGTCCTTGTGGAAACAAAGTCTGACCGTCACATTGAGAATACCCTCCATTGTGCTGTGTGGTACTATCACTATGCTAAATAGGACAGACTTTGAACAGATAGAGCATCTCAAGGCAAGCTCAGGAGTGGCGATGATTGCCAATGGTTCCATAATGTTCAGCATCATTCACAACTCCTCAAAAACTGAAGCAGTCCATGATCAGATGCACCAATATGTGGACAATATCCAGGTTTCGTCTGAAAAGCGACATTTCACATTGGTTCCATGCAAGTGCCAGGCAATGATCATCACCAATAAGAGACAATCCAACCATCACCCCTTGACAGTGAATAGCATTACTATCACTGAATCTCCATTGTCAACATCCAGAAATTCAATTGGCTGACCACAGAAACACAATGGTTACAAGAGCAGGCTCGAGGCTAGCTATTCTGCATCTAGTAACCCACCTCCTGATTCCCCTAAAGCCTGTCGATCATCAACAAGACACAAGTCAGAATTGTGATTGAATATCCCCCATTGTCTGGATGGGTGCAGCTCCAACAACATTCACAGAGTGATGGTGTCACAAAATCACAGACCCTACAGCTAAACATGTCCATGCCGACCACATTTCCAAACCTTAACGAGTCCCATTGGCCTGTGTTTGGCCCATATCTCTCTAACCTTTCCTATCCATGTCAATCATATCTATGTCTTCCTAACCCTAACGCTCCACTCAAAAAGCTTGATACTGTTCAGAGCAAAGCAGCCTGCTTGATTGACATCACATCCACAAAGCATCCATCTTACCACCATTGATACTTAGTCGCAGCAGTGTGTATTATCTATCAGATACACTGCAGAGATTCACCAAAGATCGTCATACAACACCTTCCAAAACCAAAAATAGAAATTGTTGGAAAAGCTCAAGTATGAAGGGGCACGTGCCCCAAAATTTAACTCTGATTTCTCTTCACAGATGCTGCCAGACCTGCTGAGCCTTCCAGCAATTTCTGTTTTTGTCTCATATTTACAGCAGCTGCAGTTCTGTTGGTACCTTCCAAACACATGAACAGCTCCAGTTAGAAGGACAAGAGCAGCAGATATATGGGAACAGCATGTCTTCAAATTCACCTCCAAGGAACATAACATCCTGACTTGGAAATATATCGTTGTTCCATCACTGTAAGTGGGTCAAAATCCTAAAATTGCCTCCCTAAGGACATTATGTGTCAACATATTGTATGCGATTTATCGCAGTTAACTAAGGCAGCACCTTCTCAAGGGATGGTCAGCAAATGCTGACCCAGCCAATGACGCTCACATCCAATGAATTAATATATGAAAACAAATGAAGTGTCCCTCAGGAGAGGAGACGGAATGTTCGGGTCCTGAGCTCCATCCCCCAGCCCAGGCACTTTGCTTGCCAATGAATGAATGAGATGAAAGATTAGGGACAGTCACATGCTGTGGACCCAGGTATATAAGAGGGAATTAGAGATCAAGCTGAAAAGGAACGTGTTCCTGGGTTATGGGGAGAGAGAGGGTCATTGAGATTAATTGGGTCACTCACAGGCACAATGGGCTGAATGGCTTCCCACTGTGCTGTCAGATTTCAGCTGCAGACAGTTCACAGTTTTGTCCCGTCTCAGGAACAAATGTCCAGCTGCTCCGAGCTCCTTCTTTCACTTCCTCTCTTGGTGAAGTTTCAACCTTGCGATATGACAGTCTTTGCAGTTATTTTTTACACTGGGGCTTTCTGCTGTAATCAGAATCTCTAATAATAAGTGTCCGATCAGTGACAATCAGAGCAGCTAAGAACAGTCAGGACTGAGGAGCCAGACTTACTGGGAAACATATTGGGAAGATCAAAGCCACTCTCCCAGCTCCCAGCTCCACTTCTCTCCCCGAACACTGTCTGCTGCTCAACCAGACTCTTTACAAACTTGGCTTCATCTCTGAGAATGATCTGAGCCTTGTATCTTCCATATCACAATGATCAGCCACTGAAAATCTCAGCCATGTCTTTTGGACTCAAAACGTTACCATTCCAATGTTATCCAAACCCATATCAAAGCCAGTGCTCTGCATAAACTTCAGCTCATCGCAAACGGTGCTGCCTATATCTGAGCTCACACCAAGTCCCATTCTCCCATCCCACACCGTGCTCACTGACCGACATTGGCTCCCAATCCAGCAACATCTGGTTTGAAAATTCTCACCCTTGTTCTCCAGCCTCTCCTTGTCCTGCATTCTCCCGATGTCTGCAACCTCCTCCAAGCACCCTCAGTCAGTGTGATCAGCAACTTTAGATATATGGCTCTCGATTAGTTTATCCAAGTCATTGAGAAATATCATAAAAAGCTGAGGTCCCAGCAAAGATCCCCGGGAATACCACTATTCACATCTTGCTCATTGGAGGAATCATACATCCCGGATTGGTCTCATCTCCCTCTTTCTCCCTATAACCAAGCTAACCTTTCCTTTCCAGCTCAATCTCCAGTTCCCTATTGAAGACCTGGGTTCACAGCATGAGCCTGCCCCTACCTTGCTCTCCAATTTGGCATCTTATTCAATCATTGGGAGACAAGCTGCCTAGGCTTGGGGTGTAGAACAGAGAAAATAGAATATAGAACATAGAACAGTACATCACAGTATAGGCCCTTTAGCCCTTGATGTTGTGCCAACATTTTGTCCCACTCTAAGATCAAACTAACCTACATACCCTTCCTTTTTAGTATCATTCCTGTGCCTATCCAAGAGTCACTTAAATGTCTCTAATGTCTCTGACTCTACTATTACTCTACATTCCATGCACCCACCACAGCGTTAAGAACCAACCTCGAACATCTCCCCTAAACCTTCCTCCAATCACCTAAATATTATGCCCCCTTGTGATAGCCATTTCTGCCCTGGGAAAAAAGTTTCTGTTATCAACTCTATCTATGCCTCTCATCACCTTGTTTGCCTCAATCAAGTTACCTCTCATCCTTCTTCACTTCAGTGAGAAAAGTCCTAGCTCCTTCAACCTTTCTTCATAAGATATGCCCTCCAGTCCAGGCAGCATCCTGGTAAATCTCCATTGCACCCTCTCTAAAGCTTCCACGTGCTTCCGTTAGTGAGGCAACCAGAACTGAACACAATATTCCTAGTGTGGTTTAACCAAGGCTTTATTGGACTGCAGCGTAACCTCGCAGCTCTTAAATGCAATTCCCCCCAGCTATTGAAACACACCATGTATCTTCTTAAGAACCCTATCAGCTTGGGTGGTAACTTTGAGGGATCTCTGAATGTGGACCCCAAGATCCCACTGTTCCTCCAAACTGCCAAGAATTCTACCTTTAACCCTGTCATCTGCATTCAAATTCAATCTTCCAAAATGAATCACTTCACACTTTACAGTATGAACTCCATCCGTCACTTCTCAGCCCAACCCCACCTCCTATCAATGTCCCATCTTCACAAATGTGTTTTGTCACACCCTCAAATAATTCAATAAGGCTTGTGAGACATGACCTGCCCCTCACAAGGCCATGTTGAGTATTTCTAATCAAGCTTTGTTTTTCCAAATAATCATAAGTCCTGTCTCTCAGAATCTTCTCCAATAATTTGCCCACTACTGATGTAAGACTGACCGGTCTGTAATTCCCAGGGTTTTCCCAAATCCCTTTCTTGAACAAGGGAATAACATTTGCCACAGTCTAATCATCTGTTACTACTCCACTGGACAGATTGAAAAAATCATCACCAAAGGCACAGCAATCTCTTCCCTCATTTTCCATAGTAACATTGGGTATTTCCAGTCTGGCACAGGGGACTTATATATTCTCATGTTTTTCAAAATTATCAGCACATCCTCCTTCTTGACATCTGTTTGAGTGCATCAGCGTGTGTCACGCTGTTCTCACAATTGACGAGTGACTACTGAAACAACATATTCATTAAGGATTTAATGTACATCATCCAACATGGCACAAGCTCCCTCCACTATCCCTGATCGGCCCTATCCTCACTCTGACTATCACGTTTTTCCTCACATAAGTATAGAATGTCTGAGGGTTTTCCTTAATCTTACCCGCCAAGGCTTTCTCATGCTTTCCCCCGCATGACAGCTCTGGATCTGAAGATGGACTCACTTTGGAGTATCCATGAGGCTGAGGAGATAGTGGATAGCACGTTTAGTGAATTGGTCACACCGGGGATTAGGTTTGCTGACTAAGGGAGGGAATGGGTGACCAAAAGGCAGAGAAAGAGGAGGAAGAAAGTTCAAGTGTGCTCTGCGGTCATCTCCCTCCAAAACAGGTATACCATTTTGGACACTTTTGGGGGACGTGGCTCACCGGGGGAAGGCAGCAGGAGTCAGGTTCATGTCACCATGGCTGGCTCTACTGTACAGAAGGGTGGGAAAACGAGTGGAAGGCGAATAGTTATTGGGGATTCACTTGTAAGGGGAGTAGATAGGTGATTCTGTGTTAGAGAACGACATTCCCAAATGCCATGTTGCCTCCTAAGTGCACGGGTCAGAGATGTCTCAGATTTGCTGCAGGACATTCTGAAGGGGGAGGGTGAACTAGGTGGGTGTCGTGGTGCACATCGGTAGCAGTGATATTGGCAATAAACAGAATGAGGTCCTACAAGCAGAATTTAAGGAGTTAGGAGTCAAGTTAAAAAGTATAGCCTCAGAGGTAGTAATCTCAGGATTGCTACCAGTACCACGTGCTAGTCGGAGTAGAAATGAAAAAATAGGGTGGATTACCAAGTGGCTTGAGAGATGGTGCGGTAGGGAGGGTTTCAGAATTTTGGGACATTGGAACCGGTTCTGGGGGAGGTGGGACTATTACAAATCAGACAGTGTACACCTGGGTAAGCCGAGAACCAATGTCCTTGGGGGTGCTTTTGTTAATGTTGTTGGGGAGGGTTTAAACTAATATGGCAGGCATTGATATAGATAACAAACAGTAATAGGCCCAGCACCGAGCCCCAGGACACTCCACAAGTCTCAGGACTCCAGTCTGAGCAGCATCCTTCCACTATTACCCTCTGCTTCCTACCATCAAGCCAATTAGAGAAAAGTATTTGTCTTCGGTCAGGAATTAGTTTGGAGGTAGGGGACTGAGAAGAGGATGATGCGTGTGCTCTCGAATGAGCAAGATGTGAACAGTGACACCAGTGATCGGTGCTGGGACTTCAGCATCTCATGATAGTTCTCAATGACTTGGATGAAGGAATAGAGAGGAAATTAACCAAGATTTTTGATCACACTGACTGAGGCAGCTTGGAGGAGGTTACAGAGACAGGGAGAGCGGAGAATAGGGAGGGATTTCTTTTCAAGGATGAGAATTTGAAAATTGAGGTGTTGTTCGTCCAGGAGCCAATGTAGGCTTCATGATGCAGGAGTTGGGGAAATGGGACTTGGTGCAAGTTTGGATACGGGCAGCAGAATTTGGGATGAGCTGAAGGATACGGAGGGCAATTGCTGTGAAGTGTGCAAATACAGCATCAGAATGGTCATGTTTGGATTCCCATAGACACGGCTGAGATTTTCAGTGGCTGATCTTTGTGAAATGGAGGATATGGGGCTCAAATAATTCTCAAAGATGAGATCCAGTTTGTAAAGAGTCCGGTTGAGCAGCAGACAGTTCTCAGGGAGAGGGATGGAGTTTGCACCGGGAGCTGAAGAGGATGGCTTTGATCTTCCCAATGTGTTTCCCAGTGAGCCTGTTTCCTCAGTCCTGACTGCTCTTAGCTGCTGTGATTGTCACTGATTGGGCACTTATTATTAGAGATTCTGACCACAGCAGAAAGCCCCAGTGTAAAAAATAACTGTAAAGACTGTCAGATCGCAAGGTTGAAACTTCACCAAGAGAGGAAGTGAAAGAAGTAGCTCGGAGCAGCTGGATGTTTGTTACTGAGATGGGAGAAAACTGTGAACTGTCTGCACTCCCTGGAATCTAACAACACAGGAGGCTGGTTCTGGGATTTTTTTCTGCAGAAACAGCACAGTGATGGAAGAAGTGTCAGTCACTCTCTCACAAACACACACGCCTGCACTCGGAGATCAGAAACAGAATCCAGCAGCAGTTCTGTCTCCAAGCTGTGAAACCTGCACAGAATTGTTCCCTCATTCAGTTTATAACTGGCAGGATAGACCAAGCAGGGGAGGCAACACAGTGGTGTGTACGGTCAGAAGGTTGTTGCCCTGGGAGTCCTTACCATTTACTATGGAACCCATGAAGCCTCATGACAGCAGGTCAAACATGGGGAAGGAAACCTCCTGCTGATTACCACATAGCTCCGCCCTCCCCTCCAACTTCAACTGAGCAGTCAGTCTTCCTCCATGTTGAACAACACTTGGAGGGAGCACGGAGAATGGGAATGATGCAGGATGTACTCTGAGTAAGGGACTTCAAATTCCACCATCAAGAGCTGCTCAGAAACATCACTACTGAGCAACCTGGTCAGGTTCCACCTGCTAGACTGGACCTGGGGCAGGTGGTGAGGGAACCAACAAGAGGGAAAAACGTACTCACCATCACCCTCACCAACCTGCCTGCTGCTGGTGTATCTGTCCATGACAGGATCAGTAAGGGTGACCACCGCACAGTCCGTGTGGAGACAAAATCCTGTCGTCCCATTGAGATTACCTTACACTTTGTTGGGCAAGAGATATGGGATATCAGGAAGAGTTTTTTTCGCAGCAATTGGTAATGACTTGGAAATTAGTGCCCATTCAGGTGAGGCAAGTGAAGACAGTCAGCTATTGCAATGGCAGATTGGATGGGCTCTTGATGGAAAAAACCTGAAAGGCTCTGGGGGTCGAGTAGTGGAGGTGGTAGGACTGACTGGATTGCTTCATGAAATGACAGCATTTGCCTGACAGGATGAATGTTCTCCCCCTGTGCTGGAAATAGGTCTCACTCAATGTGGGGTTCACAATTAGAGAGTTTTGATGCAGTAAATACAAGACAAATTGTTTCTCCAGGCAGGAGGGCCAGTAACCAGAGGGCACACATTTCAGAAGAGTCTGAAGGACAAGAGAGAAGATAAGAACATTTTTATCCGGCGAGTTCATGATGAGTGTCTGCAAGGTGAGTGGAAGTGGATTCAACAGCAACGTTCAAAAGGCATTTGGAGAAATAGCTGAAAAGGAAACAATTGCAGGGCTATACAGGAAAGGCTGGGTAAATGGGACTCATTGGACTCATTTGATCAACAATCACATTCGGCCCAGCGAACCAAATGCGACGGGGTTGAACAGTATATTCAATAGCACAACCACTGAGAGAAGGATGGATGAAGGGCAGGGGGTGTGAGAGTATGCTCGAGGGATCTGAAGGCTCTGCTGTCAATGGTGGGATAGCAGTAATGGGCAGGAGACCAGAGACAGATGATGGAAGGGGGAGGGAGAGAATGTAAGTCTGCAGCAGGACACAGAGTGAGGGAGGAGGGAGGTCGTGGAGGTAATTGGTTGGCAGTGAGGTCATGGTGTCATTCTGGAATGACAGACGGGTAAGACAGGGAAGGGCCCACTCCATATCAGACAATGTTGGAGTTTATGGAATGTGGATTCAGGAATCTGGAGAATACATTGGAATCGTAGAGTTAGGAGGCGGGACGAGCAGGAATTAGGGTCTTTGTGGTCAAGGAGCTGAGTTAGTACAGAGACAGACAATGTCGTTGAGATTGAAACAAGAGACTAACGTGACGGAGAGGATGTGGGGGTTGTAGCTCAGGTATGGATAGTCCAGTGGGAAGGAGGCCCATGTATACATCATCATAGAGACATAGAGGTTTACAGCTTGAAAATAGACCCTTAGGTTCAACTCATCCATGCCGACCAAGTTTCCAAAACTGAACTAGTCCGATCTGCCTGTGTTTGGCCCAATCCTCTCTAAATCCTACCTATCCATGTTCCTGTAAAAATGTCCTTGGAATGTAGTAACTTTACTCCCCTCTACCACTTCCTGTGGCAGCTCATTACACATACACACCAACCTCTGCATGAAAAAGTTGTCTCTCAGGTCCCTTCTAATTCTTTCCCCTTCAACTTAAACCCATCCCTTCTAGTACTGGACTCTTCTACCATGGGGAAATGACTTTGGCTATCCAACTTGTCTACAACTCTCATGATTCTATAAACCTCTATAATATCAACCCTCAATCTCCTGCACTCCCTCGAAAAACATCCTCGGCCTATCCATCCTCGCTTGATAATTCAGACTCTCCAATCTTGGTAACATCCCTGTTAATCTTTGTTTTATCCAAACCAGTGTAATAACTTCCTTTCTGTAGAAGGGTGAGCAGAAATATATACAGTGTCCAAGTGTGGCCTTCCCAATGCCTTGTACAGCTGTAACATGATGTCCCAGCTCCTGTACTCCCTGCTTTGATCAGTGAAGGTGCGCGTGCCAAATAGCTTCTTCACCACCCTGTCTACCTGTGACACGACTTCCAAGGAACTATGTGTCTGTACCCCTCACTCTCTCTGTTCAACAACACTTTCCATGGCTCTACCACTAATTTATAATTCCTGCCTTGGTTTGTCTAACCAAAATCTAACTCCTTCTATTTATCGAAATTAAACTCCATCTGGATTTGTTGACCCACTGGCCCAGTTGATCAAGATGACATTGCACTCTTGGATAACTTTCTTCCTTGTCCACGATGCCATCAATTTTCATGTCAGCCACAAACCTCCTGACCCATTCCTCCTATTTTCTCATCCAAATTGTTCATACAATTGATGAACAACAGTGGATCCAGGATTGATTCTTGTGGGAGACGGCTGGTCACTGGCTTCCAGTCTGAAGAACAACCCTATCTCACCAACCTCTGCCTCCTCTCGTCAGGCCAATTTCATATCCAATTGGTTAGGTCTTCCTGGATTGTATGTGATATGATCTTCCCAAGCAGTCTACATGGGGTAACTTGCCTAAGGCCTTGCTAAAATCCATGTAGACGGAGTGTACTGCTCTAACTGTATCTATCTTCTTGATTTATCCTTCAAACTCTCAGTCATCTACTGGTCTCTATTGGAGGTCCAATGAACAGGAGGCCTATGTGTACTTGTCTGTCTTGGAGGATCTAGGCAGAAGAAAGTCCATGTTTACTGGTCTCATTTGGAGAGTCCAGCAGGAAGGAGGCCCATGTTTACTGGTCTCTATTGGGAGGTTCAGTGGGAAGGAGGCCCATGTCTCTCTATAGGGCAGCCCCGTGAATTGAATTCCATGTTTATTGGACTCTATTGGAGAGTCCTGTGCATTGTGGACACCATGGTGGGAGTGGGGTTTAGTACCTTTCTGTTTTAACTGTGTGATGGTCCAACATTCACCCCAGTGAAACAGCCTTACTCAGACACTCTTCATGGAAGGGGAAGGAGAGGTGTAGGAGAGGGGAAGGGATTGGAACATGTTGTGAATGGACAGGATGGGTCAGTGGGTCAGGACCTGCCCTGTCCCTCCAGCTCACAGCGATGGCCTGAGGATCTCTTCTCTCTGCTGGGCCTTCATGGAATGAGGTTTGTGTCCAAACCAGTCCCCAGTGAGAATAGACCAACAGCACAGAACTGCCCTTCATTTGACAAGAATCTGTCTGTCTGTCTTCCTGAGTGATACTAAATCCTGGTCAACGTGAAAATGAGGCCTTACTCCAGAAAAAGATATGCTTCTGGGGTCATGGGTTAACATCCATTCGTGGGGCAGAGTAGAGGGTGATTTATCCTTCATTCAACTGTCACCACCTGGGAATCTGTCATAAAGAGAGAGAAGCAGACAGAGAAATTGACATAGAGGGAGAGAAAGAGAGAGACAGATCATGTGTGTGTGAGAGAGAGATAGAGAGACAAAGACATGAGTATGGGTAAGGACAGAATGACAGAGAGGGAGGGAGAGAGACTATAGATTGGGATACAGAGAGGAAAGGAGAGAGACTGTAGATTGGGATACAGAGAGGGAGAGAGAGAGAAAGAGGGAGGAATAGAGAGGGGTAAATAATAGTTGGAGACTTTTGCTTGAAGCGAGTGTTTGGGACAGTGAGAGATGGAGAAATAGAGATTATGAGATGGAGTGAGGAATGGTGAGTGAATTGGAGAGAGTTGTTATGAGACAGAGTGAGAGAGAGAAAATAGAAGAGAGATTAACAGTGGGAGAGAGAGGTAGAGAGAAAGACATGGCAGATGTGAGACAGAAAGATGGGTGGGGAGAGAGAGAGAGGTGCTGCTCACCACATTCTGGGAAGATTGTGTACTTGAGAAAGGGTACAGAGGAGATTTACCAAAATCGGCTGTGGGGAAAGATTGGAAAGGTGGGGATTGTTTTCCTTGGGGCAATGAAGGTTGAGAAGGGACCTGATAGAGGGGTATAAGATTATTTGGGGCAATCTTAGGGTAGATAGGTAGGCACTTTTTACATGAGTGAAGAACTCAACAACCAGAGACAGAGATTGAAGGTAACACAGACAGAGAAACATAGAAACTGCAGCAGTAGTAAACAATTCGGCCCTTTGAGTCTGCTCTGTCATTCAGTATGATCATGGCTGATCCTCTCTCTCAATGCCATATTCTGCTTTCTCCCCAATCACTGATGCTGGTAAAATGCAAAACAATTATCTGTCTCTTCTTCTTAAATATCTTCAACCTGCCAGTCTTCAGTCCATGCCAGTACCTCACCCCTACACAATAGACTCGTACCTTATGTCAAATACCTTCTGGAAATCCACTTTGTCTGACTGGCTCATTGTCTCCTCAAAGATTTCTAACGGATTTTCCAGGCATGACCTCCCCTTGATAAAGCCGTGTTCACTCAGCCCTATTTTCCCATTGGACTTCGAAGTCCTCTGTAATTTCACCCTAAAATTTAAATCTAAAACCTTACCAAAAACTGAGTCCAGGCTAACTGGCCTATAATTTCCATCTTCTCCCTTCTTAAATAGGGGCGTTATGTGAGCCATTTTCCAGTTCCTTGCCCCCATCAAATCCCTCCTCACACCACCTTTACCCGCCGACTCCATTGATTCCTGAAAGACCAATGCCTCCATAATCTCCTCAGTGATCTCCTTCAGAACACACTGGGGTAGTTCATCTAGTTTGGGTGATTTATCCACACTCAGACCTTCCAGCTTCCCCAGTGCCTCCTCCTTAGTGATGGTTACTACACTACCCTCTGCCCCCTGACAGTCTTGAAGTCCTGGTATGTTGCTGGTATTTTCAATAGTGCAGACTGATGCAAAGTATCTATTCAATTCCTCGGATGTTCCTTTGTTTCCTATTATTCTTTCTCCAACCTAATTTTCCGACAATCCAATGTCTATTTTTGCTTCCCTCTTCCTTTGTATATATCTGACAAAACTCTTGCAATCTTCTTTTATATTACTGGCTCACCTTACCCTGTATTTCACCTTCTGGATCCTGAATTGCTTTTTAGTTATTATCTTCAGATTTTTAAAAACTTCCTAATCCACTGGCTTCCCACTATTCTCCGCCACATTGGATGCTTTATCTTTTGCTTGTATGCTGTCCTTGACCTCCCACATCAGCCATGGTTGCCTTGTCCTCCCCTTGGTACGTTTCTTCTTTTTTTAGGATGAATTCCTACTCTGCTTCCTTAATTACCCCAAGAAACTCTGCTGTTTGCTGTCCCAACCTCTTAACTGCTCGGCTCCCCTTCCAACCAACTCTGGCCAGTTCCTTCCTCATGTTCCTTCATGTCAAACTACAGGGGGATTTCGATCATATTATGGTCACTTATCCACAGGGATACTTTCACTTTCAGCTCACTAATCAAGTTTGCCTCATTACACGTCACTGAATCCAGAACTGCCTGTTACATCATGGCTCAACCACAATCTGCTCCAAAAACCATCTCGTAGACATTCCATGAAATCCTTTCCTTAAGATACACTACCCAGCCCACCTATCCAGTTAAGTCTGCCCTGACATTTTGTATACAGCTTTTCTGGCTCCTGATTGATTTTCTTCCCCACACCCTGATTACTGCTTAGAGACCTGGACATAACTTGCGTCAGATTCTTTATTTCCTGCGGTTCCTCAACTCTACCCACACAGATTCTACACCTGCTGAATCTATATCATTTCTTGTTATTGATTTAATTTCATTTCTTACTAACAAGGCAACTCTTGACCTTCTGCCATCTGCCTGTCCTTTTGTTAGGATATGTATCCTTGGATATTTAGTTTCCAGCACGGATCTCCTTACAGCCTTGTCTCTGTGATACCGACAACATTGTACCTGCCAGTTTCAATCTGCACTGTAAGCTGATTGTGTATACTGTGTGCATTTAAGTACAACACCCTCAGTCCTGCTTTGACTGCCCTCCTTCTCATCATTGTCCCCTTATCTCTTGTATTTGATGTTCAACTCTTGATCCTTTCCATATTCTCTGGCCTATTACATCTTCTAGAAACCTGAATAACTTCTCCTGAGCCCTCCTCCACTTTAACTAGTTAAAACACCTTGGAAACTCAATTTACCTCAATTTGTGACATCACTTTGTCTCCCTTACTCGGAATGGTTCACGCATTTAGATAAAAACTCTTTACTTTTTTTCTATTATTGATTTTCCCTGCACTTCCATGGTTCCTTTGATATTCAAAAATTCTGCCCCTTCCTTTTATTTTCTGGTAACAATCAATCCCATCACTAACCACCAACCTACCTGCTCCTTTCCACTCTATTTCCTCATTTTCCATCCAACGGAACCCAACTGTTGGGTCTTTGGCTTGAGTTCAGGACAATATTTATCTTTGAACCATCATCATTAACAGTAGTCTTTGATCTCAATGCTTTTCATGGGATCTTGCTTGGTAGAAACTGGCTGCCACTTTCGCGACATTGTAACAGTGACTGGTTTTCAAACAAAACTGTCTATAAATGTCTTTGGGAGAGCTTGAGGTGTTGAGGGTTTGATTGAATTCAGTTAGAGTCAGAGATTTGTACAGCACGGAAACCAACACTTCAATCCAACTCATCAATGCTGACCAGATACCCTAAATTAATCTAGTCCCCTTTGCCAGCATTTAGCCCATATTCATCTGAACTCTTCCTATTCATATACCCATCCAGATGGTTTTAAATGCTGTAATTCTACCAGCCTCCACCACTTCCTCTGGCAGCTCATTCGATACATACACCACCCTCCACATGAAAAGGTTGGCTCTTAGGTCCCTTTTAAATCTTTCCATTGTCACTTTCAACCTGTGCCTTCTAGTTTTCAACTGCCCCACACTGGAGAAAATATTTTCTCTATTCGTCCTATCTACGCCCCTCATGATTTTATGAACCATTATATTGTCACCCCTCAGCCTCCAAAATTGCAGGGAAAATAGCCTCAGCCTATTCAGCCTCTCCAGATAACTCAAAACCTCCGAACCTGGCAACATCATTGTGAATCTTTTCTGAAGCATTTTAAGATTCACAACATTTTTCCTGTAACAGGGAGACCAGAACTGCACACAGTATTCCAAAGTGCCCAAACCAATGGGCTGTACAGTCGCAACCGCTCTCAACTCCAATACTCAATGCACTGCCCAATTAAGGAAAGCATACCGAATAACATCTTCACCACACTATCGACCTGCAACTCCACTTTGAAGGAACTATATTTTTTTGGGGGGATGAACTGGGAATCTTTCAGTTGTGAAAAATGCCATTCCATGACACCATTGGAGGAAGAGCAGGCAGTTCCCCCAGTACCCTGGTCAATACTTATACCCCAATCAAAATTAATAAAAATCTATTTCCCTGCTAATTATCATAATGTGTTTGGAATCTTACTGTGCACAGTGATCTGGAAAGAGCCACGGGGGCATCCTGAGTTACGGACAGGTGCTACACAAATGCAAATCTTCATTTAAGGTTGGAGCTTCCTGATCCTGACCCTCATCCAATCTCCGTGCACTCTCACCTTCCTGGGGTCATTGAGTCATTAAGAGAAGTGACCTTGGTTGACCCTGGGGCAGTGAGACTCTTTGTAGCAGCACCCTTGACCTAGGCCCATTGGTGTGCAGCAAGGTTTGAAATGTAATCTGGAACCTTCCACATGTACACCCAATGAAGTGAGTGGATCCAAGTCTGCTCCAATGATCTCGGATAAAGTTCTCCTGATCTGTGGGTGATAGCAGGTTTGTTAAAGATATATCGAGCTCCATCCACCGTTCCAGCTTTTGCTCCGCAGCCCTGGAGGTTTCGCTGTTTCAAGTGAATATCCAAGTGTTTTTTCAATGTGATGATGGTTTTGGTCTCTCCCACCCTTTCAATCAGTGAGTCCCAGATCTCACCAGCCTCTGGGTGGAAACAGTTACTCCTCAACTCCCCTAACACTCTGCACCAATTCATTTCAATCTCTCTGCTGATGGAAATCAGTCCTTCCTACCCACTCTGTCCAGGGCCATCATCATTTTACAAACCTCGAATGCTCCACCATTCAATATGATCATGGCTGATCATTCAACACAATCCCCTGTTCCTGCTTTCTCCCCACATTCTTTGATCCTTTTTATCCTAAGAACAATATCTAATTCATTCTTGACACATACCACATCTAATTCCCTCATGCTGGAGGAATGGATGAGAAGTATTGGGTTGTTATTTTTTGACCAGTATGGACACAATGGGCGGTTGGGCATTTGGGGTCTCTATGATTCTATGATTGTATATTACGAATAATTAGGTATCAAGAACTGACCCCAGTAGTGAGACAATTGGTATCGACCTGCCATTCAGAAAAAAAGGCCTTGTTGTTTCTGGCTATCTGCCAACAAGTTCCCAATCCACGTCAGTACATGACCCCCAATCCTCTCGTTCGTTGGGATTTCACTGATTCAGTTGGACATATTTAATCCTGTCAGCTCTTGCTTTAATCATTTCCTGTTCAATGTCTCCCCTGCATTTTCTATCCTCCTCTCAGCTTTCTGCAGGTTTGATCTCCAGATAACCAACATCACTATCCCTGTTTGGGCTTCCCTACTCTGCTGCCTTTTGACATCCCAGGCTGAGGAGTCTATATTTGGCAGTCCCACACTTACTCATTGTGGGAACAGATTCTGAACAATCTCTGTCTCATCCTTCGAGGCCTCCCACTGCCCTGACACTAATTTTCCATCAAGTACTTGGTTTCATTCCACTTTTGCTAAATCACTGCACAGTTTTGTAAAATAGTTCATTCCCAAAAAGAAAACTTTTGCACTTGCTCCATTGTTCTCCATTTGCATCCCTACTCTGAATCTCACTGAGTTCTGATCACTGTCACAGAAATGCTCCCCCATTGGTAGCCCTTACAGCTGCCCATATTCATTCCCTAAACGATGGTCTAAAACTGTCCCTTCTCTTTCAACCTCACGCTCTCAGGGGCAATTAGGAATGGGCAATAAATGCTGATCCTGGCAGTTACTCTCATATCCCAAGAAGCAATTTAAACAATACCTGTTCTTTTGTCGGGATTATTCTGTATTGACTACAAATGTTCAATAAGATTGTACTGCCAGTGAATATACTGAGTCAAAATCCATTTGTTTGACAGGGATTTAAATTGTTACTCTTGTCTTTCAAGCCGTGAAAACTCTCAACTCAAGCTGACCCTGCTGCCCCCCTCCCCGGAGCACGCCAATGCCAAGGGCACTGCAACCCTGGTGTGACTTGCCCATCACTTCTATCCCGATGAGCTGGAGGTGCAGTGGAAGAAGGACGGTGCAGTGATTTCGGACGGGGTTCAGACCAGCAACTACCTGCGAGCTTCGGATAGCACCTACAGTGTCAGCAGCTTGCTGACACTCTCTTGGACTGACTGGGAGTCCAACGCTCGCTCGCCCTGTGCCCTCACCCACGTGACCCTCCCGTCTCCCTCAGAAATAGCATCAGGAGATCAGAATTTGTGTAGAGTGTTGGAGACAGTCCACAGAGGAGGCACAACTTTACTTAGAACAGGGCTGAGCTGACAAGACAAAGGTCAATGTTAGCACTGAATTTCAACTCACTTCCTTGTCAGGACTGCTCAGAGATACGTCTGAGGTTTGGATGTTGAAGTAGGTCACTGCAACAGTGTCAAGAGACTTAACGCTATGTCAAAGTTCATGCTGTCCTCGTCTGGGTAGTGTTTGATGGGGAAGTGTTGACTGTATGCCAAGTAAAATCTCTTGAAGTTGCTGAAGACGGTCAGCTGTACAAAACAATGTGAACCTCAGAAGTCTCTGCTTCAGTAAACCAGATCTTCTTCCTGCTTAGCTATAAGTTCCAATTTAAGGTTTTGTCACTGTTTAAAGGGACAGAATTCTTATGTTATTTCGCAAATCTCCACAAGTGATTTCCTTAAGCTCAATTGTGGCTGTGATTTTGAGCAGGTTTCTCTGTCTGGGCTGTTAAGTGCAGTTTCTTTCTGTCAATGTGAATCTGAAAAAGGGAATAAAGATGAAGATTCAGTCTCTGTCTCTGTGTGCTTTGGAAATACCGCCTTCTCCCCACCCCACCCCCCGCCCCCCACCCCCCGACTCCAGATGATTGGCTGTATTTCAGCAGGTCATTGTCACAATTGGCTACTTGACCTGTCAATCAATTACAATCATCTTTCCTTCATCATTTTCAACTGATCCATTTGGTCAGGACTTTATGCAGGTTCAAAGATTCCAAAAAGAACAGAAACTGAAAGTTGTTAGGACTCAATAAGTACAATCTGACTCATTCCCTCCAGGACCAGCTAACGGGATTGCACTTTGCAATCTCTGCGGCATGTTGGGTAGCCCCTGAAACAATCTTCAGTCATTCCCAGACATTGACGGCTGTGTCTCTCACAGTTTACTTTATGCTGCCTGTCAGAGTCTCTCTCAGTGCGAGTGTGTTACTCTGTGCTGCCTGTAGGTGTCTCTCTGAGGTCTGTGTCTCCGAGCGATGGATTGAGAAGGGGCTTTGTGCTGGGGATTGAAGATAAGGCTTTAATGTTCTCAAATCATGAATGAAAAACAGCTCAGCTGATTCAGTCTAAGAGGCAGTTCATTCAGATGGCCAAAGTTAAAAATCACACAATACCAGGTTTGAGACTAACAGGTTTATTTGGAAGTAGAAGTACTCGGTGCGCTGTTCCTTCATCAGGTAGCTGGAGGGGCAGTATCACAGGACAGAGTTTATAGTAAATTCAGATAGCAGCTGAGAGTGTATTCTCGGTAAAGGAGGGATTTCAGAGGCAGTGGGCACTGTGCTTCCTAATGTGTTGCCCAATTACAAGGGGATTTTCTGGATACAGTTTCAGAGCAGTAATGGCTGCCTGCCCAGCCAATGCTGGCTCACCATAGTTGTATTTCATTTGTCAAGTAGCCCGAAATTAGGAGCAGCAATATTACCTTCCAGGGAGGGGAGCTGTCTGAGGGAGGGAGGTTGAACTCTTACAGCCCCAAGACAGGATTAGTGCAGTGGATTAATGACATTTATGACCGCCATGAAGGAGCCAAGTTCTCTCCCCCTGTCCCAGCTGTGATGCCCCTCAGGTTAAAAACGTGACTGTGCTCCTTTAGGATGATGACCATGTTCCTGTTGAGGTAGGGAGGGAAGGTCAGCCTCTCCCAAAAGCAGTACAAGCTGGATCGAAGGAGCATCAAGAGTAAGCATGGGGAGATTGAGGGTGACAGAAGGAGGGGGGGTTGGTTCGCAGGTTGTTATTCAGAGTCAGGTCCCAGAGTATCAGTACTTCTGACATTCTTTTTTTTTAGAACCTCTGACACTCCTGTTTATTTTTTTCCTATTACTGCCACCTAACTGCGGTAGTGCTTATTTTTTTTCCCAAGCACCCATGTTGTGTGTGTGCAGGTGTGAGACATAGTGAGAGACAGAAGGTGTACGAATCTTTATTAAGTTTCCACCACCAGGAAGAAGTGAACACCCGAGTGGCCTGTGGCAAGCAGTGCCCTTCGCATCAAAGGGTAATGCTGTGTGATCAAACAGTGAAGGGGAGGGCAGGATTAAATCAAAATAGAGTTAGAGGAGGAGATAATGCACTCCATTTCTTGTGCAACCTCCTCTCCCTGAACAACTCCAGGGTGTTGGTGGAGACTGTGTGCTCCTTCTCCAAGGACACCCGGACTCTAACGTAACCACGGAAGAGGGGCAGGCAGTCGGCCCTAACGACCACCTCCACGGCCCGCTGTCTGGACCTGTTTATGGCCAGTTTGGCAAGGTCCAGGAGCAGAGCCACGAGGAGGTCTTCAGACCTGCCCTCCTTCCTCCGCACCGGGTGCCCGAAGATCAAGAGTGTGGGACTGAAGTGCAACCAAAAGCAGAAGAGGAGGTTTTTAAGAAAATCAAAAAGGGATTGCCAACGCCCACACCCAATATATACATGGTCCATGGACTCCACAGCACCAGAGTAGAAGCAGTTGGGTTGGGAGTCCGTGAACCACCACAATCTGCGGTTGCAGGGGGCCGCTGTGCACAACACCTTCCACCCCTAATCCCCGAGAGAAAGGGGGAGGGCTCCCATATAGAGAGCCCTCCACTGGGGATCCCCACCGCCCAGTGGCAAATGGGCCCGCCAAGGCGTGTCCAGATGGTGGATGAGGGAGAAAAGGTGGACGGTGTGCAGCAGCAGTCGATACAGGGCCCGTCTTCTTACATCCTTAAAAAGGACAAAATTAAAATTTCGGAGGTGGCTCTGGTTGTGGGGCACAGGCTCCCGCGGGAAGTACAGGACCTTGGGGCCAAAGTGAAAATCCGTACGGGCTGGGTTGAGCGCGGACGGGATCCCACCACACACCTGAGCATCCTCCAACTGGAGCACTACGTCGGGTCCATGCACCGCCATTTGACAGTCCCCTTTTCATCTGTCAGCCAAGACTCCCTGATTGGACAAGGTTAACTGTCCCTGTCAGGGAACTCATATTATATATAAAAGAATAAAACATTTATCGAACAAGGATCTCAAGAGCTAAATGGCACGAGACAAAATGAATGGTTTGAAAGGTTTCATTATGGACACCGCAAATGAGATTTGATGAACTACTTTTTCACTCATCAGGTGGTGGGAATCTGGAATGGACTGTCATAGAGTCTCTACTGTGCGGAAACAGGTTATTTGGTCCAACAAGTCTACACTGACCCTTGGAAGAGTAAGCCAGCCAAGGCCCAATCCCCTATCCCATTACTCTACTTTCTCCATGACTAATGAACCTAACCTAAATATCCCTGACCACTATGGGCAATTTAGCACAGCCAATTCACCTCACCTGCACGTCTTTAGATTGTGGGAGGAAACCAGAGTACCCAAAGGAAATCTATGCAGACAGGGGGAGAATGTGCAAACTCCACACAGACAGTTGCCTGAGGCTGGAATTGAACCCAGGTCGAAATATTCGGACCGGCCTTGACTTCGCTCCAGCTTTTGCATCCACCTCTGTCCCTACCCACTCTGCAACCAAGACTCCGACTACATTTCCCAGAGTCACCCTGAGTCCAACTGCCTACCCGGAGGCAGCCAGCACACACGCACTCCCTCCTCACCCATACACCCCCACAGTGTACCCTATCCCTCCACTTCTCCCTCTTCACCTCATCCCCACCTTCCCACTCCCCCACCTCACTCCACAACCCACCTCCGTCCCAAACTCCTTTCTCTCCCACACCCATTCCACCGTGTTACATCCCAATCAACCCACACCAACCACATGCCATCACCCTCCCCCCCATCCTTCAGCCACCTTGGGCCCTTCCCAAAAACATCACCCCCCAGCCTTGCCCCATATTTACTATCCCCCCCGACTTCAAACTCTCTGAGGCCAAAAAGTCCATCCTCAGGAAAGGGCTCACGGACATTCCTGCCCGACCCCATCTCAACGAAACCTGCACCCACCATGACATGGAGCTCTTCTTCCACCGCCTCTACCTCCATGTCTTCTTCTTTAATAAAACATCTCAACCTCTCTCTGAAGACCCCCCTCCCACCTCCAACTTTCCTCCTCCAGTTGGTCACCCTGCGTCCCCCACCATCAGCTGAGTACACATCCTAGACCTCTTCAGTGCTCACCACTGACCTGATATCATCCCCCTCAATTTCTCCTCCTCCCCCCACCCCCGTCACCCTCTCCAACCACCCCTCTCTGATTGAGGACTCCACTCTCTCTGCACCAACCCCTGGTTCACTATCAAACCCACTGACAAAGTTGGGGTGGTGGTAGTCTGGAGCACAGACCTAAATGTCACATAGGCCGAACGCCAAATCTCTGACACCATGCCCTACTTCCCCCTTGCCCATGACTCTGCGATGACCCATCAGGCCAAAATCACTCGCACTATCATCATTGCCTTCAGTGACCTCCCCTCCATTGCCTCCAATCTTATAGTCCACCAGCCCCACAATGCCCAGTTCTATCTGCTCCTCATGATCCACAAGTCCAACTACCCCGGCTAACCCATTGTCTCAGCATGCTCCTGCTCTACCGAACTCCTCTCATCCTACCTCAACTCTCCTCCTTGGTTCAGGCACTTCCCACCTCCATCCGCTACACCAACCACACCCTCCATCTCTTCAGTAACGTCCAGATCCACAGCCTTGAATGCTTTGTCTCCACTATGGATGTGCAGTCCTTATATCTATCCATACCCGATATGGATGGCCTCCAGGCCCTCCACCTGTTCCTCTGCAACAGACCCATCCAGTCCCCCTCCACCAATACCCACTTCCGCCTTGCTGAACGAGTCCTCACCCTCAACAATGTTTACTTTAACTCCTCCCATTTCCTCCATATCCAGGGGGTGGCCATGGGCACCCAGATGGGCCCCAACTACGCCAGCTTCTTTATCGTCTCTGTTGTACAGTCCCCCTTCAGTACCTACACAGGCACTGTGCCCCAACTCTTCCGCCATTACATTAATGATTGCATGAGTGCAGTGACCTGCACCCAGGCTGAACTGCAGCAGGTCATTGGCTTTGCCCACTACTTCCACCCCGTCCTCAAATTCCCTTGATCCATCTCGGACAACTCTCTCCCCTGTTTTGACCTGTCCATTTCCAATTCTGGTGATAATCTGCAGACAGACATTTACTACAAACCCACACATTCCCATATCTAACTGGACGACACCTTCTCCCACCCAGTATCCTGTAAGAACCCCGTCTCATTCTTCCAATTCGTCTGCCTCCGCCCCATCTGCTCAGATGAGGAGATATTCCACTGATCATAGATATCCAACTGTCACGAACAATGTGCTTTCTCCTTCTGACATCCACTGCTCCACGTCTATTTCCTGTTCCACTGCTCTAAACCCCCCCCCCATACAATAAAGGCAGAATCCCTATTGTCGTCACTTATCACCCCACCAATCTCTGAGTCCAACATAACATTCTTAAAAATTTCCATCAACTCTAACTAAACCACACTACCAAATGCATCTTCCTCTCCCCACTCCTGGCTGCCTTCCACAAGGACCATTCCCTTCGATAATTCTTGATCTGTGCCACTCACACTGCAACCATCCTGAACCCCTCGGTACCTTCCCCTGCAACCTGAAAACATGCAAAGCCTGCTGGTACACCAATCCCACACCTCTATCCAGGGCCCCAAACAGTCCTTCCAGGTGAGACAGAGGTTCACCTGCTTCTCCTCCAACCTAGTTTACTGCATCAGGTGTTCCACATGTGGTCTTCTGTACATCGGGAAGAGCAAACATAAACTGAGGAACATTTCACTGAACATCTCAGCCGGACCCGCAGGGGCTGAGCAGTCCTACCAGTCAGCACCCATTTTAATTCCCCTTCCCACTCCATTTTTGACATGACCATCATTGGCCTCCTCCATTGCCACAATGAAACAAACCATGTATTGGAGGAACAACATCTCATCTTCCTTCTGGCAGCATACAGACCAGATGACTCAACATTGAGTTCTGCAATTTCAAATAACCTCCCTTCCCATTCCCTGACTCCCTTCCCAGCACTTCTCCCTCCCTTCCACTACTCCATTACACCTACCAGATTCATTCTTGCCACTGACCAACCTGGTCATACCCTCCCCCTGTCATCACCTATCCCCTCGTCATCATCCTGTCCCCGCCATCTCGTTATCTGCAGCTCTCCCTACACCCACCTCCATTCCTGAAGAAGGGTTCCACCTGAAACATCAGCTTCTCCACCGCCTGATGCTGCCTGACTTGCTGTGTTCTTCCAGCCTCCTGCCTGTCATTGAATGGAACCAGCAGGAAAGTGTTAGACAATCAAGGGTCAGGCTCACAAACAAATGGGAATGGGAGGTGCCACAGACAGATGCATGGAGCCAGTCAATCACAAAGAGAAGACCAAATTGGAAATGAAACACTAATACAATGTGGATGGAATTTAATATAAGAAAGTGTATGACCATGAACTTGGGTCAGAATAATCTGAAGGCCGACTATTATTTAAATAGTGCAAGATTCCAACAAAGTGCAATACAGAGTGATTTGGGTAGTATTGTGCATGAAACACTGAAAGTTAGTGCAAGCACAACAAGTAATTGAGAAGGCAAATGGAATTTTCACCTTTATTGCTGGGGGTTGGAATTAAAAAGTAGAGAAGTCTTGTTAAAACTGTACGGGGTGTTAGTGAGGCAGCATCTGGGGTATTGTGTGCAATTTTGGTCTCTATATTTAAGAAAGGATGGACAGCCTCTTCCTCCAACTCCTATTTCCCATGTCCTTGTGTGCTCCAATGTCCTTCCATCAGAGAGGAGTTGGTTTGCAGGAGCAGCCTCCAGTCTCTGTGTGGTGCTACCAAAAGATCTGCATTGCCCAGGCTGTTACAGTTCCCACATTACAATAATGTTTGATTTTTGGAAGCATTTAATTGGCTGTAAAATATTTTCGAACATCCTAAGTTCACGAATGCCGATTTTCATAAAAATACTTAACAAAAATAAAGTCCTCTCTCCTTTCATATTTTATCTCTATGCTTTTCCACCTATGTCCTAACAACATCACAGACTTGTGTAAAATCTAGACTGAATCTTGAATCTCTGGGAGAGCTTCCTCTGTGACAACACAGGGATTAATGACTACCTCCTCAGTGGGCTTTGAGGGTGAAGGTCAATAGCACTATCATTGGGACTTGATCTGAGTTGTCTCCAGTTAGTCAGTGTTATTATTCTGGGTCCAGACAGTGCTGACCAAACCTGTGTGCTGATTGAGATGAAGGGTGAGCTGTGCTGGGCTTTCACACGTGGCTTACACACACAGAGTGAAGCAGAGATTACCCATTTCATGAGAGTAAATTTAACTAACAAAATGGGTGGATGTGACACCCCCAAACACCCCCTAAGGCAGTGGGGACAGGAACAGTAATATTCTCAGATAGAAAGGATGACAGAAATGGTACCCCGCAGATAGAGGTGGGACAGGAAAAGCGACGCTCCTGAAAGACAGGGGACAGAAACTGTATGTTCCCTACTTTCTTGATGTGACATATGTCGTTGGGAAATTGGTTTGTTTTATATTTTCTCAGTTGCATTTAGGTTTTATGAGGTGATTCAGTAACAAGGATTCCAATTCCATATTTCCTGTCACAGCAGATCCGTTGAAGGCCATCCTTTCATTTGGAGCTTGCCCACAGGTTACTGTCCAGGCTGATACAGCATGATCTACCAATGCTGCTCCTATTGGGCTCAAACATCACATACGAGGGCACCTGACGAACACTTTCTGTTTGTGCTGGCAAATGGAGAGATTTGCTTTTGCTGCAGTGGCGGCCAAAGAAATGAGTCAGTGGATGTATTTCTAGCTGAGCACAATGTTCTGATGTTCATGATGGGATTAACCTCGACAGTTCCCATTTGCCTTTACACCGACAGTGGAACAGGAAGTCACCACGCAGTGGTCTCTTGGCTCACACTGAGAAACCAAGTTGATGGTATAACTGCAGAGAGCAAGACAATGGCTTGGATTCACAGAACAACCAGAGGCATCAGGCAACAACTGGGTCACAGGCAAATGGAGTGTTGTGTAAACTCTCAGTATCTCAGGGAACAAACACAACTACTGAGGTACAAAAACCGAACAGGATATTTTTATGAAAATCGGCATTCCAAAAATGAAATCCAAACACAATATGTATAAAACCTGGGTACGATTTAAGTTCAGAGATTACAGCGTTTTCTTTGAAAGCTGGACACAAATGAGACAGGAATTCAGCCACCCACTCTGTCACACGGTGTTGAAGTTGCACTGTCCTCAGCATAACACGGTTCAAAGCCTTTTAATAACATGAAAGGGGAGAGGAACATTGCAAACTGTATTACCACGAGTGAGGATCCATTAAAAACTAAGAACATGATATTAAATGCTCCCAGCCATAAACAAAACTGATGCATTCCCATCATTAGATGGTTAAATGATGTCAAAAGTCTGCCGAACACTTTCAGAAGACAGAGTATTTTAAATCTCAAGAGGGATTGATGTTTTATTTTCAGTACCATAGCAAGAAAGCAGCAGCTGACATATAAACTCTAACAAACCAATGATAACTAGTATTTAGGACAGAGCTGGCTCCTGAGAGAAAACAATCAACAGCAGAGATCTGTCCAGTGCTGGGAACATTTTAGTCAAGACAGTTTATTGCCAGCAAGTTACTGCAGCTTGAAAACTCCAGTACAGTCAGAAAGAGAAAAAGAACAATGTGCAGATTGTTGAACAGGCCCTTACATCTGGGCCTGAGGCAGGACCCCAAGCTCCAACACACTGGCCTCACTTCACACCAGTGCGGGGTCATGAAATCCGGCCATCAATCCCTCTGGGACCGGGACGGAGTGAGGGAACAGGACAAGTGTAGAAGAGTCAATAAGGAGTAAAGCAAGATGGAGACAGCGTGTTGGAAAGGGGTTAGAGGAGGAAATATACTTTGTGCCTCTCGATCCTGATATTTCCATTTGTATCATAGAACGAACAAAACAGCACACTGTGAAGACAATCACAAATTACACCAAAGTACTCTTCTTATCACAGGGGACATTTTCGTTGTGTTACGATAAGTACCCTGCTTCTGAAGCTGGACACTTTCTCTGCATCTTTGCAGTTTGTGTTTCACTGATCAGGGACAGTGAAGCAGCTGCCCTCTAGTGACGAGAGACCGCTTGCCCTGCTGCAGAGGATTATGGGTAAAGTCCCATTCCATTTGCGCCCACACAAACCAGCAGCCATTTCAGCTGCTTTATTGAAACTCACAAGCTTTCAAGGGGCTGCTCTTTCAACGGTATAACTGGACTTAATACATCAGTTGAGGCCAAACCCACTTGTCATATAGCTGAGCATCTCTTCCTGGCTTTTAAGGGACACCCAAAAATACGAATTCGGGACAGTTGAAGGAGATTCATCATCTTGATCCTGTTCCACATGGCGGATCTGATTATTCCACATTCTTGCGTAACTCTGATAGATTACTGATAAGCAAGGGATGAAAGGCTGTCTAACTCTTCATTACAAATATTCATAGATTTCAGTTGACCTTTTGAACGAGAGTTTCAAAGACCTATGACTGTATGTAAGACAAAGAATTCTGCTTTTCTTATTCTTAAATGAGGGAACTTAGTTTTGTATTACCCCCGAAAACGTAACATGTTATCACATCCAGACTGTATTCTATGCTAATGTTGATATGGCATCTGCTTTATCAGCTGTTCTGTCATGAAAACAGCTGTCTGTGCTAATACGTTCCGTGACTACTGCACATAATCATCCAGGTCCTACTGCCCCTACAGCTATCTATATTTGTATCCTTTAATTTGATTTGTCTCACCACATTTTCCTTAAAAAATGAATCACCAACATCTCTTTCCATTAAATTGTATCCGCAATCATCTCCTCATTCCATTAACCTCTCTGCATCCTTTATGAAGTTCGACACTATCTGCTTCATAAGCCATAATAATTCAAAGTTTTATATCATCAGAAAACTTTGAAATTATGCCTTGTGCAATCAGGTTAACATAGATTTATTGCTAACATTTATTTTAAATAAATTATCATCTGTTTTGACCAAATTGCCCGGTCAGTTAGGCCATGGCTAACCTGGAACACATTCCCCCTTAGTTGTGTAAACCTTTCTGTCTTGAGCGAACAAACATCGAACCCCGGCCTTGACAGCTTTTCCAAATGCGAGTACCGGATTTTCACACTTTTTCAGAAGGAGTTCTTCCTGAAATCTTCCTAATTTTAATTTTAACAACCCTCTTGTTCTGAACTCTGGCACGAGAGAAAACAGTTTACATCAACATTGTTAATCATTTCCAGAGGAAAAGCCTCACTTATGCAACCTGTTTGCTCTCATTAAAAGTTTCAGGTCTTAAGGTGACATGACAGTCTGCATACTGAGAGGATGGTTCCTGTTGTATGTCACACAAGAACTAGAGGGTCAATTTAACACAAAGCAGTCTCCCGTTTAAAACCAGGAGGTTTTGTTTTGATGGCTGAGGGTCGACAGTCTGGGGAATTCTCTTCCCTACATGGGAATGGAGGTTGGGTCATTGAGTTTACTCAAGGTTGAGGTATACAGATTTTTGATGAACATGGCAGTTAAGTATAATGGATGAATTGGGGGAAGCAGAAAGCGCAGCTGAGACCACACCCAGATGAGCAGTGATCTTCTTCATTGGCACAGCAGCTCCCAAAAGGCCTGCTCCTGCTCCTGGGTCCTATGTTCTGGCAGTGGCTGCAGCAATCCTGGACCCCCATCTTTCCTTTTTCACTCACTTACAAAAATATCATTTCAAAACAAACATTATTTTCTTTAACAAACACAACTCAACTCTTGTTACATTATTTTTCTCAGCTGTCTTCTTATCTCCACAGGTTTTTGGAAACATACGTTTTGTCTTCAGTTGGAAGGGAGGCAGACAGAGACAGAATGAGGTCTCAGAGAACACAGAGAGCTCTCACTCTGCACAGCAAAGCTTTTTTGGGTGGGGCCGAAGAGGACAGAATCACGGGGAAAAGAGAACTCAGAACCTAATGATGATGTAGACCCCCTTGCAGGACCCCTCGGTCTCATGATCTGTTAAAATAATCACTAGGAGGACTGTCTGGTTAAAGCAATGTTACCAGTTGAATAAATTAAGGCAGCCTGGCGCAGATTTGTTCAGCATCACGGAGGTTGAAAGCTTCTGTGTTCCATGGAGAAATGGCACAATTATATTCAAAAATTACACATTATTTATATGATTTTTAAGAGATAGGACAGCCTTCATTACAAGAAAAGAACAATCACACATAACAAGTTGACATGATTTACAGCAGGTTAATCCAATGATATTTCCTGGGAAAGTGTTCTTAATTACAAGAAAAGTTCGATCAACCATAATAAAGTGATATGATTGCCAACAGGCCAGTCCAATGATATTCCCTGGAAAACAGATTGTTATACGCACAGAATCACCCCAGGTTTGCTGGTTCAGGATTAGTTCAAATACCAAATCACTGTCTTATAATTCCTATTCTGAAAAATCCATTGTAATCTCTGAAATTGCATTTCCCTTAACCCAGCAAAGCAGCAGCATAAGTTCACAAGAGTCAAATCATTACTTTCAGCCATGTTGTTGTGTTACTTTAAATTGAAAATCCATTTTGTGGTTAATAAAAATCTACATTTCCTTGTTGCTTCTGACAACAACCCAAATTCAAATTTTAGATCCTCATTCCCCCCTTTGTCATTCTATGACCACACCATAAAGGCATGGATCAAATTAACCCAATCCAATGGCAGCGAAAGACAGCAACATTTTCTCTTCCTCCGAAGATAAATCAGGGGCAGGCGATGATGCTTCTCATCATCATCTAAGTGGAGAAGAAACATTCTCTGGGTGGAGCCAATGTTGTCAATAGAAATTAATATTTTAGCAATAATACTCTTAACAATAGCAATACCAATAAAAAGACCAACTAAAACAATAGCAGCATACATAGCCATATTGATAAGCCAGTTGTACCTTGAGCCAAAACCCCAATCTCCCAATCCTGCACCTTCATTCATTTGGTTGACAAAAGTGTGGATGCTACCTATATGCCTAGTAATGTTTTCGATGAAATTAGTGACCCCCATGATACTCTTTCCTTTGACTATAGTGCAAAGTCCACCTTCCTTCACAAGTATGTAATCAAGAGCATAGCTGTTTTGTTGGGTAAAGAGGCACAATTCTGAAAGCATGTCCCTAATTTCTATTCGGCCAGCAGTTGTCTCATTTCATGAAATCGTGAGTCCACAAATGAGATAATTTGATGACTCATAACTCCTGAAGACGCTCCTACAGAAAGAACACTAAGAGCTGCATATGCCAATGAGTGTGTTTTTTTTGATAGAACCCTTGCATTCTTCCATTCTGCACAAAAGTCGGGAGGAATTTGAATCTTGTTGCCAGGTAATTAGGCAGGGAACAGTAGTTGGACATAATGTTCCTACAGCGATATCATGATATGTACCTGCTCTATTCAGGTCAAGGTAGGTATATGTCTTATTGTAACTGAAAAAAATAATATCCAGGTTTAGTATAGATAATGGAGGGATCTTCCCAATAAGAATCGAGCCTATCTTTGTAACTTACTGGAGTACCTGTGTAATTCATGATTACATAATTTGGCCCCGAACGTGAAGGCTGAAAATGATTTAGTCGAATGAGGTGGGTTTCTTGATAAGGGACGTGGTTGACATCCCAGAATAGTTCGACCCATCCAATAATTGGGAAAATATTAGTGCCATTTGTGGTATCATAACGAAGGTGGGTGTTGTTATCCACCTTACAAAGGGTTTGAATACCAGTGGTAATAGAGACACATTTCTCCTTAAGACATACACATGAGATGCAATTTCCTTCAAGGAAGCAGTGATGACTGATGCATTTAATCATAGTACAGGGGATAATTTTAGGCACTTTTATATAAGTGCATCCTCCTCATCTCTTACCATTGTAGCAATTTGGACAGCATATTGCGGATTTATTGGAGGAAGTCCATAATCCTGTAAATGCTTTAGAACTATTGTATACCCCCATGTTAGGAGTTGGAAGAATAAAAGGGGTCAGGGAGTCTTTGCTGAAGTAAGAGCATAACAAACTACTTCATCCTCTCCAAATATTTTATTATGGGCTTTTAGAAACATATTGCTAGTGAAGGATAACATCCCCCTTTGTCTATTTTAACATGATCTATCTGAAAGGGGGCAAGTCTTACCAGGGATGCCCATTGTACAAATGTAATCAACTGGCACACAACACCTTTACAGGGTAAAGACCATTTAGACTTGTTCTGTAAATTAACTGTTCAATCTTTTTGAAGCAGTTGATCACTGCAATGGTCATTCTTGGTAACATTCAGCTTCTCGGCACACAAGAACATCTTCCTGGCGTAGTTGTTACGCAATCTCTGTTTGCTCAGGATCGCACAGGTAAACTATTCCTTCTTATGCACCAATGCTGCCAATGGCAAGTCCACACAGCAGGTCAAGTTCGATCTTTATCATCTCCCTCTTGCAAGGTAGGCAGCCGCGGAGTGTCCATTGTAATAAAATATAAACCGTTTCCTCATTTTATATACAATATACACATAATCAATTAAAATAGACAGCAGCAAAGAAGGAACACAAACTCATCTCGTAAGAGTCACCCATATTCTGGTTTGAGTATTGAGGGAGTACCCTATTTGAGGCCATAATTTGTGCTCTTCAGCAAGCTAAGAGCAATTTTGAAATAAATAATTCTCAACTTAATCAAGTTCAAACAGCCCAATTGAGTAAATATATTGCCCACACTGGCAAAAGGCTGGTTCATTTTAAACTCTGTACTCGAGATTCCTTTCCTACCCATTATTTTCTTACTTTATACAGAGGAGCTTAGGCATGGGTGAATTAAGCAAACCTAGTTTTTATAAATCCAGCTTTGCTAAGTTTAATACTTCTTGAAGTTTTGCTACTAAAAATATCAATATTATCTAAAATTTAGATTAGTTCTGCAATATATTGTAATCTCGAAAAAAAAATACATTAACCTTTAGCCCAATCAAATGACCTGAGCTGCAGCTGTAGTTGACAGTATTTAGAATTAAGTGTAGTAACCGGATGGTGATTTTGAGCAGAGAAATTGGTCATGAATATTGCATGGAGCGCAATGCTGCCCCCAAATTATGGTAACATGACACAAAGCTTTCAATCCACACTGAAATTTTCAAATATTGAGGTAACCCTAGAATTTAGACAATGGTACTGTCTTAAAATTATAAACCATCACTGTTCAGTATCAAATATTTTATTGAAGATAATAGCTCAGCCAGACACTCCTTCTTCGATCTAACAGTCCAATCCAAAATAAATCAAATCAACCAGTGTGCATTTTTATAAACTCCATACACAAAGCAAAGACATTTAGGCTTAGCGTCTATGTATGAAACCAAATCACTTGGTAATTCAGTCAGGGGTACATTTTAATATAAAGTAATTATTGCAGAAATGGAAATTTGCAAATTACTTCCAAATTTCTAAACAATATGGAAAGCAATCCAAACACTAAACCTGTATGATTACAGTCAGTAAGCAATACAGAAATCAACCTCTACATTGTGAATTGGCACTGAACAGACAGTCTCATTCCTCCATGATTTCTGCACCTCACCTAGGTCTGGTAAACACGTCCTTATACTGTGTCTAACCGGCTTTGCGAGGAACTCAATGCGATCAGAAGTTTGGGGAGTAAGGCTGCCTACTTGGCAGCTGCATCTACTTGCCTGCTACTTCAGAAACAGTCTCAGTTTCTTCAGCATGAGCCGAACATATTGATAATTGTCAGATTGATTGGACAAAGTAACATTACTGTAACACTGCCCCCTTGAGGTTAAAAGTCTTCAATGTTCCCACAAGGCTCCAAAATCGTGGATCATATTAAAAGTACAACGAAGATTCAGTGCATGTTAGTACAGTTTCCTTTTGATAGCATTAAAACATGTCTACTCCCAACGTCAGCATCGGGGTACATTACTCCCCATTGCCACATTTCAACAGTTAAAGCAAGAGCCAGGCATTTGTCCCTGGATGATTTTGCTGCCTTGTTGCCAGTCTCAAAGGTGAAATACTGGGGCCTGCCTGTCCCCATTTCCAGGATCCGTTCGGGAAAAGATTGTACAGCCGTGCTCGTCGGGTGGGCACATGAGATAGTTCCACCCCCAGTGGGTATCCTGGTTCCAATCAACCCTATCAGGGCTGGAATATGACATTTGGGATCACGTGGGCGCTGGATACAATTCGTTTTCCCTGTAACTTGCATCATGGTTCAGTCCGGTTCTGGCCATCCCTATAGAAAACCACCACTCACCTCATTTGTGACTAGAAATTCCTGGACTGTTTCGTAATGTTGGTCTGGGTCCTGTCAGTGACTCCAGGTAGAAAACATTGCAAAAACATCAGACAGATCGGCAAATCTTACAGTCTTGTAACACAAGCCATTCATATTCAGGTTACTCCCAGAATTTTACTGCATTTACATTTGTATCACCCTTAGACATATTGATTAAATTTGGCCAGTTTGGTCTTGCAGTCAGGGGCATGGCTCATTAACATAACTCTCGTTCCTGGGATGGGACCTGGTTTAGGATGGCGCAGGCCACTTATCACCATGATATTGGCTATGAAGACTGAATGCTTCATTTCCAAAAGAAGGAAAGGTTTGCAACAAGTGGGTGGTTTAAAATTAAAGCTGGGGACAATCAGGAGATGTTAGGTGCTCTGTGGGTATACAAGAACAAAATCCCAATCCTCAAAAAGGGTCGGTATGTCAGACATAGGCTCGGGATTCCGAGTAGAATCTAAGTTCTTTATTTTGTGGTATTGTTGCTTTAAGCTTGTTTATATATTCCTTAACCTTAGTGGCCTTAAACTCTTTTCTCATGTCCCGTCTTTTTATATACCCATTTACAGTCACCTCCCCAGCTTTTGGGAGTCCCATCTGCTATATCTCTATCCTCCAATCACATGCAAAATTTCTTCAACTAGTCAGTAAGGTAGCTTTCTTTTCTTTAATTAACAATGAATTAATGCAGCCATGTTTTAAATTAACCATGAGGCAATGGGACAGGTGACTGACAATGTGTAAAGGGATAAAAACAAGCGTCCCCGCCAAATAATTTTGGTTTGGGCTAAAATAATTGATCATTATAAATATTAGAACATATTATTATAAAATAATAAATAAAATAATCATTATCTGTAATTCATGGTGGAAACCCAACAAGTGACTAAGACATTTTAAAAACTGTACTCTGCTGCTTTATTCTTCTTATTGCATCATTCTATTCCCTTTGTATTTGATCTCATTGCCTGTATTTTCATTTTAAACTTATTTAACCAATTTATGTTTGTCTAACTTTAAAGCCTGTTCCTAGCAATACATTTCGGAATCTTGATTGTCATAATCTGAAAGTTAGTTTTAGGATTTGAATTTCCAGCTAATCAAAAATTGCAAGAGGAGAATAACTAAATAGGTGATTTGTCTCATTCACTTGTCCTGGTCACTGTATCATATGGCTGTCACATTATGGAGCCTGCTAACTCCATGGCAACGTGCAGTGATGCTACAAAAGAAACAGTGTTTGATTTACCACCCAGTTCCTCTATATGTTTGGCTATCGTTATTGTGCAAAAGGTGCAATGCTGGGTGTCAGCAGTGCCTGCTCAAGTCAGCAGGCGTCCTTTTTTATTTGTTAGGGACACCTAATGATATGGATAGAATTCAGTTTGGATTTTGTTTTTGGTGAGAGCACTGAGTGGCGTGGTACCAAGCATACTTTACGCATTACTGAGTGGGGATCCAGCTGAAGAAGCGTCCAGAAAAGAAGTTTTCATTTATTTTGTGGACATTGGAGGATCAGCAGAGGTTAGTTCTCTTTGTCTTGTTTTGAGAGCAGATCTCCTCTGTGGTGATGGTCATTATTTTTACAATATATATCTGAATAACATGCAACATTTTATTTTGGAAATTCATTTATTCAGTGTTTAATATTGAAAATGCAAAATGTAAACGGTTCCCAACTTTGAAATCCACTATATTTATCTGGTTTTAGTCCCTTAATTTAAATCCAAGATGAGGATTCTTAAGTGGTCCTGACCAGTCATTGCCCATTTGCAATGTAAAGGTCGTGAAATAACTGGAGCTGCCTTAAGATGTCTTGTAAATTCAAATGAAAAAAAAAACTCCTAATGCACGAATAATGGCCAAATCCAAAGACACAGATATTAACCACAGTATATTAATTTTGTTAGATGATTTATCACAACCTAATGTTGAACTGAAACTTCAATTGTCATTGAGGGAGGGGACTCCCTGAATAAGACTACAACTGTCCTTACGAATAATCACCATTAAAACACAGCAGTCTTAGAATTAAGAGGAAACAAACGAGTCCAAAACAAATAAAAGCTTATAATGTTCTTTTCCTCCATATTAGACTGATCTGAAATTGAATAAGGTTGGCTTTCATGTAAGGTTAAAAGAGATTGGTTAGAAACTAACAGTAGGGCAGTCATGACATGCAAAAAGAACAGGAGTTAATATTTTATTTCACAACAACTGAAGGGTCCTTCACCTTAATAGAAATCGTGTTAAATTTCCAAAATGCAAATCAGATTCAAAACAGTCCTGGATCTTGAACTCCAGGGAAAAAAGGACAAACTTTCAATCGCCAACAAACAAATGTGTATTCAAACCGAATCACAAAGGGTTAATCTTTGTACGCGTTTTAGGGCTTTCTCTGCCTCTCTCTCTACCTCTGTCTCTCACATAGACACATATACCATATATTAGTCTGGATCACTTCTCGGCCTTTTGGCTCGGAATATGTGTACTTCCTGAGGAGCAGAGAAAGAGATTCTGCTCGAGAGCTGCGGGTTCGACGCTGCGGACGTGCGCTGGCGGGGTAGAAACCACGGGGATCGTGTTGCGAGTCGTCGGAACTGCTGGAGACCATCGCTGGAACGTGATTGGACACTGGAGGATCGTTTGGTTGTGCTGGCCTGCTCTTGGTAGATCTTTATTCTGGCTTCGGCCTAACGCCAATTCAGTACCAGCCAACCTCAGAGCTATGGCCTCAGCAGCCGCTCGCAGTCCTGGCCAGGGCATTCACAACACAGTCAGGGTAACTGTGAAGAAGGTGGAGGAGCACACACCAGTCAATCAGAGGGCGTTTGTGAAGAAGGTTTTGCTGGAGACCTGTGGGTTTGCAGTAGTGGATGAGGGCTGCTCTCTTGACCACTGCCTCCTGCTGGCTGACTGTCACCTCCAGGACGAGCCGTGGGCAGGTAAGGGAATGTGGAAGCTGAACACTAAGCTGTTGACCATGGAAAACATTGAGGAGCTCAAGAGGAACTAGGCAGGTTAGAGAACTGTGAAGCCCCTCTTTGAGTCCCCAGTGGACTGGTGGGAAACAGTAAAAGGGAACATTAAGATGTTCTTCATCCTCAAAGGTGTTCAGGAGGCGGGGAAAACTGTCCCAGCTCCAGGAAAGTATGCAGAAAATGCACCTGCTGCAGATGATCGGGGTCGATGTCACGGAGGACCTCAAGGAAGTGAGGGGCCAGCAAGCATCGCTCTTAGCATCAGAGGCTTCCAAGATAATCTTCCGGTCCAGGGTCCGCTCGGTGGAACAGGACGAGACGTGCTCACGTTTCTTCTTCCAGAACGTGCACAAAGAGAGCTCTGTGCTCAGCAGCCTGAAGGAAGAAGACGGCTCGATAACGTCATCTCAGGCTGACGTCATGAGGATCAGTAAATCCTTCTATGCCAGTCTGTATGACGCGACGCCGACCAACAGCGCGGCCTCCCAGTCATTCCTGTCGTCTGTCACGGAGGTCTTAGATGACAGTACACGCGAGAGGCTGGACCAGCCACTATCTCTGGACGAGCTGACCAAGACCCTCAAGTCCTTCGAAAAGAATAAAACTCCCGGAAGCGACGGCTTACCGGTCGAGCTCTATTCCGCTCTGTGGGACTTGTTCGGACAGGACCTGCTGGAGGTGTATGTCAGTATGCTTCGGGCAGGTACCATGAGCGAATCCATGAGGAAAGGCATCATCACCCTCATCTACAAGCGGAAGGGGGAGAGGGAGGAACTCAAAAATTGGAGCCCAATCACACTGTTGAATGCGGATTACAAAATCCTGTCAAAGGTAATCGCCAACTTGGTCAGGCCTGCTCTGGGGTCGGAGATTCACCCCGACCAAACCTGTGCTGTGCCGGGCAGGAAGATCGCTGAGAGTCTCGCACTCCTCAGGGATACGATCGCCTACGTGCAGGACAGAGGGTTGGACGCCTGCCTGATGAAGCTGGACCAGGAGAAAGCCTTTGACAGGATATTACACAGGTATATGAGAGATGTTCTCTCCAAAATGGCTTTGAGGAGGGAATCTGCAATTGGATCAGACTGCTATACACGAACATCATCAGTGCACTCTCAATCAATGGGTGGTAATCAGATAGCTTCCCAGTCAGATCTGGAGTCAGGCAGGGCTGCCCTCTTTCTCCTGCCTTGTTTGTGTGCTGCATAGAGCCATTTGCCGAGTCCATCAGGAAGGATACGAGCCTGAGAGGGGTGACTTTTCCTGGCAGCGGGGGCCTGCAGGTGAAAGCCTCCCTGTACATTGATGACGTCGCCGTTTTCTGCTCGGATCCGCTGTCCGTGCGCACACTTGTGTGCATTTGTGACCAGTTCGAACGGGCCTCAGGGGCCAAGGTAAACCGAGGCAAGAGCGAGGCCATGCTCTTCGGGAACTGGGCCGACCAATCCTCGATCCCCTTCACCGTCAGGACCGACCACCTGAAGGTGCTGGGTATTTGGTTCGGGGGGGCTGGGGTGTGCGCCAAGTCTTGGGAGGAGCGTATCAGTAAAGTGAGAGAGAAACTGGGCAGATGGAAGCTACGGTCGCTCTCCATAACGGGAAAAAACCTGGTCATCAGGTGTGAGGCACTGTCATTGCTGTTGTACGTGGCACATGTCTGACCTATTCCCAGAACCTGCGGCGCTGCAGTCACTCGGGCCATCTTCCAGTTTGTATGGAGTTCAAAGATGGACCGGGTCTGAAGGGACTCGCTAGACAAAGATCTGGGCAACGGGGGATAAAATACACCCAATGCCACCCTCACCCTGATGGCCACCTTTGTGTGTGACTGCATCAAGCTGTGCATGGATCCCCGGTACGCAAAGACCATGTGTCACTACGTACTGAGGTTCTACCTGTCCCCAGTGTTGTGAAGGATGGGCCTGGCGTCACTGCCGCGGAACGCTCTGAGTAGTTGGACCGTTCCGTATCACCTGTCCTTCGTGGAGAAGTTTATGAATTAACACCTTTGACCACAAGTCCATCAGGAAGTCGTCAGCATGTAGTGTCCTCGAGACACTTCGGGAAAAGGAGAGGGTGGATCCTATCGAGCGGTTCCCTGAGCAGACTGTCAAAGCCATTTGGCAGAATGCCTCATCAGCAGAACTGTCCAACATGCACCAAGACATGGCTTGGCTGGTGGTGAGAAGGGCTCTGCCTGTGAGATCCTTTATGCACACCCGGACTCTCAGCCGCACCGCACGCTGCCCTCGAAGCGTCTGCGGAGAGGAAGAGACTGTCACACACCTCCTTCTGGAATGTGCCTATGCAGAGGAAGTCTGGAGAGGAATGCAATGGTGTTTGTTGAGGTACGTCCCGATCAGCGCCGTGACGCGGGACTCCGTGGTCTACGGCCTGTTCCTCGGCACGCACACTGAAACGAACATCAACTGTGCCTGGAGGATCATCAACTCGGTGAAGGACGCTCTCTGGGTGGTCCGAAACCTGTTGATCTTCCAGCTGAAGAAGTTGACCCCGACTGAGTGTTGAAGACTGGCACATTCCAAGGTCCAGGACTAAGTGTTGAGGGACGCTCTGAAGCTTGGGGCAGCTGCCACCAAGGCGCGGTGGGGAAAGACCACCATTTAACATCTGCCTACCTAAAGAAGAACAGGGGGCCCATGCAGTCGTTTGGGCTCTGCTGACGCCTCAGATAAATATATGGGCATATGAATGAGAAATGCACAGACCTGTATGTAACAATGATAATTTCTGATGTTTATATGTAAATGTTGACATAGGTATGGCATGACCAAATGTACAGACCATAAAATTATTTTATGATTATTTTACGAATAAAGTATATTTTTGAAATAAAAAAAACGGACGTGTACTGCCTGCAGGATTTCCCTGCGGCAGGCTGTTTTGACGTGACCTTCAGGAGTGTGAAGAATTGTGTGCAGCAGCTGAAGGTCTTCAAGGAGAAGGAAGAGGAACCTCTGTTCTCCATCTTGTCGGCGGTCCTGTTCTGTGTGCTACCTGCGCAGAGGAGTTGTGTTGTCACGATCCAGATGTACAACCCTTACGTCCCAGCAGCAGATGCCCTGACCTTCTTGAAGAGATACGTCCAGGTCGAAGGAGAGAGTACTGATATCGTCGATCCTTTCGGGATCTGGACTAGCAAACGACAGGTCAGGGTAAACCTGAGGGTCGTCGCCAGTGGGAATATCCTCCACCCACCCTCCAGCTTTGCCATCGCAGGAAGCAGAGATCACCTGACATACACAGAGCAGCCGAAGGTGTGCCGAACCTGCAGAAGGTCAGGCCACATGGTGACTGATTGTAAGGTGACCGTCTGCCGAAACTGCAAGCAGGAAGGCCACCCAACCAAGAAATGTAAGGAGGCCAAGAACTGTGATCTTTGTGGAGAGGCGGGCCACATGTACAAGGCCTGCCCTAGATGAGGAGCCTCCACCTATGCAGAGATGTTCGGAGGTGGCAACACGAGCCTTGGACCGACTAAGACCAGCAATGTACCACAAAATAGCACGGAAACGGTGTCTGGAGGCACGCAGAAGGAAGGGCAGGTTGTAACAGAGCAGAGGGCAGACAGCGGGGAGATGCAGCAGCCGATCCACACTCCTTCAAAACAGACGGAGGAAATGGAAAAGGAGGGATCAAAGGAGGCAGAGGATTGGAATACGGTCCAAAACAGGAAGAGGAAACCTCTCTGGGGCCCTAAAGCCACCCAGAGAAGGGGGAAGCGACACCTGCAAGTCGAGGACACAGGCAGCTCTTCCAATGGTGAGGACGGGCGCAAAGAGGGTCATCACCAGAGGAAGAGACAGAGAGCCGTGGGGAGAAAGGAGGGCAGCACCGCCCACGAAGTGAAAGACGATCCCTCTGAGGGGATGGGTAAAGGCCTCCCCCTACCCGGTGAGAACCAAAAGGTACCCACCGGCCCACAGCTCCAGGTAACTGGGAGCAGCGTTCCTGTGACAGCTCGGCTGTCAGATGGAGAACTGGATGGTGCGGACCCTGGGCTCGACACGAAGACACCAGAGTGGGGAAATGGCTCCAGCGTGGATCCGTACAGCTACCTCAGCCCTGGGGAGGTCCAGCAATTCGCCGTCACCATGGGGATGCACACCGCTACCCCAGAGGAGCAAGAGCAGCAGCAAATGGACTCTGTTAACCTTGTAAACTGTTAAAATGGGGTATAAAATTGCAAGCATCAATGTGCGTAGCATCAAATCAGCTACGCAATGTGTTTCAATGATGGCCTTACTGGCCAGCGTTAAAGCCGACCTCCTGTTTCTGCCGGAGTGTGGGATACAGCACCTCAGCAGGTACAGGAGATGGCCGAGCTTGTGGGCCCATGGGCAGTCAGTTTGGTCGGGTGTTAATGATAGCCGCACCTCCGGCCTGGGTATCCTGTTGCGAGGAGGCAACTTCACCATCTCCAAGGTTAAGGAGGTGGTGGGAGGGCGCGTCCTCATCGCCGACGTTATGTACAGGAATGCTCCCCTGAGACTGATTAATGTGTATGCTCCACTGGGTAAGAGTGAACGGTTGGCCGTCCTGCAGCAGCTTCCACTGTTGCTGGCTAAGTTGCTGGCTAACTGCCTGTGTCCTCGACTTGCACGTGTCATTCTGGCCGGAGACGTCAACTGTATCATTGATGCAGATGGACGATCCGGCGGGGTGGACAGTAAACTAGACGCCACGTCCAGAGCCCTGATGGACACGGTAAAAAACGCCAAGCTGCACGACGTCTTCAGCTCCCCTGCTGACGGAGCGCAGCGTAGATACACCTGGTCACGGGCAGACGGGTCTATCTGCTCACGATAGATTAACTGTTTGTGTCCCGAACGCTCTCGGTCAGATCCACCGACGTCAAGCCGGTGTTCTTCTCTGACCACTGCCTCCTGCTGGCCGACTGTCTCCTACAGGACGAGCAGCGGACGGATAAGGGAACGTGGAAGTTGAACACTAAACTGTTGACCCCGGGAAACATTGAGGAACTCAAGAGGGACTACGCAGGTTGGACAACCATGAAGCCCCTTTTTGAGTCCCCAGCGGATTGGTGGGAAACAGTAACAGGGAATATCAAGAGGTTCTTCATCCTCAAAGATGTTCAGGAGCCGAGAGAGAGGTGGGGAAAACTGCCCCAGCTCCAGTAAAGTATGCAGAACATGCTCCTGCTGCAGACCATGGGAGTCGATGTCACGGAGGACCTCAAGGTGCTGAAGGGCCAGCAAGCCTCGCTCTTTGCATTGGAGGCTTCCAAGATGATCTTCCGGTCCAGGGTCCGCTCGGTGGTGCAGGACGAGACGTGCTCACGTTTCTTCTTGCAGAAGGTGCATAACGAGAGCTCTGTGCTCAGCAGCCTGAAGGAAGAAGACGGCTCGATAACGTCATCTCAGGCTGACGTCATGAGGATTAGTAAATCCTTCTATGCCAGTCTGTATGAATCGAAGCCGACCGACAGCGCGGCCTCCCAGTCATTCCTGTTGTCTATCACGGAGGTCTTAGTTGACAGAACACGTGAGAGGCTGAACCAGCCGCTATCTCTGGACGAGATGACCAAGGCCCTTGAGTCCTTCAAAAAGAATAAAACTCCCGGAAGCGACGGCTTACTGGTCGAGTTCTATTCCGCTCTGTGGGGCTTGTTTGGCCAGGACCTGCTGGAGGTGTATGTCAGTGTGCTTCGGGCAGTTTTAACATGACCAAATGTACAGACCATCAAATTATTTTATGATTATTTTACGAATAAAGTATATTTTTGAAATTTAAAAAATCTCAGTCTTTAGTACAGTAGGGCAGCCATGACCTGTAAAAAGAACAGGAGTTAATATTTTATTTCATAATCACTGAGAAATTGATGGCCGGAGTTCATGACCCCGCACTGTGTGAAGGTTGGTGTGAAGTGAGGCCAGTGTGTTGGAGCTTGGGCTCCTGCCTCAGGCTCATGTATCGGGGCCTGTTCAAAAATCTGCACATTGTCCTTTTTCCGTTTCTGATCACAGATTTTTTGATATTGTTTAACAAGCTAATGACGTACATGCATCAGTGTTGTCTCTGGTTGGAACAATTTAACATCATGGTTCTCGTTTTTAATGGACACACTCCCATGATAATACAGTTTTCAATATTTCTCTCCTCTTATGTGTTATTGAGACATTTGCAAATGAGGAAAGTGCGTCTTCAACACCGAGGAAGGGCTGGGTGGGTGTTTGAATTCTAATCTCACTATCATCTAGCTCTTAAAGAACAGGCTGTAGTATTTGTAGCTATATTTTAAATGAGATTGCACCCAGGTTTTATAAATGTTATGTTGAGAATTGGTTTTTGGAGTGCTAATCGGCAATCAAAATATCCTGTTCACTTTTGTAGCTCAGTAGTTGTGTTTGTTCCTTGAGATACTGAGAGTTTATACAACACGCCATGTGCCTGTGACCCAGTTGTTGGCTGAAGCCTCTGGTTGTTCGGTGAGTCCAAGCCATTTTCTTGCCCTGTGCAGTTTTACCATCAACTTGGTTTCTCAGTGTAAGCCAGGAGACCACTGTGTGGTGAATTCCTGTTCCACTGTCGGTGTTTAAAGCAAATGGGAACTGTCGAGGTTAATCCCATCATGAACATCAGAACATTATATTCAGCTGGAACTACCTCCACTGACTCATTTCTTTGGCCACCATTGCAGTAAAAACAAATCACTCCCTTTACCAGCACAAACAGAACATGTTCATCAGATTCTCTCATGTGTGATGGTTTAGCTCAATAGGAGCAGCACTGGTAGATCATGCTGTATCAGCCTGGACAGAAACCTGGACAAGCTCCAAATGAAAGGATGACCTTCAAGGATCTGCTGTGATAGGAAATATGGAATTGGAATATTTGTTAGTGAATCACCTCGTCAACTGTGAAAATATAAAACAATCTAATTTCCCAGAAACATACATCACAGCACAGCGAGAAAGTGGGGAACAAGCGATTCCTGACCTCCCCACCCTGAGGAGTGTCACTGGTCTTGTCCCCTCTCCCTTTTTGGGGAGCATCGCAGTTACAGTCCCCTTTCCCTCCCCAGGTGGTCTCGCTGTTACTGTCTCCTCTCCCGCTTTGGGGAGCGTTGCTGTTGCTGTTTCCACTCTTTGAGGGGTTTCCCTTTTAATTATCTCCCTCCCTTGCTGGGAGTATCCTTTCTGTCTGAGGATGTTATTGCTTCCCCCTCCCCTCTCAGTTCGGTCAGTCCTGTCTGGGCCCAGAACAAAAGCACAAACTAACTGGAGACAACCCAGATCAAGACACAATGAGAGTGTCATTGACCTTCACACTCAATGTTGCCAAAGAGGACATTTTCCCAGAGATTAATGATTCATTCTAGATTTTAAACAAGAGACTGAGATTGTGAGGGGTGCGGTGGAAAGAACACCCACTACTCTAAGACAATTACCAAGAGATGCAGAAACTCCTTCATGAAGTTAAACTTTTATTTGTAAATACAAGCTGTGGCAATCAAAAACTGTCTGTCCTGTCTGCCCACCCTCCTCCTGGAGTCTCTCCAGTTTATACTGCCCTAGTTTCTACACTAATCTGATAGCATTAGCAAAACCAATCATACTAGCTTGCTTTGTCTCTCTAAACTAGTCATCGTCTGCCACACAGGTCTACAGCTTACACTTAACCAATCACAGTACACCACCATCGTCTTTAGCATTAGCTCATCTATCGTGTGATTTAACTCAGAGTGTGCTACCATTATCTGTTACCTGAGCCCTGTAACATGATCCGATACATGCATTACTCCACTAAATTAATAATTTACGCGCCAAATTAACTTCCATATATTCCATACTAGTTACTTTATTTTCTAGACTAGCAGCACGAAGTTTGCACCACTGCATTTACAGTATCTATGAGCTCCTCCAAACAAACGGTTGTGCAGGCATATGCATTGTTGCAACAAATAGTTTATTCATGTCTTTACTGAATGGAAACCTGATGTTCTCACCTACTCTGACTTACAGTGGTTCAGATTCCTTTCTACATAGGTCATCCTTGATTCCGTCAGAAATATCTGATTTGCTAGATTTCCACTCCCTTCCCCTCCAAAAGAAAGCCAAATTCTTTGTTTACCAACAAGAAGGAAACATACAGATCTACGATGGAAAGGTGCTTCATGTTTGATGCTGTTCTGGTGCCTGCTTTGTGATGAGTTCATGGCTTTTGCATTTGCTAACCTATTTCTACTGTTATTCATACGGAATTATTCTTCTGGTGTCTGATTCATTTAAAATGAATTCATATAAATGGAGAGGCTGAGCTCAGCAGGTAATAGTGAAGGCTAAGTGTTCTTGGCCTTTATTTCAAAGGGAGCAGTGTGTAAAAATAGAGTGGTCTTGCTAAAACTATGCCTAAAATCAAACCTAAAGTGCTATGAAGTGTTTGATACCCTTATCTGAGGAAAAATTTGCTGGTATTTGAGATAATCTAGAGAAAGTTCACTGTTAATTCTGTGTATGGAGAGATTTTCTCATGACACGTTGAATAATTTAGACTCGTATTCATTGGAGTTTAAAAGAATGAGAGGGAACCTGACTGACACAAAAGGAATTCTGAGAAGACTTGATAGGGTAGATGCTGAGAGAGTGTTTCACTTTTGTGATAAAGTCTAGGTCCAGAGGGCATAAACTCAGAGTAAGGGAACGCTCATTTGAAACCAGTTAGGAGGAGGTTCTTCTCAGGTTAGTGAATCTGCGGAATTCTTTACTACAAGATTGTCAGGGCTGGGATGCTAAACATTTTCAAAGCTAAAATGATTTTGTGTTCAGTCAGAAAATAGAAGGTTATGTGAACAGGCAGGAAAGTGGAGTTGCAGATTTTCAGAGAACCCATAAGCTTATTGAAAGGTGGAGTGAACTTGGGCTCAATGGTCTGTTTCAGAGGTGGGGAACCTTTTCATGTTGGAAGACTGCATTATGTCAGTTGTAATGTAATAACGCCTCATACAAGAGACTTCAAGTGTATAAATGTTGATACTGTTAAACAGTGTAACTATTCTCAAATTTCACTTCGAATGCAAAGCCACGTGCACTGTTGTCATCAGTTGGTAAACACTGGTGTACTGGACACACACAGGCTCTCGCCAACCAGCCTCGGGCAGAAGTGGCTCCAGTCCGGCAGGGAAGATAACCGACATTTTAGAGTCACATTGTAACTAAATCATGAGCATAGCAGATGTCGAAGTAGCCCTTATGACTTACCATTTTTTTAATTGTGGCAGTCAGTCTGTGAGGATTATTTTGCTGAATTTTCTTTTACTCTCTGGTATTTTAAATACATTCATGTTAAGATTAAAATAAAATAATAAAGGATGAAAAGAAATAAAAGATTTGTTCTGCAAAATTTGGATTTATTCAAAAGGCCACACACAATGACCGAGAAGGCCGCAGGTTCCTAACCCCTGGTCTGTTTATTCTATGTCTTATTATCTTTTGGTCATTCATGGACAAGTATCGCAAGCATAGCAGCATTTATTACTCTTCATTGATTGTGTTTCATAATATGTTGAATTTTGAATTGCAGTCAGAGTGAACTTTGCAGATGTTTGACCTAGTGACAACGAAGGAATGTCTTTATAATTCCAAGTTTCGGTGGTACATGGTTTGGAGGGGAGCTCCAATGTACTTGTCATTTTTGCTTTAATTGGTGGAGGTCAGGAGTTTGAATAGTGTTGAGACACAAGCTGAACTGCTGGCATTGTGCAACAGTGCAACGGTGTCTGAGGAATGTCAAAGTCTGTATATTGGGTGCCATTCACCCTGGCTACATTGTCCTTGATTTTAACATCTTGAAATGTTTTTTGTAATAATTCCTGTTTTTCTGCAGGCAATACATTTGAAAAACAATCACATTTGTTTCAACAAAATGGAGTAGACAATATATTTTGGTCCAAAGGAAGGACTGGACTTCTTGGCAATGATCTGAATTTGTATCTGGAATTTTAATGGATTTGTCACGATGCAAAATAGTGAATTCTTTTTTTAAGAATATTGTGTGTTTTACTTTTGTTGTGGAGGTTTTAAGCAACTGCATTGCACATTATCAAAATGTGAGCAGAGTTTTCAGAGCAGATTGTAGGATGTGGTTTGAACTGAAGCTTTCTCACTGAGAGGAAAGTATTAATAGAAAAACTATCTTTTTCAGTTTTCAAGCAAACGGGGAAAACCTCAAAGAAGGGTTATGTAATTGGCAGAGCATTGAGTTGTCAGTGCGGCAGAGAGATTTACTGTACTCAGTGCCTTTTTCCCCAAGCTGCATTCATCCAGACAACCTGATGTGTAAACAAAACAGACATTTCTTAAACTCCAGCAGGTCTGGCAGCATCTGTGGGGAGAAAGCAGAGTTAATCTCTTCTGAAGCATCCTGACTTGTACTTTTTGCATCAGACCTTGCCGAGTCAGGAGGTAAATTACTTTGCACAGAGTTCCCAGCCTCTGATGTTATCATGTAAACCTTGTTTATTTGGCTAATCCAATTCCATTTCTGCTAAATAGTGACATCCTCCAGGATACCGTTAGTTGGATTCAATGATGTTAATGTCGTGAATGATGAGTGGAGATGACTGGATCCTATGTTTTGGTAATTGTCTGGCACTGTTTGTCACCAATGTTATTTCTAACCTATCAGCCCAAGACTTCTTGAATGCTGTTCAGGTTTTACTGATAGTGACTCGGAATACAGCTGAGGAATTATGAATGGGATTCAACAGTGTGAGTCATGAAGCATCCTCATTTCTGACTTTATGGAGAAAAGGACTCTGAAGATGATTGGATCTTGGACAATGCCCTGGGACTGAGGTGTTTGAACGTGCAACAGGCACAACTGTTTCCTGATTCCATTGGTTTCAATTTTTCTAACACTCCTTGATACCATACTTTGCCAAAAGCTCCCTTAATGTCAGCCCAATTATTGGATGTAATGAGAATTGGTGCTGAATGGCCCTGACAGAAGCCAAACTGGGCATCAGTCAGCATTTTATTGTGGAATGTAGTCATCATTGTTAATTATGATCAACCATTTTGCTGAAGATTAAGCAGAGACAGATGGAGGAGTGTTCGCATAGTTTGGCCATTTTGAGGGCAGGATTTACCTGGATAAATTTACACATTGTTAGTAGTTGTCAGTGTTGTTGCTGCATTTAAACAGATTGCCAAGAGATATGACTCGTTCTGGAGCACAAACCATCAATCGTATAGTTAATATGTTTTCAAGCCTTATTGCTATTGCTGTGTCCTCTTATCCTTTCATAAGTATCAGAGAAGGATGGAGTTAAGTTGGTTATTTTCCCCATTGGTTTTGTGACTACCTGCTGCAGACCAAGTCTACCAAATTTAACCTTTAGGTTTTCACCAACCTAGCCATTAGTGCTGTTATTAATGTATGTTCGGTGATGAAAATTGAAGTCATGTACTTAGAGTACATTCTGAGCCCTAGCCACCCTCACTACTTCCTCAGAGTGGCGTTCAACATGGAATACTGATTCACAAGTTAGGGGGTGGCGGTAATCAGCAGGAAGCTGTCCATAGTTGACCTGATGCCCTCAGACTTTATGGAATCTGAAATCAATATTGAAGTCTCCCAGAGCAACTCACTCCCAATTATATGATACTGCCACTACCTCTACTGAGTCTATCCTGCTGAGGAGTAGTGTGCAACATTGGCTACAAGTTGGGTGTGACTATGTCAGGCTGAAACTTGAGTGTTCTGTGGGGCAATTAGACACAATCCCGGAATATAAGTAAGGAGAACTTTGCAGAGTCGTCTGGGCTAGATATATTGCTGTTATTTCTGTTTCCTTGATTGTTATCACATGGTGTGTTAGGTTTTATTATTTACCTTTCTAAGCAGTTTATGGAAGGACTAGTTGACTTACTTGGCTACTTCAGACTGAAGAGCCAACCATGTTGCTGTGGGCTTGGAGACATATGGAGACCAGAACGGGTGGGGAAGACAGATGCTCTTACATAAGGGATGGTAGAATTTTCAATGTGGTGACCCTGGGAAAGTGTTTGATATTGCCAGGGGCATATGAGTGTTTTTAGTACTCATGGGACACCTTTTGGGACATTTATTATTTCCGGTCTGTTTTCTGGAATGTTTTCACTGTTGCTGGGGTGTCAGCATTTTAAAAATATCCCTGAGAATGTGTTGGCATTTGGTATTTACATGGACTGTCATGGAGGGTTTCAGCATTTATTGAGGCTCCCTGGCAGCGTGCTTGGTCTTTTAGAATCTTAATCCATGTATTTGAATGTTTATTCAAATAGATGGGAATAACCATTTGTAAAAATGGAACCATAGTAGATGAAAGAAATTTAAAATTCTCCATGATGTTTTTCATTTTCCCAAAGTAGATTTGTTAACTTTGCATTGAATCAACACTCTTGTGTAAATTAGATCAAGATTCTTTTAAGTGATGTTTATTTCAGATATTTCTGGATGTTTCCAAATATGTCACCTTTGTTCCTAGATGTGAGTAAGGGTTGTGGTTTTTGTCCTAGCATACAGTCAAATTTATGATGTGGAGGTGCTGGTGTTGGACTGGGGTGGACAAAGGTAAAAATCACACAACACCAGGTTGTAGTCCTGCAGGTTTACTTGGAAGTACTGTACTAGCTTTCAGAGTGTTTCTCCTTCATCAGGTGGTTGTCGAGCAGGATCATAAAACAAAGGATCTTATGATCCTGGTCCACAGCTACCTGATGAAGGAGCAGCACTCTGAATGCTACTGATTTCAAATAAACCTGTTGGACTATAACCTGGTGTTGTGTGTTTTTTTTAACTCTGTAGAATTACGGCAATGTTTGGAGAGGAGTATCGTTTGGTTGTAGTGTACTGATGGTGTTTCACCTCTGGTTTTCTTCAGTTTCTTCCTATCAGCTGATGTATATTTCGGTCTTAGCAGTCTACTGGTTTTCTCATTATGTTGCAGTATTTAGAGTTCTCAGACATGTGCAGTTTTGGGGAGGTTTCACTTAACAGACAGCCATCCCGATAAGATGGGCCAACGTTTTGAACAGCAGTGGCCCTTGTGATAGTGGTAGGTGACTTGGGATTAAATAGAGCTCCCAGTGATGAAGGAGCAAGTCAGACAGCCTATGTGGAGGTGATGTGCCTAAAGTGCTGATTCATTTGTAGTGTCAGAAGTATCTTTGAAGTTTTCAAGTTGGCAGGGTTAGTGTTTGAAAATGTCAGACTGTATCTGAACCCAGAAGTGTCAAGAAAATGAAATGTGCCATCATAACCTTTTTTAATGTAGAAAGATGTTATTCCTGTAAGGTATTGACCCTGACCTCAATTTCTTTTTCTTGGAATGGAAACTTATTTTCTCAATTTTCTTCCCTGTTCTCCCAATTCTGACTGAGAATTTGGCCAAGTAATCACTTTTTTTTTATTTCTGAGCCTTTATCATGTGTTGCCGGGCAAATTAGAGAAGGAATCACAGGGCTGATCCGTCCTACATGAGTGCACTTGGCAAAGGGGAATCACTGGATGGATTTTCTTCCCTTTTCTGCCTAAGTTGAAGCCGTTCCCTACAGCTTGGAGATTGATCAGTTCCAGAACACTTCAGCTCGGTGGTGTGCAACAATATCACAGTGTTGTGTGTAACCGTATAACAGGGGCCTGTATATGTTGTCTAGTATTGATCTGTGCAACTTCAGAAAAGGAAAGAAAACTTGTTTTAAATGGCACCTTTTACAATCATGTGACATTCTTTATGAGGCTTACAGCCAGTGAAACACTTGGTAGTTCATCAAAACAGCAAATTGTTGAATAGAATAATATTTTGAAATAAACTTGACCAGAATGCTGAGGTCTTCTGCATCCGTCTCATCTGAAGGACACCTTCTGCAAAATAGTGCAGTACTCCCTCAGTACTGTACCGGTCATTCTGCTATAGCATTCATTTCGTTCACACAAATTTGCTATAACACGATTGACAAATTGGTGACACTGTTTCTAAAGCACAAACTCTGAAAACGTGTGTTTGCTGTAACCCGATTACATCGCGCAGACTTTAAGTGCTGTTTCTAAAATGTGATTTTCCGATATCATGGGGGGGAGGGTTGGACAGTGAAGCAACCATTGTGTTATAGAAGAACTATCTGGAGTGAAATGTCTGCCTGGATTATCTGCTCAAATCTCTGGTGGGATTTGAACTCACAATCTACAATCTCAGGCTACACAACTGCTATCTGGTCAGTGACGGCCCTTTCCTGCTCTTAAAATAAGTGGCACAGTTGTGATGAAATACCCTTTGTGAGTAGTCTGCACATTTTATCATATTTCCCCCATCCTGATCCTCTTTATTTGTCTAAATCAATTCAGAACCGAATAATCTCCTGATTTATCAACCCTTCCACACACTCTCATGTCAATAAATTTTATTCATTGCCCTGAAGGCCTCAATTGATAGAGAACAGCAAAAGACCAAGCAGATTATCAGACTTTATTGTTTAAATTATTAAACTTCTTTGATTGATAGGATATTTGATGAATCTACATGCAGAGGAGCCTCGATTATCTGACATTCGATTATCTGAATTTTGAATCATCCGAAGTCGACTGTAAGATTCCGATGCTTGGCTAAACTGCATTACCCGGCATTCAATTATCTAAAAAAAAAACACTCCTTGCCCATGTCGCTAGGGTAATCGAGGTTCCTCTGTAAATTGTTCCAATGATTTAATGTTATGCTTCCTTGTGAATCTACATTATTACCTGAAAAGCACATGGCTGTTCTAGCTCGTGTTTAATTGTTTGCAGTGAACAGTACTTTCACGACAACATCAAGTATCCCAAACTAATAGTCATCAAAGTGATTTACTTTTCTCCCTCAGTAATTTTTTAAAAATTGGAACTTTCATTAAACCTTCAGAATAGTCACAGCATATAACCGTGTGTCAGCTCTTTTCTAGTTCCTGATGAGAAACATTTCTGCCATGAAACAAGCCAACCTCTGAGCTTACAGTCACTTTCAAATAACTGTTTGTTCGAACCATTCTTTATTTCTGTATCAAAGCCATTGGCTGTAACAGACAACAATATTTGAAGAGCTCATTTATCCACCATTTTCCAAGGGTGCGTAATGGAGGCTTTCCTGAGCTAATTCTCTTTATTTTCACCATATAAGGGAAGTTGGCCTGCCAGACACAAATTGGGCATTTGTGTCTGAGCAGAAGTTGGACTTTCTCTGCAAATTGAAGCTGCAGTAACTTATCCCTATTGTGACCTTTTACCAACTGCTGTAGTTGCTTTGTCAAACTCCCTGTTTGGTTATGTATATTTCATGTTCTGAAAAGATTTCTGTGCTGTGGCTCTCTGTGACTATTGGACTCTTTGTGACACTCTGTGACAATCTATTTCTCTCTGTGACTCTGTCTCAATCAGAATGACAAATGTCACAATGTATTTATTGCACATTTCTGATAAATAATTTGTCTTGTGGAAAGGGAACATGCATTTAGTATGAAGTGAACTGGTCGAGTTGTGAAAAGAGGTCTGTAATGTAAGAAAGAAATGTAAATCACCGTTTAATTTTACTAACGTCAGTAAATGACTATTAACCATTAATTTATATAAATGGAACATTTACATTGTGAGAAGGAAGAGAGACGAGATAATGTAGGGACCAGGAAATGGGACTTGGCCAGATTCGCAGTTTTTTTAAATGAATGGTAGAGTCTCAGAAAAAAACAACCAAATATTTGCAGGGGCAAATATTTGGCCAAAGGACGATTATAAAGAAAGAAATATTTGCATCTAAATAGTGAGTTTTGTGGTTATGGGGCAGCTCAAAATAGCTCTCTGCCAATAAAATACTTTTTGAATTCTGGTCATTGTTTTAAGGGAGGTATTATGATGTTGTAGCTCCAATTGTTCTGGCATAATAGCCACTTGGTGATCATGATAATCTGGATAATCAGATTCCGAGCAAAAACTTGGTTGAATATACAGCACAAAAACCAAAAGAGCTGCTGGAAATCTAAAACGAAAACAGAAATTGCTAGAAAAGCTCAGCAGGTCTGGCAGCATCTTTGGGAAGATATCAGTTAACATTTCTGATTCAGTGACCTTTGTGGTTACGGGACATCTCAAAATGGCTCTCTGTGAATGAGGTATTTTTTGAACTTCGATCATTATTCCAAGGTAGGTATTACGATGTCGTGGCTCCAGTTGTTATGGCAAAATAGCCGGGGGAACAAGGACTCGGACTTCTGCTGATGGTTACTGACATTATTTGATTTGGTTCTGGTGTATACACACACAGATGCTCCTAATTTGAACCTACTACTTATTACTTGCACATTCTTGACATAAGCTATATTATCTTTCAGGACTGGAGAACGTCCACACTGGTGAAGGATTTGATTGTGCTGTAAGGCTCAATGTTGGCGTACTAAGCAGAATTCAATTGTTTATACAAAATGTTGTAATAAATTATCATTTAATAATGTCTACTTAATTTTAATTTTTTTGACCAAATGTTGTAATGCAAATAAGCATTGAAAATCCAAATCCAAACTAAGTATTTGTGTTCTGATTGCCAGCTTGTAATGTAATCTAATCTGAATCTGAAAATCTGTGTTGTTGATTATCTTTGCTTTGCTTTTGTTTTAGATGAGCTGGCAAGTTGTGGAGTAGAACATCTAACAAGTCAGCCCTACTAAATCAGAGCCTGATAAAGATTCAAAATACGAGGCAAGGTATAGTGGTGCTGATTTGCAAACTACTCCAGTTGTGGTGACTATTGGGTCGAGTCATCAATACTGTGTGGCAGATTAGAGATCATTTGATCCTCTGGCCAAAGGACTGTCATAAAGAAAGAAATATTTACCTTTAAATCGGGAGTTTTGTGGTTATGGGACATCTCAAAATGGCTCTCTACCAATGATGTTTTTTTAAAATTCTGGTCATTGTTACAAGGAAGGTATTATGATGTCGTGGCTCCGATTGTTATGACATAATAGCCAGTTGATGCTAGTACTGGATAATCAGATCCCCAGCAAAACCTTGATTGAATATACAGCACAAAAACAAAAAGAACTGCTGGAAATCTGAAACAAAAAACAGAAATTGCTGGAAAGCCTCACAATGTCTGGCAGCATCTTTGGAGAGAAATCTGTTAACATTTCTGGTTCAGCGATCCTTCCTCTGAACACTGCAACATTAACTCTCATTTCTCTCCGTGTTGTGAGGAAGAGTCACTGAACCCGAAATGTTAACTGACTTCTCTCTACAGATGCTGCCAGACCCACTGAGCCTTTCCCACCATGTCTGTTTTGAAGGTACAGTAAATAACTGTTTATTAACTATCACCAATGGGACCAGGAGTGCTGGTTGATCAAATATTCCAGTGGCAAACAGACTGACATAATCAATATAAAAACACATGTCTAGTAATAGAAACCTATACAGGAATATACACATCACTTTATTTGTCGTATAACTCACTGAAACAAGCATGCACATTTGCCTAAAAAAAAACGTAATGGCAGAGTGCCTTCTCACTTGCAGCCTCAACTGATTACTCTGACACCATGAAAATGCAGTGACCTTCGAGTATTTCAGGTGTATTTTTTTTTGCTTTATCAAGACCAACAGTTCGTAAAGTGCCAGTTAAAATAAAGTTTGCTGTCCCATGATTGTTTTTGCTGCCTAATTGAATTACTAGCGCATGTTGCAGTTCACCATCTACATCGCACAATTCAGTCGTGTGATGGAATACTTTCAACTTACCTGGATTAGTGCAGATCTAGTGATACCGAAGAAGCTTGACACTATTTGGGACAAACCTTCACTTCCTCCACCTTAAACACTCAGCATCAATCTGTACCATTTACGTAATACACTTACAGAAGCTCTCTAAGACTGATAGGGTGGCACCTTCCAAAACCATTGGCACCTTGAAGGACAAAGTCAGAAGATACATAAGAGCACCAACAGCAGCAAGTTGCTATCCAAGCTGCATCCTGTTCTTTATCAGAAATATATCGCCACTTCTTCAGTATTGTTGGTTGGAAATCCTGCAACTCTCTCCCTAATGGTATTGTGGGTTGACCTGCAGGGCGTCATATATGTGGTTCACCATGTCTTCTCCAGGGCATCCAGGGATGGGCAATAAATGCTGACTCAACCAGAGAGACATTCATTGTGAAGAAATACGTTTGGTTTTATTGTAAAGGAAAATTCCAAAGATGGACCCATGGTAGAGTGATAGAGGTGTACAGCGCATGAAAGGACTCTTTGGCTCAGGTCTTCGCTGGACAAAAGCAGCCACCTGACTGTTTTGATCCAATTTTCCCGCACCTGGTCCATTGCCTTGTGCACTTTGACATCTCAGTTTTACATCTAATTCAATGCCACAAGGGTTTCTGCTTCTAACACTCTTACACCACTCCCTGATTGAAAACACCTCCACCTATTCCTTTTGAACTTCAATCCATGCCTCCTGATATTAATCACTTCTCCCAAGGGGGAAGGAATTTTCCCCATCTAACCTGATAATGCCCTTGTTAGCGCAGACGAAATGATATCAGTCAGAGCCCAAACGAGTAAATAACGTTTATTGATACAGTAACACCGAATCTCGGCTGTTCTGCTGTACCCGCGGGCTGCTACACATTCTATACCTTTCTTTGTCAGGATGTAGGGATTTTGAGTATGAATGGGATGATAGTTCCCCATCATCGCTGGAATAGGTGCAAATGGTGGGTTTCCTGCCGTCCCAGGCGAGTTGCAGTGTATACACAATAGGGTGCTAATTGGATAATCTAAACGGGTCCGGGTACTATCTGTTTGTCTCTCTCTGTGAGAGCTTGAGGCTAGCTCCCCCTTTGTTTCCTTGGGGTGCTGTTGTGCATTAGACTATTCGTTCCTGTCTGGTGGATGCCTGTCCTTTGTGTCAGGATGGTTCTGTATTGATGAATATGGGTGTGTTTCAGTCAGTCTCTTGATTTGATTAGGAGATGGGTTTCCATATTAATTAGCTCTGGAGATTCGGTCTATGAGTCATGGTTAGTGTCTGGCCTAGTGTGGATTTGATCTGTCCTCTGGCTCCCATCTCCCGGTCACGTGGGCGGACCGGCAGCTGCTGAGTTCTGTGGGTTGAAGCTGTAGCTGCCGTTTGAAACACAAAATGAATTCCTATGGTTTTACAGATGTAGGCATAGTCCCGTGGCAAATGTGGGGCGGCTCTGATGCCCGCTTGCAGTCCCCCCTTTCGGCAAGGGGTTGGACACGTCCACACCCCTGATGCCGATATCTTGAAAGTTGGTTCCTCGCCTGGTACATTCCGCTGGCCGTCATGCTGCAGTCATGGGGCCTTTGGATAGTCCCGGGAGATGGTTACATTAACTCGAGCCCTGTGAGCTCGTGGTGCCTGATCGCCCGCCAGGAGTATATGGCGTGGACCATGGTCTTTCTGGCCTTTCATTTCTTATGCTGACGGCATGAGTGACACGCCACCAGGAGCCAGGCCAGAGCCAGCAGTAACTGTATGCCTACAGTGGTGTGCGAGATGATTCGGATCCAGGGATGTATGATTACGTTGAGGCCCCAATCCCACACCCTCTGTGCCCAGCCCTGGGACTGCAGAGCTGTCTCTGCGTCCTCTTCTAGGTCCTTTATATGTGATTGCAACTGGTGGTACAGTTGCACTGAGTGTCCTACCCGGGTCCTAAGCTCCCGTAAGACATCGGCCAAATGTGGGATGGGGGCTTGTTCGGGCTCCTGATATTCCCTGAGGGTGTCCCTGAATTTGTCGGTAGTTTGGATGGTCTTGGGGTTCCGTCGTCGGACCTCTGAGATGTGAGCTTGCCCAATTGTGACTGGGCGCCTGGGGGTCAAGCAGAACTCGCGCTGGGGAATCGGGCACTGCATTCCGTTATACCAAAATGAGGTTTCAAGAGTGGAAACACAATACTGTCCCCTTCCAACATACCCTGCCCTAGTGAAGTGGGGGCCCGTGGGTTCGATTTCAAGGGTGCAGCCCTGTGTACGGTTGAACCCCCATTCCGCTGTTTCACTCCTTCGTAAGGGGTGAGGGCAGATGACAATTGCCCCCCGCCGCTTGCAGCCTGTAAGGGGCATCCGTACACAGTGCCATTTCAAGATATGGCTGTGTGGTGAGCTAAACGATATTTGAGGGAAGCGTTTGCCCGTATGAGTACTATGTTCTCCGTGTGAAACAGGGGGAAATGGCCCAGACCCTGGTGTGACCATGGGGATCAGGCGGACAATCCCGACTCCTGTCGCCTCACTGACCTCACAGTCGGGAATCACTGGGTATACTCTGGTCATACCCTTCAGAGTTGGGCTGTCGAGTGGCCCGGAGTGCCCCGCGAGTGAGGCCAGTTCGGCACTTTCGATCCTGTCGGGCACCTCCCACCTTTGGACCTGGTCAAGATTATGCCGGATCTGGGCTACCATCCACAGGCCATACACATGGCACAGCTGGCCTTCCTGGATATGGGCCGTGTTTTCTCTTTCCCGATCTATACGGTGGTTAATGGTGTGGGCGTGTGTTTCCAGGACTGCAATGCCATCGAGATGGATGTATGCTCCCTCTTCCCCCAGGAGTGCCTGGTCTGCCTGATTTGTGAGAGACCTTTGTAGCAGTTCCCTCATTGCCCCTTTTAGTTGCTCAATTTTTTCGTTAAGGCCCTGGATGTCTAGGGAGTTTACTAAGGATGTCCATGTGTTGAGTCCTGTGAGAGCATTGTTGACTATGTCCCGTCTGTGTCGTTGTGTGTGTGTGTTACGTATGTCGGTCCGGTAGTAGGTTGCCCCCATGGCTTCAATGGCCCTCTCTATAACCTCCTTCCCCATCATTGCATATAGGTTACGTACCTGTGCTGTGCAATAGTCTGGTACCCGGATGCGCGATATATTCACCAGCACAGGTACAACCTCGTGTCAGACGTTGTCATAAAGGGCCTCTCCCTCATCCCACAATACCATTCCCCCCAAGGGCCCCGGTCGCAGTGAGCGGCACGGCAATATCTTGGGAGTCATGGTCAGGGGTGGTGTGTTTGGGACGGATGGAAAGCACAAATACAAGGAGATTACCGCGGCACTGATGGGCTCATAATACCCGCAAACAGACAGAACCCGTAAAGTAAAAGCATCAAAGGCCAAGGCAGAGGCGAGGTCCTCCTGCATGGCATACATTGTCCCGAACATGCAACCCCCCAAGTCCATCGCCTCAGCACGCCAGACGCAGGTCGGCCACAAGTCGCACTCCGACGTGCAGAATATAAAGAGTGTCAGGACGCCCGGGAGGACCTCCAGCTAGTCGTTGTAGAACGCGTCGATCTAGTTGGGCTTGTCCCTTGCAGGAATACAGATGGCGTCGGACGCGTTGAAGGCAACACCGTGGCGTCAGAAGTTGTCATGTATCTCGGGGAAAGAAGGCATCAGTCGTAGGGAGAAGAGGAGAGCAGGGAGGAGAGCAGTGCACAGGTGAAGCATGATCCGTGGGAAGAGAGAGAGAGAGAGAGAGAGATTGAAGATTTGTAGCTCGGGTATCCGTTGTTGTGGTTCTGCTCGCCGAGCTGGAAGTTTCTGCTGCAAACGTTTCGTTCCCTGGCTAGGGAACATCATCAGTGCTGTTGGAGCCTCGTGTGAAGCGCTTCACACGAGGCTCCAACAGCACTGATGATGTTCCCTAGCCAGGGAACGAAACGTTTGCAGCAAAAACTTCCAGCTCGGCGAGCAGAACCACAACAGAGAGAGAGAGACACCCTTCCCAAGGGTGATGGGTTAGTGTGTGTAGGAGCAGCCCCCCGCCCCCCCCCCCCACCACACCCGGACTGGTCTGCCCGTCGCGCTGTAAGGAGAAAAAGGAGGCAGTAAGAGTCAAGTCAAAGGGGGAGGGTCTGTCCGGTCGGGGCTTAAGGGAAGTGTTTAACCTGGGACCACTGTTTCCATCAGCCCTTTCTTTTCATGTCGACACAGGCGCAAGTGCCGCTGGTGAGGATGATTTTGAGCGGTACAAGCCACCGGGGGGGGGGGGGGGCGAAGCCGGACCAGTCGGGGGCGGCCCTGACCAGGACTTTGTTCCCAACGCCGAGAAGGGGTTGGGCGGGCAGATGCGGTTGCAGTTTTGTCTGGTGCATAATGTCCTGCTGGTCACGCGCAGTTTGTCTAAGTGCTCACAGCTGGGTGTCCAGCTGCCTGATATAGCGCGTCATCCTGTCCCTCAGCGGGGCCATGTCTTCCCCCCGACCATGACGTTCTCTGGTAATTGCATGGCCCTCGCCACCATGAGTTCGAAGGGAGTGAGGCCAGTGGAGCGGCCTGGGGTGGCCCTTAAGCGCATCAGTATGCGGGGCAGAACATCCACCCAGCCCAGCCCTGTTTCGGTGGTCGCCTTCGAGATCGCCGCTTAGAGTGTCCGGTTCATGTGCTCGACTATCCCGGAGCTCTGGGGATGGAACGGGACATGGAAGCGCTGTCTGATTTCTAGGAGGCAGCAGGCCAGTTTCATTACGCACCCAGTGAAGTGCATGACCTGGTCTGAGTCAATCTGGAGGGGGATCCCCCACCGTGGGAAGATGTCGAAGGCCAGCACTCTGGCAACGGTGGCGGATGTACAGTCCCGTGTAGGGAAGGCTTCTACCCAGCGCGTCAAATGGTCAACGATCACCAGGCAATACTTCTTGCCACGGCTGGAGGGTAGGGGACCTGTGAAATCAACTTGCAGGTTCTTCCCGGGCCCCTTGGGCCGTGGCTGGTGCGCCAGGGGAATGCGCAGGGACCGCCCTGGGTTGTGCTGGGCGCAGACAACACATCGGCGGCAGTGGTTGGCCACGTTGCGACCGAGGCCGGGCCACCACATGTCGGTCTGGAGCCTAGCAAGTGTTCTGTCGTGGCCCGCGTGGTCTGGCTTGTGGTGTAGTTGCATCAAGGTCGTTCTGAAGGACGCGGGGGCCACGACCCTGCCGGCGTGCTGGCACACTCCATCGCGGTCGCGGGCTGCGCCCTTTGCCAGCCAGAACTCTACCTCTCCGGGCTATGCGCAATTCTAGATGTCCAGGACGTTCACTTCCCGGACCTCAGTAGCTGGTGCTGCATGCGCGGGCGTTAGCGCCGCGCCCACGGCAGCCAGGTCGGCCCAATGATTCCTTGGCTGATGTCGTGTCCCAGGTACCGGATTTTAGCCAGTCCGACCTGGGCCTTTGTGGAGCTTATTTGAATCCTGCCCGGCCGAGGGTCCCCAGGACGGCGGCCAGGGCTCCCAGGTGGTGGCGCACGTCCATGGACGCGATCAAAAGGTCGTCTACATACTGTTGGAGGATGATCGAGAAGGGGGAGAGGTCGGACCCCTCCAGGGGCCGGCTCATGACCCTGTGGAAAATGTTCGGGCTGTTGTGGAAGCCCTGCGGCAGGCGGGTCCATGTATACTGTCTGTCCCACAGCGTGAAGGCAAACTTGTCCTGTGAGTCATGGTTCAGGGGAATGGACCAAAAGCCATTCGCCACGTCCAGGACCGTAAAGATCCAATGTGAGGGTTCGAGTCCATTGAAGATGGTGGTCGGGCTGGCTACGATAGGGTGCTCTTTCGGGGTTACGCTATTGAGTGCCGTGTAGTTGATGGTGTGCCTGTAGCTCCCATCCATCTTCTGGACTGGCCATATAGGGAGTTGGGGTGGACACCGTGGGGCGCAGGACACTGTGTCGGGTGAGCTCAGCAAGATTGCCTCAGTGGCGCGCAGCGCCTCAGGTTTAATCAGGTATTGTTGGTGTGGGGCGTGTATGAGACCGGGTATCTGCTCAGGAGGGGAGTGAACGAGGCCGCAGTCCTGTTCGCTCGTGGCCCACACCTCCGGGACTAGTTGGCAGATGGCCCCGAAGGCACCGTCCTTGACCCAGTCCCGGGCGATGGGCACACTGGGCAAGCGCAACGTCGGATTTAGTGGGCACCCATCTACCCTCGTGGGCACTCTTGTGAAATTTACGGGATGTCCACAGGAGGCGGCGGTGGAACACGTCCACCACCACCCCCAATTTGCCCAGAAGTTGGATATCCATAATCGTCCCCTCCGAGTTTGGACAAACCCAGAAATGCACAGGGAGTAAAATGTTGTCTACCTCCTGGTCATGGCGGCGCGAGGAGTGCGGTTGTGAAGATGGCTGGCCCCCCTTCGGACCCGGACCCCAGAGGCGTCGGAAAGAGAGCTGGCATTGGGCTTTGCGGTGCCCCGTCTGTTTCCAGTGGAAGCAAACGTCCGGTTCGTCAGTCGAAACTGCCGCAATGGCGGGCACTGCTCGGTTGTCAAGGGACATGGCCCAGTTGTCAAGCTCCCCAAAGGTGACATAGGGCACCAGGCCCGTCCGTGGGATTGACTGGTGTGCCGGGCTCACTGAAGAAGGGCTTATGCCCGAAACGTCGAATCTCCTGTTCCTTGGATGCTGCCTGACCTGCTGCGCTTTTCCAGCAACACATTTTCAGCTCTGATCTCCAGCATCTACAGTCCTCACTTTCTCCTCAGGCCGCCTTTGCATAATTGGACGAATGCGAGGTTCTGCCTATCAGCATCGGGAAACCCGCTGTGTGCTCAGAATGCCTCAAATTTGCGGACCCCATATTCCGGGGTGGCCTCCCCAGGTTTCTGAGTGATACCCACAATGGCGTTCCAGTCGACCGGTGTATGGCCGAGCGCCTCGCTGACATCAGCCTTGAAGTTGGCGAGGGCAACCTCATGGTCGCGACGGCTGTTGCTGAGGTCAGTGCACCAGGATCCATTCTGGTGCACTGGCTGGAGCCTGGACCACAGGTTCTCCGGGAGTTTGGTCTGGGCCAGGCCGGCCACGTCCCTATTGTGAAGGTTGTGGCAGATCTGCATCTCCTCAAGCCTCTGCCAAAATTCAGCCTTATTGTGCCGAGGTTAAAGGGCGGGGAGCCTGTCCAGAAGTTTCATGGTGTCGCCCGGGGTCAGGGAGACATAGGTCATCTTAAGGCGGGAGTTATCGGCAAGGGTCGTGGCCTATCCCCTCTCCCCTCCCCCGGGGGTATATTCAACTTCCACCAGGGCTGCACGGGCATAGCCCATGAGCGATTCCCCGGGGTCCGGATTGTCTGTGAGCCCCTCCCAGTCCCAGCTGGGGGACGGCAGGGTGCTAGGCGCATTGGATAAGCTCAGTAAAACCGTAAGGGCAGCAAGCTCCTGTACTTCTAGGTGCTCTGTGGCCTGCTTTTTCTTGCCTTGGACATAAAGCTGAACCTTGCCAGCAAGCCTAACGTTTGCCTGTAGCACCATGACGCAAGTTTTCTCGTACCTATCTTTCTTCTGGCGAGTCCACCACTCGCGCTGTACATCCAGTGAGTTAGCGAGTCGCAAGCTTGAGCGAAGCATAGCCTTAATAAATTTTTTATTCTCGTTGGCTATAAAACTGGTAAGGGAACCCTCCGGCCCCCAATCTAGGTCTTCAGCCGCGCTACCACCCATGGGAGGGGCATTGCGGGTGTAACTTGACAGAAGCTAAACTAAAGTAAAGCTAGCAGGCGTGCTGAGGGATGTCGCTGGCACGAAGCTTATTAATCTCCCAGTCGGGGAGACCACTCCCTGTAAGTCGAACCCTAGCCCGACGGGTCAACTTGGGCAGGGGTGGGGATAGTTACAGATTCCTGAGCGCGCGACCCCGGGTTTCCGTGAGTCTCTCTCTCACCATTTGACGTTCAATGGCCGTGTGTAACCCACGAACACTGGGCGTGAACCAGGGGCCCAAGTGCAAGGGGGGGTGGGCGTGAACTCAGACCTAACCGCGCCTGATCCTGCAGAGGCCAACACCTCAGGACCGCGAAGTCAATGTGCAGAGCACGTAACCGTCGCTTGGCTCAGAGGCTCCTCGTCTCGTGCTGATTTGGAGGACTGCCCTTCTTGTATCACGCGCGCGCGCGTAGACCTCCCGGCCTCTACTGCGTACTCAAGGAAGGCACAAAAACTGGGCTCAACGTACAATGGGGTCCCCTATCTCCCACTGCAGAGGTCAACCAGGAAGGCTTGTTTGGTCGGTTTTTAAACAGGGGGGTCAATCTGTCGGGGTCTCGTACCTAAAGTTAGCGGTCCAAGGATAGTCTGTCAGTCACAGTAGCACATTAACAATAAACGACAATAATAATAATTACGCACACATTTACTAGTGTTCCACGACTCCAATTGCCCACCGCGAAGAATCACTCACACACACACTTTTAAAGAGTACTGTACCGTTACACGACTGTCGGACTCACTCTGTTCACAGGTACAGATAACGGCCGGCAGTGAAGTCCCTTGTGGGACACTGGGAGACATTTACGAGAGAAGTAAAAGAGTAAAGATACTCACCCAGTGCCGTCGCAGGCATCCAGCAGCCGTCGTTAACCAGGACGAAGCCCCCAATTGTTAACGCGGATGAAATGATATCAATCCGAACCCAGTGTGCGGTTCAACAATCAGTAACGTTTATTGATACAGAAACACTGGCGGAGACCAACCGAGGTCCGAATCTCGGCTGTTCTGTTGTTCCCGCGTTCTGCTACACATTCTATAGCTTTCTTTGTCAGGATATGTGGATTTTGAGTATGAATGGGATGATAGTTCCCCATCATCGCTGGAGTAGGTGCAAATGTTGGGTTTCCTGCCGTCCCAGGCGAGTTGCAGTGTACACACAATAGGGTGCTAATTGGATAATCTAAACGGGTCCGGGTACTATCTGCTTGTCTCTCTCTGTGAGGGCTTGAGGTAAGCACCCCCCTTTGTTCCCTTGGAGTGCTGGTGTGCATTAGTCTGTTCGTTTCTGTCTGGTGGATGCCTTTGTGTCAGGATGGTTCTGTATTGATGAATATGTGTATGCTTCAGTCAGTCTCTTGATTTGATTAGGAGATGGGTTTCCATATTAATTAGCTCCGGAGTTTCGGTATATGAGTCATGGTTAGTGTCTGGTCAAGTGTGGATTTGATCTGTCCTCTGGCTCCCATTTTCCGGTCACGTGGGCGGACCGGCAATTGCTGAGTTCTGTGGGTTTAAGCTGCAGCTGCCGTTTGAAACACAAAATGAATTCCTATGGTTTTACCGATGTAGGCATAGTCCCGTGGCAAATGCGGGGCGGCTCTGATTCCCACTTGCACCCTCATAATTTTAGACATCTTGATCATGTTCTCACTCCATCTCTTCTGCTGTGAGGAATCTGTTAATGGAAGCAATTGGGGAAATAAATATCAGAAGTTAATATCAGATGAGGTTATTGTGCAAAGATGAGTGGCAGGTCAGATGATTGGTCAGAATATGAAGATAGCAGATAATAACTAAAATGTTAATCAGGAGGAAGAAATGAATATGGGTAACTTGCTTTCAAAAGGTTCAGCACTCCTTGGTTTCTAAACAGTTTTCTCACTTCAATCCATAATCAAAAATACAGAAAACTGAAAAGATCTGGTCTTTACATAGTTGACTTACAAGTATACTACTCCAGGGAAAAAGTGAGGACTGCAGATGCTGGAGACCTGAGTCCAGTATGTGGTGCTGGAAAAGCACAGCAGATCGGGCAGCATCCAAGAAGCAGGAGAATGAACGTTTCAGGAATGAGGGTTTATGATGAAGGGCTTATGCCCAAAATGTCGATTCTCCTGCTTCTCAGATGCTGCCTGACCTAAGAATGTCCCTTTTTTATTTGATAAAAGGCCACATTAAAGGTTATTACTGAAAGTAATACCTCATGTTACAAGAGTTTAATATGTTACCATAAAAGGAGATTGGCTGGGAAACAGGAAGAGAGTCGGCATAAATGGGTCTTTTTCAGGATGGCAGAATGTAACCAGTGGTGTGCCAAAGGGCTTGGTGCTGCGTCTAAACTGCTTACCATTTGTAAAATTACTTGGATGAAGGGATGGAAGATGAGTTGCCAAATTTCCTAACAACACAAGGAGAAAAGTAGGCTGTGAAGCAAACATGAGGTTTCAAAAAGTTACCAGTAGTTTAAGTGAGTGGGCAAAGATCTGATTTAGTTGAAATATTGTGTGTTGTTTCCACATGCTGACTTCTTTAATTCCATGCTGTATATTTCTACACATTCTATCTTCTGCATCATAGTCCTTCTCGCTTATCACCCTCTTGTTACTTACCTTCATTCTCTGCCTTAATCCAGTCATTCAGTTTCAAAGTTCCTATGTACAGATTTGTTTGTTGCTTCCATTTACTTTTCCAACTCTTTTCTGCTTGGCCCCCTCCATATCAAAGGTCATTCTGTCCACTGAACATTTTAGCTCCATACTTCCCAGTCTCACCCTGACATTTCCTGCTTCTTAGCTTCCAGTTTCCCTCAAAATATATGCTTGACACCCTGCATGTTTTCTAGTTCTCCTTAGATTCCTGCCTGGGTCTATCCGAAGAGTTTTTACTACAGGAAACGTACTATTTTAAATTGCATTGTGGTTTGTTCATTATTTTTCTTTCATCCCAAGTTGCGGCACATAGAAAACAGGTTTGAAACTGTACCCACCGCTACTGCAGTGACAGACACAGTGATGGATACTAAGAAAGCTTTGAGCAGTGCTACTCGAAAAATTAGCGGACTGAGTAAGTGGAAGGAATACAAAATGAATTGTTCGTGGTAGTTAGATCAACAGTTACTCTTGACCTCATGCTGGCCATTGTTGATCAGATAAAAGTAATTACCCTGGTGAAATTAAGTTAAATGGTCGAGGGTCAGGCACTGACATTTTGCAGTATTTTGAAAGCATTTGCAACAGAGACTGAGGCTATGGAATCTTTTCCTTCTCTCTACTTCATGAAGCTTCTTTGGTAAGGCTGAGCAGGCAAAGGCAACCCTCCATTCCCTTCCTGAAGTGGTCATCTCCCGCTTCCATCTGTGTCAACACCTGTTGCCCATTGCAGATTCCCCCCAAATGTCTGGTTTATCACTTTGTGCTGGTCCACAGAATTTGAAGAGGTGGGCGAGAAGAATTAACTTACCATCTATCTCTTCTATATTCTGACAGCAACAGTTTAAGAGAAACTTGTGCTTACTAACCAATCCCATTGATTGTGATAATGGAATGCATGATCCTTTTTTACTTCTTAAACTTTGTTTCTATTTTTATTAGATGGAAGGTATCTGGAGGATACTGTAGCCAGTGCTACATCTGTTAAATCCAGTAGTCACAGCAAATCACGGAAGGTCAACACCTCCCGCACCCCCTTGCAATCTACCACCCTGGAAAGTAACATTATGAAGAGCAGTCGAGATGAATTCAGAGATCCACTATCTGCATATAGTTATGACCAAAACTTGTACCTTCTGTCGGTCACTTTCTGTTATCAATCCCTTCAGTTGTGCATATATGAGAAACAACCAATACCTGCTTGTCATCTTATAGTTGCATTCTTCTCACACTCAAATCACAACAGAGTCAACAGTGGCGGGATAGATACATAAAGGATCCAAGACTTCAGAATGCTTGTTCTTTCACACGTAATGTCATCCGAGGGTGTAATTTTAAAGATCTTGCAGACAAAAATTTTCTATACTTACAACTTTTTACAGTGTACTACAGTGAGTTCCTACTTGTGTACGAATTGACTTGCAGACGCACTCTAGAACAGAAACTATTCGTAAACTGGGGTCTGCCAGTAGCCTGAGGCAGTTTCCATTAGAAACATGGGCACAATTTCCAATATGGAATAATAATAATAGTATGTGTTTAGAAGAATCCTTTGCCGTGTAGCCCACCTTAGATGGTTCTATTTGGTTTTTAGTCAATGCTCACTGCTCTGTGAAACCAACTTACTAATGCAAATACGTTAATAAAGCTCAATCTTGTGTAGTATTTAGATCATCATCAGAGCCATTAAGCTTTTATAAATCGGGACTGGAGTACAAAAATGAATGATGTTAAACCATCACAAATCACTGGTTAAGCTACAGTTAGAATTTTGTCCCCAGTATTGGGAACCCTAATTCAGGAAGGACTTCAGCGCTGTGCACAGGAATCAGAAAGTGTTAACATGACAGTCATTGATTATAGTAATCAAGAGAGATTCGATAAATTGCTGATCAGTCTGATTTAACAGTGGTTCAGAGGAGACCTCAAAACTGGTCAGGACTTTGGAAGAACTGCTTCTACTGGTGGAAGAGACAGTAAGTAGAGGGAAAATACAAGGTGAAGTTCTGGAAGTCACCAAATTAATAAAGTTGCAGACTGTCATTGGCATCAAGTTTCATTTTAAGAGGAGGTGATGGCCGAGTGGTGTTAGTAGTACGCATATAATCCAGATACTCAGCATTTTTTAGATAGCTGACACTGGATAGTCCAACATATGTTGAGCTAGGGTGAATTCTCCTTGACGCTTATAGAAATTGGGCCTTGGGGTTTATTTGGACTTCATCAAGGGGAAATAATCATCAGTGAGCATTTGCTTTATGTAGTGCATGTGATTTTGGAAAGTCTTCAGCTCTTGTATAATTGTGTGCTGTCTGTTGATGTGCACGTTATGTAGTTGTCCTTTATTTTCCCTCTGGCATCCCAGGGAGCTACCAACCATACGGTGGCTAGTGTGATGGTAGTCACTGATGAATCCTCTTGATGACTCAAATGGACTAGTAAACCCAAAGGACCTTTTAGGCCTTGGCGAGTATGTTGCGAAGCTGTTGTCAGTGTTGTCAGGTTTGGCAGTTTCATCAGCCTTTACGCTGCTGTGTCCAGTCAGTACATTGTTGTTTAAATTTAAGAGTGGGAATGGTATTGTAGAAGATTGCCTTTTGGGAATAGTAGAGGGAACATGGGCCCATCCAGTAAGGATGGTTGTTTATCCTCATGAAGGGCTTGTGCCGGAATCATGGACTCTCTTCTATGGATGCTGCCTGACGTGCTGTGATTTTCCAGTGCCACACTTTTTGACTCTGTTTATCCCTAATGCTGACTGAGTCCTACAGATTGTTTCAAGAAGAGCTTCAGCAAACAGATACTTGATGGCATTAAATCTGCAGTGATAAGTGGTTTAAGTGATGTCCCATTTTGGCAGTTGTCAACATTTGTGATTGTGTAAATTTTGTGCTTTCAGTGCTCACGGGGAGTCATCAAAGAAAAGCGCAAGCTCTCCATTGTTCCATTCCGCTGTGTGTTCCATGTCTCAGAGCCCTTTTCAGAATGACGCAGTGATAACATCCAGAGAGGGGACAAGGCAGCTGCGTGCTAATACCTCCACACCTTTACCTTCTCTGGCCGACATCAGTGTTACTGCAGCCAGGCCCTCCACATCCCCTGCTGCAGGTTGGAACTCTCGGAATCATGTTTTCTGTAACTGTCATTTGTTTGTCCAAAACATCACCATGGGAGTAGGTTTTTTTAAAAATAAAGCCCTGAGTAAGTAGACAACCAAGGTGAAGTGACAGGCATAGTGATGATTGGAAGAAATGGGGAGGTGCCACATGACGTGGAAGCAGGTGCTTTTCCATTCAAGTGGTCGGATCCTGTCTGAGGAACATTACGCAGAAGTAGGCTATTCAGCCTGTTGAGCCATCCCCTGTCATTCAGTACAATCATGGCTGATCAGTGCTTCAGTATCGTTTTAGCCACCCTGTTCCCATGACCCCGTACACTGTTGGAAATCAAATCCGTCAATTTTTACATAAAACATACTTGATGACTATGCTTTCACAGCTCTCTGTTTCAGTGAATTCTAAAGGTTCATGACCCTGAAGTAGCAAAAGAATTGTCATCGGCTCAGACCTAAGCAACTTGCTCTCATTTTTAAGTGGTCCCACCAGTCCTAGACTTCCCAACGGGGGAAACGTTACCTACATCTACCCTTTAAGTATTTCGGAGATTTCAATGAATCAATTCAAAATGCTGGAGAATGCAGTTCCAGTTTTCCCAATCTCTCTCCATGAGAATGTCCTGGAAACAAATCTGATGAAACTATGTTACATTCCTGATCATTCACCAGGATCCAAATACAATGATTGGGTTTGGATCTTCTGCACGCTTTGCTGTTTGTTGTATCCTGTGAATCTCATGAAAATTTCAATGTCTTGTCCCTTGTCGTTTTTTACGTAGTTCCCAAACTTGTTTTGAATCCTGGAGAGGCGTGCAGTTAACTTCATGATCCCAATGAATTTTTAACTAAATGTGATGCTCAACCCCCCGCCAAGAGTCCAACACCACATGACTACTAAACTCACTCACTTGGATGCTATGGAAGAGTCCATCCATCAGCTATCAGAGATAGACACCACCCGGGGAATAGCCCTTGCTCAACAAGAGACTGTGTCGTTAGCTCAGATCCTAAAGGTACCGGTCGATGCCTTGTGCTCTTTAAGAATATTTTTTTTTGAAATTGTCTGAAGTGATAATGGCTGCGCTCGTTTTCCAAAGCAGGCAACATTCTGAACAATGTTCTTCAATTAAATCAGGCAAAACAAAGATAATTCCAAAACTAGAGATTAAATTTATGTACCCTTAGATTGTGATCAGGACAATGCCTAATCTTAAATGTGCAGATATTAGCACAGAACCTGCGCATGACTGCACTGTACAAGTTGACTGATAAAAGCAGGGCAAATTTGCCAAGTTTTCAAGAAATTTCAGCTTTATAAAATTTGAGCCATTATGATGAGGTTTATGAGAATTTTTTTATTTATAAAGTTGCAATATTAAAATTAATTGATTAAAATCTTGTCATTTGTAACTCTTAAGATTTTGTTGCCTTTGCATTTCAGTTGTTACTCTCTATCTCTCTGGACACTGCAAATTTAAATACCAGTTTTTCACAGAGCAGAGCAGTGGAATGTAGAGTGATGGTTCCTATTTAATCTTTGTTTGTATCCAGACCCAACAGCAGAGACATGAGCACGACATAGCCCTGCTGAAGCTGAAGGCTGAGCAGGAAGCTGCTGCAAGTCAGAGGCAGCTGGAGGAAGCCGGACAGAAAGCTGTACAGGTACTTGAACATGTAACAGGTGTCTGGAAATGCAAGGAATTCAGTGTTGACAGCTTCTCATCGTGCAATAAGAACAAATAAATTATATTTATAAAGTGCCTTTAACATTGAAGCCAAACCTCTCCCCACCCCTGCACTGGTCTGCTCCACCGGTAAACTGCCCCCTCACTAAAAGCACATTATGATGATGTCATCATGAAAATCAATGGCAAACCCAGACCATGGGGACAGTAGAAGGTACAGTTTTAGAAGCAAAAACATAGGTTGCTGGTGACACTCAGCAGCATCTGTGGGGAGAAAAAAGAGTTAACATTTCGGAGATTCTTTAGAAAACCTGGACAGATTGTAAGACCTTAAGGAGTGAATTCTAAAGGCTGAGACACACAACTTGATGGAGTGGGATTGAACAAGATGACATCAGGAATGTAGATGATGAGGGAGGTTATAGGGCTGGAGCAGGTTACAGGAATGGGACAAAGGGAGGTCATTCTGACTTTGATTTGGGTGAGTAAGTTTGGAAGGTTGCAGGTTCCTGTGGTTTTACCTTTTGGAATTCTGTATCGTAAGAGTCAGAAAACTTAATCAATATAATCCTTGCTATTGTTCTTAGTTACTTGTACAAGCTTGCTCCTGTGTTTTAATGCCTTAATAATAGGTCGTGAATTTTCTTCTGTAATTCTGGTGATCTCGAGATGGGCTATCAAGGCCTGATTGCTGGCATAGTCCTCAACCCAACAACAATTCAAAGAAACGCTGCAGTCTATTTTAGTGTCTGATTGACAGTGGGTCCTTCAACTACTGACCATCCAGGCACTGAAATTTGTTTACTGAACCTGAATGTGTCTCTGTCTTTCTTTAGGAAGCTCCTTAAAAACTATGTTTTATCTGAGCACTTCTTATGTGGCTACTTGTCATATTCTGTAATCATGTTCCTGTCAACGTCCATGGGATGTTATAGTGTGATACAAATGTCAGTTTATCTCTTTGTGAATGCAGCTGCCTCTGAATGAAAACATTTTTGTTTCAAGCCCCACGCTTCGACTTGAATGTAAGCCGACCATACGCACTCAATCTAGAGCAGGACTGCTGCATTCTTAGAGATGACACCTTTCAGGCAAGACGTTAAAGCAAATTTCCATCTTCTATTCCAGTGGATAGAGAAGATCCGTGTTAATACTTGAAGAAGTCTAAGGGAGTTCTCCTGTTATCCTGCTCAATATGAACTCCTCACTATTTTAGATGCTGTCTTTTTTAGGAGCTTTTCAAAAGGCCCTTCTTGGACAGCGTGACTATATTTAGAAATAACTCCATTGGCTGAGAAGGACTTTGCAATGACCTGAAGATATCAATGACACCGTGAAAACTTTAGCTTCTTTAAACGGCAGTTTTTTGCTTCAGATTGTCACCATCTGAGGAACACAGTGCAGAACTGCCTCTGATGCCATATTTGCGATTTCTTTGGTAGAACCCACACAGAGAGAGTAGAACCATGAGGATAAGGAGTATCCACTTGACCAATAAAGATCATGGCAATAAAAATAGACTGCAGATTTTTTTGAATTGTTCTTCAGTTGAGGACTATGCAAGCAAGCAATGGCCTACCAAGAGATGTCCAGAACTGTGGAATGCACACTCATAACTTGTCATTGGGATATAGGAACAAGAGTAGAACAATCAGCCTCTGAATTCTCTTATGTAACTGAGATGAAATTTGTTTATGCCGAAATGCCCTTTCGCTTTTCATCAGCCTTATCCCTCAAAACACTCGCAAAATAAAAGTATCATCTCATCACAGCAATTTCTGGGAAAAAAGCATTTAAAATAATAAAGTATCTCAAAATACTTCAAAAAAGCATCAAATGGAAAAGTTTATGCAAAGTCATGTAAGATATTCAAAATTTTAGTTAAGTTGGATTTTAAGGAGAGTTTAAAGGAGGAAATGGAGCTAAGAGATGAACAGGTCTAGGAAAGCATTATGATAGAAGACTCCCCACTTACCTGGAGGAGTGCAGTTCCAGCCATACTCAGGTAGCTCAACATCATCCATTACAAAACATCAGCATGAATTGAATCATGTCCACCACCATAAGTGCCTATTCCCACTGTCATCACTATACGGTAGCAACAAGGTGCACCATCTATAAGATGCTCTGCAATACCTCATTGAAGGATCCTTTGACAGACCAAGACTCATGACCTATTCTGTCTGGAAGAACAGGGCGGTAAATGCCTGGGAATGCCGCACGGTGGCACAGTGGTTAGCACTGCTGCCTCACAGCGCCTGAGACCCGGGTTCAATTCCCGACTCAGGCGACTGACTGTGTGGAGTTTGCACCTTCTCCCCGTGTCTGCGTGGGTTTCCTCCGGGTGCTCCGGTTTCCTCCCACAGTCCAAAGATGTGCGGGTCAGGTGAATTGGCCATGCTAAATTGTCCGTAGTGTTAGGTAAGGGGTAAATGTAGGGGTATGGGTGGGTTGCGTTTCGGCGGGTCGGTGTGGACTTGTTGGGCCGAAGGGCCTGTTTCCACACTGTAAATAATCTAATCTAATCTAATATAGTTTTGACTTTAAAATATATTGCTCTTCCATTGCTGCCTACAATGGTCTGACATACATTGGGAGTATCTTGCAGCCACATGGATTGCCGTGGTTTAAGAAGATCACTAACTTTCACCTTTTAATGCCAGTTGCGGTTGGACAGTCAGTGTCAGGGATATCTACATCCTGAGAATGAATTAAATAATTAATTCCTGATTTTTCAGTTCTGAATGGTCTGGTTTTTAGTTTAAAGTTTGAATACATCTCCTCATCATGGAAGCAATCTCGCAATGCCATGACCAGGTTAAATAAAAAAAACCCCAAAGAACTGCAAATACTGGAAATCAAAAAAACAAAATCACACTATGACTAGGTTACTGTGCTTATATGTGACATTGGAGGAGAGGGAAAGGCTTAAAAGCTTGATTGTAAAACAGAAGCCGTGTCAGTGAGCTTACGTTGCACGATGAAACATGATGCAAGGTCAATGCAGTGTGGTTTACTGGATCATAAGTCAATTTCACATTGCATTTTAATACTGATCTGTCTCTTGATTAAAGTATCTGAATTATCAATTTCTGGACGTGAAAACATCTCTTTGTGTTCTCAGGCATGTGCAGAAAGTCTGCAGCAGTTTGTACAGGTTCGCCAAGAGATGCTGCAAGAGTCCACAACTAAAATGATCACTCAGCAAGTGGAACTTGCAAGGCTGATGGCTGATACAGCACGTTAGGTTACAGAGGTACTTTCTTCTAGTGTACTTGGCAAGATGGCCCTTTTCCCCAGTTATGCGGAAGAGCCAGTACTTTCCGGAGTTTTGAAGGAATTTCTCTCATACAGTAGCTGCATTGAGTTAATTGTCACTGCAGTTTGAAATTATTTCATTCCTCTCATGCAGTACTGTCAAGGAAGAGCAGGGCAAAGCTTAACAGCATTCCATATGATATGAAGAAAGATGACCAACTGCTTGGTCAAAGAAATAGGTGAGATAGAATGTTGGAAAGAATGAAAATGTTACTATTTGAACTGCGTTACGACAGACTTGCATAGCTGATGACCATGCAGCTGAAAGCTACAGTGCTGAGCTGGGGTGCTGAAAATGAAAATGCTAAAATGGGGAACGTAGACACTTCAAAAGTTTCGAGGATTGAAGGAAATTGCAGAGATGGAAAGGAAAAATATGTATGGAAGGACAGGACTTCTTATATTGAAGCTGTTGGCAAGTCATGAATCAGCAAGCACAAGAATCATGGGTAACAGGGGCTTCGCATGAGGGCACAGTAAGTGGAGCTTTTGAATATGTTGAAGTTGATGAAAGTTCAGTCAAGAGAACATTGAAATAGTCATGTCTGGAAGTGAACAAAAAAGTAAACAGCTGAGGGTGCAATTTTGGGTCATGTAATGGAAGAGTTCACTGAAGGTAAGAATTCCCATTCGATGAGCTCTGTAGTAGGTTTCCTTTATTCATGGAGGGAATTGCCTTCGTAGTTATGACTGCATAGCTGTGATTGATTGATAAATGCCATCGGAATCAATACATAAACACCCCATTTTCACTCATGTTCACAATGTCTAAGATCTTTTGACACATTGTATCACGCTCCCCTTTGGAGAAAAGAAAGCATGAAATGGACCCTCAAGGAATCGGAGCAGGGGTAGGGTATTCGTTCCCTTAAGCTTGCTCCCCCATTCTATCAGATCATGGCTGGGCCAATCCAGGCCTCAACTTGTCTTTTATGTTTGATCCTCATAGCCCTCAACTGCTTAATATTTCAAAAATCTATCTCCCCTCTTTTAAAATAATTTGATATAGAATCATAGAATCCCTACTGTGTGGAAACAGGCCCTTCGGCTTAGCAAGTCCACACCCACCCTCCGAAGAGTAACCCACCAGACACACTCCCCTACCGCATTTAGCTGTCGCAATTTTTTGGGGGAGAGAATTCCAGCCATTCACTGAGAGAGAAAAAAAGTCTTTACTTTTTTTAAAATGAATGTTCCCTTCTGTAATGTCCCCTGGGTTGAGATTTCACTGGTACTAGAACATCTAGTCAACATCAACCCCTGTCAAGCTCCTCAGGAACATTGTTTCCATAAGATCACCCGTTATTTGTCCAGACTCTATTAAATAATGACCTCACCTATTCTTGACAGACCAACCTTTTCATCCTCGATGCAACTAAATGAATTTTTTTTTTAGTGTTCTCCAATGCTAGTTTATCCTTTCTTAAATATGAGAGCAAACATTGTATACAGTACTCCAAGTGAGACCTCAGCAACAGCCATTGTGGTTAACCAATCCTCAGTCCATGCTAATACACGACCCCCGATACCATGAGCTGCTATCTTGTGAAATTAACTTTTATGTAGCACCTTATCAAATGCATTTTTAAAATCCAAATACAGAACATCATCAGATTCTCCTTTATCAGCCCTACTTGTTATCTCCTTAATGAACTCTAGCAAATATGTCAAATATAGTTCCCTTTCACAAAATACAATCTGCCATGTTTAATGATAAGCTTTTCCAAATGTCCTGCTATTTCTTCCTTTAATAATCAACTCTGCTGTTCTGCCAAAACAGATATTAAACTAATTTTCCTGATTTCTGTCTCCCTCCCTTCTTGAACAGCCGCTTCAATCCACTGGCAGCTCCCTGCATCCACTGATTCGGGAATAATTCAATTGATCCCTTGAATATCTCTGCAGCCAATTGCCTTTAAAAATGTTTGATACAGGCCATTAGGTCCTGTCTGCCTTTAATCCTATTAGTTTGTCATTACTTTGTCCCTTGTGGCAAAGACTGTTGTAGCATTTTTCCTCCCACGAATACCTTGCTTTCTGCTATCTTGGGATGATAATGGTATTCTCCTCCATGAAGACTAATGTAAAATATCGGTTTAAATTATTTGCTGTTTTCCCTGTACACAATATCAATTCTCGAAGGTGGCAGCTGATTCAGTATTAGCTGCAGAATTACTTTGAATACCTGCAAAAATAAATTACTTGCAATTTTTTGAGAGCAGGGGTCGAGCAAAATAGCTATTCCAAAGAGGCGGCACACATGTGATAGTTTGATTAGGGGCCTCTGATTTCAAAAGCAAGACGTGATCCAAGTTGTCTTCTAACCTGTGCTGTGCTAATTCTTGCTGGGTGAGATGACTGAGTTGGCATGTGCGCAGGTTGCAGCAGGATCTCTGACTGCCACACACCCACCTCACGGAACAGCTCCTATGCCAGTGACAGTGCTGTTGGACCAACAGAGACAGCAGCATTCAGACTTCATGAACCAACTTCGAGCCAGAGCTGAATCTGACAGGTAAGATTTTTACACTGCCCCAAACCTGATCAATAATATTAAGCTTCTTGGCTTAATAACCTAAGGCTTGTTGCGTGATGCGATGGACAGTTTTTGATGTTTTTGCAGGGTCTGTGACCAGGTGAGGCAGGGTCAATGCATTCAGTCTTTTAGGAAAAACGGAGGTGGCTCAGTGGTTAACCCTGCTGCCTCACAGCGCCAGGGATCCAGGTGAAACCAGCCTCAGATGACTGAGCGTGTGGAGTTTACACATTCTCCCGTGTCTGCATGGGTTTCCTCTGAGTGTTCGGTTTTCTCCCACAATCAAAGATGTGCAGGTGAGATGAAGTGGCCGTGCTAAATTGACGATAGTATTCAGGGATGTGCAGGTTTGGTGCATTAGTCAGGGGTAAATGTTGAGTAATAGTGTTAAAGAATAGGTTTGGTTGGGATACTCTTCAGAGGGTTGATGAGGCTTTGTTGGGTTGAAGGGCCTGTTTCCACACTGTAGGAATTCTATTCTATTCTATGATCAGAGTAATTTTTGGGATCTAAGAGAATCCTGGCATTCAGAGGGCACTCTGTTAGTTAAAATAGTATTGTGCACTCTTACCTTCTGCAGACATTTGAGATAGACTGCTCTGTACAGTTTCTTCAAACATTTTGTTCTGGAACCAGTCAGGGACTTGGTAATATGATTGATTAATGAGTTCAAAATTAAAGACCCTTTAGGAAAGATTCAATGCAGTATAATAGAATTTGGCTTTAGGTGAAGGAATTTGATTTTTTTAACTAGTATCTAAAGTTAAAGGCAGTCACAAGGGTATAAAGTAATAGTGAGCTAAGTGGGAATGGGACGAGAGGTTAGAATGTTAAAGCAGAAGAACCCATTCAGTTATTTCATAATTCTCAACAATGTACATTTATTTATAAAAGAAATGCACGATGAAAAGATGGCAACAGCGGTGCATAGTGTGAGAAACAAAGCTCACTCACTGCAATAATTTCAGTCCGAGACAAGATCTGAATCAGCACTTGGAAGTGGGTGTGATGTCCACAAGGTAGGGACAAAACACACACCGAATTCAACAAATACTCGATATTTATACAATTTGGTTACCACATATTTTTTCCTTATTTCATTGTTTGCCCCCCCCCCCCCCCACACCCCACACCCCCCCCGCCCCCGTTTACATCCTCCACTTCCCTGAGAACCTCCTGCTTATCTCGTGTCTTATCCGGTCTTGTCTGTGAAAAACATGCTCATTCCTGTTCTCAGGCTATTTGCCCCTCATCCTGCCTTTTCACAGCATCCTGTCACTAAGCCCTTCTAAATGGGTTTGTTCCTGTGTAAAAGTGGGAAACAGATGTTTTATACCTATTGTTTGTACAGGCATATGGAGTTTAACTGTCTGTCTTCACAGCATCTTATCACGAAGCCCTTCTAAATGGGGTTACCATTTGTTACAGTCTTAGCAAACCAATTAGCATTTCCTCCACAGAGTTCACATTCTTGTTGACTCAGCTCCTGGCTGAAACAATTACACACTGATGGAGTTCACTTTTTTTTTATATAATGAATTTTAGATTTGCAGAAGAAACATAAATTTCCTATATCCCACAATTGCCCCTTTTTCTTTCATTACCATTTGTTACCTTCTGCATTTTGTTCTTTTAAGCATTGCTCCCGAAATTCGCAAGCATCATTCAGGAAATTTCATCCATCTTGGTCTCACTCATCTCCTCAATATTTAGTTGATAAAGTTCTTCTGTCTGATTTCCTTTTAAGGGCATCTGTTTCAATAAGGCTGTCTCAATCAGTCTTTGGGTGTGCCCTCGTATACAGGGTATGATCCAACAGCCAATGGCCACCAATACCCCGACTACTACTATCAGGGAAGTAAGGATGGAAACTACCACCCACTTCCGTCTTCCAAACCAGGATTTGAGCCATCCCGTGAGAGATGTGTCTACTCCTGAATTCTCAGCCAGTTCCTCTGCTAAGGTAGTCAAGCCCCTTAAGGCCCGAGTAATTGAACCATCAGGTGCAGTGTTATTAGGAATAAAGATACAACAGCTTCCTCCTAACATCACACACACATTCCCTTTTTCTGCTAAAATCATATCAAGAGCCATTCATTTTTCCCATGCCATCCGACTTGTCGTATATTCCTTTAACCGCATCCCTTGTATAATTTATAAATCGTTGTTGATTATAGAAAATGTAATTTATCCAATCTACATTTTTATTAATTGTTACCCACCAAAAGAGAGCTGACTCAAAGCCTGCTGCAATCTGGTTTCGAGACTTGAACTCATCATGTAAACCCTAGGGACTCCTATCGAATCGAGATAAATCCTGTAATCGAAAGAAGTGTCTCACAGTGATCTCTTACCCCTTCCCTGTTTCCCCACTATCTTTTCCTTCTCAAATGTCAGGGTAAATGGAATTGCCAATTGTACAATCGCACATATCCCTTTCCAATCTGGGGGAAGGGTGGGTCTCAACATTTTGCCTCCACAGTACCACCACAGATTCGCTCGGGGAACCTTTAGTGCTGAGTAGTTCCCTCCTTTCTTCGTTTTGGTAACATTTTTAATCTCTGTACACAATTTTAGCTCCCCCAAATCTCTAGACCGACTTGTACCTCGTCTACGCACACACGACATGTGATTTCCAACTGCGGCAGAAAATGTGGGGGGAGCTTTTGCATCTTTCTTCTCCAAGGGAGGGAACATGAGAGATAGGGAGGTACAACTCCTATCATTCCACGCAGTCTCATCCTGATACAGGGCTATCATACATTTGATGCCCTGCCTGTCTCGCTTCCACCCGAGCAGAAAGGGAACCACCTGGGCTACTGGCCTACCAGAGGCACATGCATAGCAATTGCTTTTGTTCAGACTTTTTAGAGTATACTTTACCCATTCAACCGAGGCATTTGCATCCGTGTACCCAGTTTCTGTTTTGATAGTCTATTTCAAGTCCTTTACCTCTCTAATTTTTACTACTTTAGGATCAGTGGGAGGGGCGAAAGGTTGTATCTCATTATCCAGTAATTCCGCCCGTTTTCCCTGTCCTACGCTAATTTGAAAACAACAGCTCACGAAATGTTTCCCATGTGCTTTAATTTCTCTCCCAAACGTTTCACTTAAGTGTATCTCATAGGTGCCCCTGCCCAAAATTGCTTCGTGCCATGTCATTTTCTTTATTGTCAGGTATATTGGGTTACACTTTTTATCGGGACAATTGCAAGCTGGTTGGAAGGGGGCCTGGTGTACTGTGACGAGACTATTATACCAAGTACCATCCCCAAGGACCTAAGATGTATCTCTGAACTGCGGTACTGTCTCTGAATATCTACATCCCCACAATTGACTAAGCTGCATGCATCAGCGTCTATTGCTTGTGGATTATCAGACTCAGGAACCATTAAAAATATATATGAAAAGGATATTTGACAAAATCCCAATACTAAGAGGGCTAGTATCATTACTCTAAACAGTCCCAGTACTTTAAACATCACACTGAAGCACACAACAACTTAATATACAATCTTACAGAAATAATCCCTGCGCTCGCATCGCCACTGTATAATCACTTACTCAAAGTCCCTTTAGTCTGAGTTTCAGTGGATCTTGTGTTGATTCAGCTGCCCAGACTTCTTCCTCAACTGGAGAGTCCACTGGCCCTTTGATCCGAGTGTAGTGAGTCCAGCCTTTCTCCGCTGTCCTTTTTGCCATTTCAGTCGTTAAAAGAGCCTTGTATGGCCCTTCCCAGTCCGGCTGCAATTTAGTCTCTGTCCATGATTTTACTAAGACCCAATCTCCCGACTGAATGGGATGAACGGTGAATTCTAGGGGTGGAGTCTGTGCCAATAAACCCTGTTTCCTGAGGAAAGACAAAGAGGAGGACAAGCCCAGGATATACTTCTTTAAGAACAAATCTTTAGTTTCGGGAGTTGGCAATTCTCCATTCGTTCCCAGATAAGGTAATCCAAATAAGATTTCATAGGGGGGTAGTCCCAAATCTTTCCTTGGGGCTGTTCGTACTCGCAAAAGAGCTATAGGTAAACATTTGGTCCAAGGGAGTTTGGTTTCTATTATCAATTTAGAGAGCTGTCGTATTGCTTTAGACACCCCATTCACAGTGGCAGTAGCGAGGGGGAATGTCTCAACCCAACCGGATAAATGATCTACTATGACCAACTTATATTTTAGTCTCCCTACCCTGGGTAACTCAGTATAATCTACTTGTATACACTAGAAGGGTCTCAATCCTGGGTCTCATCCTCCTGGGGTCTGTTTTCTCAAGACTTTTTTTTACCTTTCTGCAGATTATCACTTGTATATATTCCTTTACATCCATATTCCCTAAGAACTAAATCACACATTGCTTGTACTCCCCAATGACTGCCTTGGTGTAGGACAGCCATAATCTCTCGCATCATCATTTTGTTCAACATTTGTCCAAATAAATTCGGGATTCTGTAAACACCTGGGGAGCACAGTCCACGCGTATTGCTGTGTCCGTCCTGTCTTGGGGTCTTCCCATTTGACTTGGAGAGTGAGAGGCAGCAACTGTGATAAACTACGATAAAAAATCCCCCACCATGGCAAAAAAACACATAATTCTTTACACTTTGCAAAATACTGTACTGTAAATAGGAAATGCAGTTGAGCTAAATACAACAAGACATAGCATCTGACTTGTCTCAAACCTCTTACCAAACTTTGAGGACCAGGCTATCAATATTTTGTTTGCTCGCTTCCTTTGAGATCACAGTCCACAAATGTCCCAGGTACCAATCCCTGGGCTGGGCCAGGTTACCATTTGCAGTGGGTGGGGAAATCTGTGTCAGACTGAAGTTTTATTTAAGAGCAGCATTGCAGATTGAAGTTGATGGTTTTGACTAATATTGTGTCAGCAAACATGGAGGAAATCCTTCTGAATGTGTGGATTAACTGCACTGAGCCTATTTACATGCAGTAGCGCTACAATATTCTCGGATGTATGAAGTGTACAAGGAGACCTTGCCCTGAATTTTGTTTGTGTTGTGAAACTGTAACCCAAACAGTGTTGAATTTCAAAAGTAAGAATTATACATTTTGAGCTGCAGGTTGATGTCCAATTTTAGAAATGAATATCAGCACCAGCTGACACTTTCTTTCGCTCATCCCCGTTCTGCTTGTATGTCCATCAGGTTCCTCACTAAACGGGAGCAGAAACTGATGCATCGGTGATGGCGTGCAGAGGAGCTGCTGGAGTGGGAGAGGCGGCTCGATGCTGAGGAAGCTGCGATCCAGCAAATGGAAAAACAGGCTCGAGCTGCTTGGGACAAGGAGCTCAAACCAAACATGGTAAAGAGAGAGGCAAGCAAGAAGTTTCCCGAATTGAAAGGTAATGTTAGCCTCTGTTTCTTGTTTGTTTGTTTTTCTTAAAGACAGTAATGCATTTACTGTGGTTCTGACTGCTTTCAAGTGCACTTTGGTATCGCTGAATGTCATGGCACGTGTGAGGTAATATATTGAAAAGTAAATCTCATCAGTCTGCATTACTGCAGAAGAAGAAATGTGTAAACCTGGCCTTTTACTTTGCCTGTCTCATTCATTCAAGGAAATCGTATTTCCCAAGCATCTGCCGTGATGCATTTAATCAGCATAGGTCAGATGTTGGAATTATCACCTTTCTCAATGGTACCTTGACACGATAGCCCAGTGTAGTTTCTCACTCATCTTCTCGTGGGAGGCTGACGTTTCAGATTTTAATTCCTTTCACTGCTGATGGTTGCGTATCACTTGCAGAGTTGAGAAGCAGCAAAAGTTGCAATCAGTGTGAGAGTTTGGACGTTGTTTATACAAGACTATGTGGCCACTTTGTTCACACGGGAAAATCTAATTTTCTTTGCAATATTAATAATTAATTTCATTCCTCACCATTAGCAGCAGCATGAAACTGTAACTCCAGAACTGCACAGAATGTTGTATCGGAGTATTTTTACGATGAGCAGATATGTCTGATAGTATCTGAGTTAGCTCAAGGTGCTTTTCATCAGTGACCTGTGCATACTTATCTTTCTCTGGTTAACTGTTTCTAACCTACTCCCCTTATGATATTGTTACATGCATCTGAATAAAGAATATATTGAAAGGAGGATGAAGCTGTGAGACAGTCATACTGAATTGTGCATCTCACTTTTAGCACTGTTAATCCATTGCAGAATAAATGTTCTAAGTATTGATATTTTCTCTAGACACAGGCAATGAGGCAGAATGTCCTGTGCCACCTTGCTCCCAGCCCCACAGTGACAGTTCAATTCCTGAGGAGGTTAGATGTTCATCTGCTCAGACTCTGGAATCACCATCAGCAGCCCTTCGGATGACCACTGGTCCTGACCATTGTATTTCACAGATGGCGTTTATTCCCAGGGTTTTGTCACAACACACAGTAAAATGGTAAAAGATGTTTTGCATTTGTTTCTGCAAAAACAGTTTGTCATATAAGGCTGCAGAGAATAGAAAACCCTTGGCTTCGCTCAAAATCCGTCCCAGGGAAACAGCAAGTGGAGAGAATGAGAAACAGTGTGAGGAGGAGGGTTGGGAGATCTAAGGGAATGGGAGTTCTAAGAATGAATGGAAAATGCAAGTGTGGGGGAATGGGAATTTTGAGTGGGGTTGGGAAACATGGGAGTGGGATGCAATGGAAATTCTGAGAGGGGATTTGACATGGGAGTGGCAGAGAATGGGAATTCTGTGGGGGAATGAGAAATTTACTGTGGGAAAGAATAGGATTTTTGCGAAGACATGGGAAATGTGTGCGGTCTCGGTGGATTAACAATGGGAAATCCCGGTCGGGGAGAGGGCTCTGTGTGGGCTGGTCCTCGGAGGGTCGATGGGGACTTAAAAGGCCAAATGACCTGCTTCAACACGTTATGAAATCTCTGATTATCTGTCTCTGTCCCACCTCCGTTCTTCCACTGCAGAAATCTTGTCAATGTCTGTCTTACTTCCAGACTTGACGATTGTATTATACTACTTGTTCTATTCCAGAAAGCCGGTTGGTGAAGGATAATACTAGAACCAGTCTTTGCATCATTGAAATTAATTTAATGATTCCCTTAATTAAATCTTTGAGAATTTCAATCTTAATTGCTCCATGAATGAAAAAGCCTTCAGTTACTAAGGCTGTGACCTCTTTAATTCCCTCCCTGAAATTTATTTCAGTCTATGTCACTGTCCTCCTTCAAGACACTTGAACTGTATGACAGATTTTACATCTGGCCTTGGATCTCTTTGAGGCTCAGTATCATGTTTTATTCTATTTCTGTGAAGCGACTTGGTTTGTTTTATCACATGAAAGATTTGTTATCAATGCCAGTTTTCAAAGAAAAAACAGGGAAAATAAAGGTAACTGTGAAATAAAGCATTAGAGTAGATTTCAGAAGTGATGACTGTGCTTAAAAAAACCTCAACTTTCAGACGTGAAGATATGATGGTTATGTACATGCACTTATTAAAAAAAATTGACAACGTGTCATACATGAGATTAATTGGCAAGAAATTAAGGCAAGGATAGCAAACAGGATGACCATCTGATTAGAAGAACATATCATTATATAGATTGGACAAGCAGCTCTTTCATAAAGGTGCTTGACAAGTTCTCATACTATCCATTTTTTCTGAACATTCAATGTAGGAAATCACTGAAATAGGAGCTTGGGTCACTTTGATTTGACACAGCAACATCCTGACTAAACTGATACATGCTTTTCTGATTTGCCAATATTTGTGTTTCCCGATAAAGTGCAGGAATAAAAAGGGGTGCAGCAGTCAACTGAAAGTGATCTGATTTTGAAAAGCTGAAGCTCAGAACATTCAGTCTGAAATCGTTCATTCCCCGAAGTACACGATAGTTAGTAGATGAAGAGATTCTCCAGACTTATACTGTGAACCAGGAAAGATGCGAACAGTCTATCTCAGTTTCCAAAAATGGCCATTACATTCTCTGTGGTTACTTGTAACAAGCCATATGTTTTTGATTGTATAGTTTGAAGGATATTCACTGATTTCATCACAATGTATCTGATCCTGAACTGTTCAAAGGTATTCTTTTCAGTTTCATAACTGTATTCTTCTCATCCTCCACACTCCTTGATTGTCCATGTTATCTCCCTTTGTGAACCTAATGAAATATTGATTCCACCTAATGGATAAGTGTGACGTGTTCTTTTCATACTAAGTTTACATTTAAAATCTGATTGAAGATTTGTAGCTCGGGTATCCGTTGTTGTAGTTCTGCTCGCCGAGCTGGAAGTTTTTGCTGCAAACGTTTCGTTCCCTGGCTAGGGAACATCATCAGTGCTGTTGGAGCCTCGTGTGAAGCGCTGCTTTGATGTTTCTTCCGGTATTTATATTGGTTTGTTCTTGCCGCTTCCGGGTGTCAGTTTCAACTGCAGTGATTTGTATGTGGGGTCCAGGTCGATGTGTCTGTTGATGGATGTTCTTGCCGTTTCCGGGTGTCAGTTTCAGCTGTAGTGGTTTGTATATGGTGTCCAGGTCAATGTGTCTGTTGATGGAGTTTGGGGATGAATGCCATGCTTCTAGGAATTCTCTGGCTGTTCTCTGTCTGGCTTGTCCTATGATAGTGGTGTTTTCCCAGTCAAATTCATGTTGCTGGTTGTCTGACCACACCACAACTCACCAATAGAATAAACAACACACTAAGGAATCTCCAAAAAAACGGACAGATAACCAAAGCGGACCAGCAAAGAATGAAACCTGAAAGCAACAACACCCCCAGATTCTATGGACTACCCAAAGTACACAAACCAGACATCCCACTCAGACCCATAGTATCACTACCAGGGACACCAGCATACAAACTGGCCAAAGAACTACAACAAAAACTGAAACACCTAGTCAGCGGATCCAAACACTCCATACAATCAACACAGGAATTCTTGGATATCATCAGGAATACACACATAGACAAAGAAGAAACCATGGTATCATTCGACGTGACGGCACTGTTCACTTCAATTGACAAAACCCTAGCCAGAGAAACAATAGCCAACCTACTGGACATACATAACAGAACACAGGAGGCCGAACCTATCAACAAGGACGGCATACTTAAACTACTAGACCTGTGCCTCACCACACACTTTACATTCAACAATCAGATATACGAACAAATCAACGGAACACCCATGGGATCACCAATCTCGGGACTCATAGCAGAGGCAGTTATGCAAAGGTTAGAACATACAGCCATACCACAAATCCAACCCAAACTCTGGATCAGATATGTTGATGACACCTTTGTAATCATCAAAAACACAGATATAGAAAAAACACACTGAATCATCAACGCCACCCTCACAGGAATCCGATTCACACGAGAAGAAGAAAAGGATAGCCAACTCTCATTCCTAGACGTGTTAGTAGAGAGAACACCCAACGGAGAATTCACCACAAGGGTACACAGGAAACCAACACACACAGACCAAGTCTTAAACTATGAAAGTAACCATCCCAACACACACAAACGAAGCTGCATCAGGACACTATTCAAAAGGGCCACAACACACTGCAGTACACCAGAACTGCGAAAAGAGGAAGAGGAACATCTATACAAGGTATTCGCCAAAAACGGATACCCACGCAACTTTATCACCAGATGCCTAAGAGATAGACCGAGGAACGAGGACATGCCACAACCAAAAGGACTAGCCACTCTACCATACGTCAGGAGCGTCTCAGAACTGACAGCCAGACTACTGCGACCCTTAGGACTCATAACAGCACACAAGCCAACATCCACGCTCAGACAACAACTCACTAGAACAAAGGACCCAATACCCAGCATGAGCCAAACTAACGTAGTTTACAAAATACCATGCAAGGACTGCACAAAACACTATATAGGGCAAACAGGAAGACAGCTAACAATCCGCATCCATGAACATCAGCTAGCCACAAAACGACACGACCAGCTATCTCTAGTAGCCATACACTCAGACAACCAGCAACATGAATTTGACTGGGAAAACACCACTATCATAGGACAAGCCAGACAGAGAACAGCCAGAGAACTCCTAGAAGCATGGCATTCATCCCCAAACTCCATCAACAGACACATTGACCTGGACACCACATACAAACCACTACAGCTGAAACTGACACCCGGAAGCGGCAAGAACAACCCAATATAAATACCGGAAGAAACATCAAAGCAGCGCTTCACACGAGGCTCCAACAGCACTGATGATGTTCCCTAGCCAGGGAACGAAACGTTTGCAGCAAAAACTTCCAGCTCGGCGAGCAGAACCACAACAATAAGTTTATATTTCATGCTCAGGGAAACAACTTGTGATACTTTGAAATTTTGTAAAGATGATTATTTTCACCACCTTGATTCCGGCCAAAAACTTTTAAAACTTAAAAAGGAGTAGAAAACATTTGTTCTGACTCCATTAAGTAAATTTTGTATTGAGTTTGAGTACTCAGGCTAATAAAATATACTGTTTAATGTTCTGGATCTCACTCCATGTGGAAATCTTGACTTTCATTACATGGCTGAGAATAAATTGGAAATGAACTCAGCCTGTGTCTAACTCGTCAGGAATACTTTGAGATATAAAACGAAGGTTCTCGTTTGTTTGTCTCCGGTTTTCATGCTTTGATTTCACAGTTTATTAAAACCATGTATTTTTCATTAATGTTTTGAAATGAATTCCATCATTTTTGTTTCTGACCTTCAGTATCTAGATTGACCAACAGTTTGTGTACTTTGCAACAGGGCAGCCCAGTGCAGGAGCCCCGTCCCTAAAAGATGTGCCCCGAAAAATCCAAGAGGAAAATAACTTTATTTTTGCTGAAGATGCTGTAGAGATTGAGACACTGGTTAATGGAGCGGCTGAGGAGCTGTACAAATGGCAGGAACTTGGCCATGATTTGGGGGATTTGCAAATACCCCCAGACTTTGTGAATTATAAATGGAAGGATGATGAGAGTGTCAGCAGAAGAGCTTATTGTGAGGTGAGACCCAGACTTTGCATTTGAAAGCAAAATTATTTTTTCTTCGTTAAGTAAGAAAGGTATGGGTTAAGAGTGCTCCGTTGCACTTCTGATTGATTATATGTGTAACAGAGTATTTTTAAAAACATTATCTCGATCCTGATGACTGCATTGAATTCAATTTACCATTTTGCCCCTTCCCTAAAAATCCAAAGCCCCTTTCTCCTCCACTGTTTGTACTCTCCCAGTATTAATTTATCATCCTCATTATCATCATACTGTTATCCGTTAAATTCCATCTGTCATAACTTTGCCCAGTCTGAGAATCTGTAGATTCTGTTTCTATTTACATAATATGTGGTGTTCCTTCCAGCCACTCAGTATTTTTTCTTCAAATTCTTCTCTATCGTTTCTGTCTTTTTATTGCTGTTTCCATTGGTTGATAATACAATATTATTCACTTTCTTAAAACTCTCTAGAATCTTTATCTAGAATCTAGAAGCTAGAATCACAGGTCATTCCATAATTTTAAGTTAAAGAAAGCCTTAAAGGTTGAACTTCTCAATCTGTAATCATGTCTGTACCTCTTTTCCTGACAACATCTTGAGAATTTGCACGATGTTGAGATTCCCAAAGTTGACCAAAGTATTCTAAGATCTTATGCAGCTTAACGTGGCTTAAATTGTTTGTGTCTATGTGGCTTTTGCTCTCATCTGATTAGGATCTTACCATTTCAGGTGCAATTCCTTTTGTTATCCACACAATGTATTATTTCATCCTACTCTTAACTTCAATTCCATCTTCCGGTAAATATTCTTCTGTATCTGTCACAGCAGTACAGTTCCATCTCTGTCCCTTCAACCCAAGTTGGAATCATTTGATTTCTTTCTCTTTAATTCCCAAGTCAAGATTGTGTTTATTACAATAACAATTAAGGGCGATCTGAGCATGGGCTCCTGTGGACCCCCTCTATTCATCACACCTTTCTTGTGTGAAATCGTTATTTTACACTGACCTGCATTTTCCCAACCACCTCTATCCATTTGATTGTGCTCCCCTTCATTTGTGGTGCCCCTGAGTTTTGCCTTTGGTCATCTCAGAGGTAAATACTTGAAATAATTTCGGAAAATCCACGAAAACCGTGTACACTGTTTTCTCACTAATCTGCTCCTTTACTCATACAGCCTTGTCAAATTGCTTGTTCGTTCACAACATGCTAATTAGAAATTCATGCTAATTGCTATTGTCTCTTTAACTGCTCGTCTTTCACTCCATGTTGTTAACTCTTATTTTACCAACAAATGACACAAAACTAACTGATTGAGAAATTCCTGTTTTTCTTTTTATTGAATGAGGAGTTAGCCGCCCTCCAATCCTCTGGTCGAATTTGAGGAGGTAATAATTGGAGTCATGATAGTTTGTTTTCTATTTACAGCATGTCGCACAAATGTCATTCATTTCGTTTCAAAGATTTGCCTCCTTTTATGTTGTGGTGCCTTCCTTAGTGTTACGTAGATAATCTTGTCTAATGCATCTGCACCTATCCTTGGTAGTTCTGCAATCCTTTTAAACCCCTTCTGTCATCTCTCTTTTGCCTTCTGTCCTGCAATCAATGAAATTCTAAATTTATCCTTGATTCAGATCGTGAATCAAACAGTTGTTATTTTATATATTTTGAATAGTATTCCCTTTTATTTTCACTGTAGTGATCTAACAAGCTTTTTTTGTGTGGAGATGACGTATCTAACATATTTTATTTGTTACTCTTTTACTATTTTCAGCTTGTCTTTAATGTGACAAGGGAAATTTTTGCTGACATCTTTTCTGATGACCTCCATGCCAGCCCAGCCCCGTGGATGAAGCCAAGCCGAATTAACTCTTCCTTCTTCAAACGAGCGAGGAACCCACAGAATTTAAACGAAGTGAAGGTAATAACTCCATGTAATCCTTTTTTCCTATTTCGTCAGTAATAATGTTGCAAACGTGATGCTGGTTGGAGTTAAAGTATGTAGATTGAGTAAGTGAGTGACTCAACTTGTAAACAGTGGTCACTATCCTGACTTGGAAATCTGTCACTGCTTCTTGGAAGTCCCTCCCTAATGAGATTGTGGGTCTAGCTCAGCACCATCTTCTCAAAGACAACCAGGAAGGGGCAATAAGTACTGGCCAGCCAGTGACATCCACATTTCATGAATGAACAAAAAAAAATCCTCTATGCTCATTGAGTACCAAGGAACCCCATTTTAATTCTTACCTCCGCAATGAACATTTTTTAAATGACTCAGAGGGTCTGGGCATCGCTGGCTGGCCAGCATTTATTGACCGATCCTAGTTGCTTTTGACAACCTGGTGAGCTATCTTTTGTAATCCTGCCATCCATGAGCTGTAGGTAGACCCACAATGCCCTTCGGGAGGGAATTCCCGGACTTTGATAAAGCAATAGTGGGTGGCACAGTGGCATAGTGGTTAGCACTGCTGCCTCACAGCGCCTGAGACAGGGTTCAATTCCCGACTCAGGCGACAGACTCTGTGGAGTTTGCACATTCTCCCCGTGTCTGGGTGGGGTTCCTCCGGGTACTCCGGAGAATTGGCCACGCTAAATTGCCCATAGTGCTAGGTAAAGGGTAAATGTAGGGGTATGGGTGGGTTGCGCTTCAGTGGGTCGGTGTGAACTTGTTGGGCCAAAGAGCCTGTTTCCACACTGTAAGTAATCTAATCTAATCCTGAAGAAACAATTATATTTTTCAAAGTCAGAATGATGAGTGGCTTGGACGGGAACTTGCAGGTGGCGGGCTGCTGCTCTTGTCCTTCTTGACCTAAATGGTCACAGATTTGGGAGGATCTGGCTAAAAATCTCTGAATTTTTGCAATGCGTCTTGGAGATAGTACACACTGCTGCTACTGAGTGGAGGGTGGTGGAGGGCATGGCTGCTTGCAGATGTGGTGCCAATCAAATGGGCTGCTTTGTCTTGGAAGTGGCAAGCTTTTTGTGTGTTACTGGAGCTGCACTCATCCAGGCAAGCGAGGCGGATTCCATCAGACTCCTGACTTGTGCTTTGTACTCGGTGGATTTGCTATGGGGAATCAGGAGGTGAGTTATACACCAGAGTATTCCAGGCCTCTGACCTGCCCTTGTAGCCCAAAGTATTTATATAATGAGTCCAAATTAGTTTCTGGTCCTTGATAACCGCATGATGTTCATTGTGGAAGATTCAGTGATGGCAATACCATTGAATGTCAAGGATCATTGGTTAAATTGGCTCTTACAGTCGTAGAGATAGAAAACTCAGCAACAGACCCTTCGGTTCAACTTGTCCATACAGACCAGGTGTCCGAGATAAAATCTAGTCCCATTTGCCAGCATTTGGTTCTTTTCCCTCTTAAACACTTCCTACTCATATAGACCACCAGATGCCTTTTAAATATTATCATTATGCCAGCCGCCTCCACTTCCTCTTGCACACCAACCCCTGCATGAAGCAGTCACCTGTTATGTACCTTTTAAGTGTTTCCCCTCTCACCTATGCCCTCTATTTTTGGAATTGCCTTCACCAGGTAAAAGACTTGTCTATTTACCCTGTCCATACCACTCATAATTTTATAAATCTTTTCACATTCGCCTTTCAGCCTCTGATGCTCCAGGGAAAGTAACCCCAACTAATTCATTCTCTTCTTATACCCCCCAACCCTGGCAACACCCTTGTAAATCTTTGCATGAACCTTTCAAGATTCACAAAACCTTCCAAGAGCAGGGAGTCCAGAATTGCACCGAGTATTCTAAAAGAGGTCTGATCAGTGTCTTATTCAGCTGCAACATGACCTCCCAACTCCTGTACTCAATGCTCTGACCAATAAAGGCAAACATATCAAACACCACCTTCACTATCCTGTTTACTTGTGACTCCACTTTCAAGGAACTATGAACCTGCACTCCAAGGTCTCTTTGCTCAGCAACACTCCCCAGGACTTTACCATTGAGTGTATAAGTCCTGCCCTTATTTGCCTTTCCAAAATGCAGCACCTCACATTTATGTAAACTAAACTTCATCTGCCACTCCTCAGCCCATCTGACCAAGATCCTGTTGTATTCTGAACCTTCTTCACTGTCCACTGCACCTCCAATTTTGGTATTATCTGCAAACGTACTAACCATACTATGTTCCGTGGTCACATCCAAATCATTTATGTAAATGACGAAAAGCAGTGAACTCCGCACTGATCCTTGTGCGCCACCAGTGGTCACAGGCCTTCTACTGAGAATGGTCATTGACTGGCAGTTTTGGTCCGAATATTATTTGCCTCTTGCCAGTCCAAACCTACATATTGTCCAGATCTTGTTGCCTATGTACATAACTCCTCAGATATTGAAAAAGTCTATGAATGGTACTGAATATTGTGCGATCAGCCGCACTTCTGACCTTATGATGGAAGTAAGGTCAGGAACTGAGGAACCCCATTTTACTATGATCCTCGAGGAACCTCATTTTACTCCATATTATAATACTGGCTATACTTCAAAGGTTGGGCACAACATGGTACAAGTGAGATAAGTGATATATATTTGCAAGTTGTTTTTGACAATTTGAGGTTCAGGTGGATGACTTGAGCATTCGTTACAAAGTATTGTCCAGCACGAAGACCAAGTTCTTTACAATTCCAACAATGCAACGTCTATTTTACTGTGGCACTGACATTGAAGTGTACACTGGATGTCTCCTTCCACTAACTCAGACTTGCACCACTGCAATGTGAACTTTTTACCACAGTCTAAAGTCAACATCTGGCTGTTCATTGTCTAGCCTGACTTCCCTTTGTACATAGTTTGTGAAGCGTTGCATATTGCCAGGGACTGAGAATGGGCATGTGTAAATCAGCTTTCCATTCACACAGCAAATTTGGAACTGCTCATTTCCTTTGCTTTATCTTTATAACTCGACTCGAATGTATCTTCAGTCTGAACTGTTTCCCACACCAACATTTCCGGCGTGTTACTTGCCTTTGACGGTGTTAGCGGAGAAACCTGTCAAAATCTTCCTGCCTGGAGCCATGTGAGACAGTGGTCAGTGGCTAGGTCATATAGCTTTGAAGCACTAGTCCTGAAATGCTGGGTGCGCTGTATGAACCCACGTCAGCCCCAATATTTATTGTGAGACTTCCCACAGCGCTGATCTTCAGTTGACTGCCTACAGTCGATTAAAGACAGAACATTTTTGGAATTTGACGAAGCAGAGGCTTCGAAGATGCTGTAGGCAAAGTGCTGAACCATGTAATGCAGTGAATAATTAATCATTTCTCAGCCGAGGTCTTAGGCAAAGGAACATGTCAAACCTTCTCTCAATTTGGGAGCATCGCATGTTACCTTAAAGTTGTATTGTCTGTACTTTTGGATCTCACTAATGTTATTCATTTCAGTTATAATTAAGTTTTAAAGCATTTAGCAGATTTTTGTTTCATTGAACACGCTTTGAGTTCCATCCAATTTTACGTAATTCTGAATTGGGGAAGAATCAGAAGGTCGAAGCATCAAAGTCTTTGTTGAGCAGTTTTAGGTAAGAATAATGGATTGGGAGTGGTTTTGTCGGTGTATTTAGAGTGTGTACAACAGCTGCCATTTCTCCTGTGCTTCTACCCACAGACCTTCATTTATAATTACGTTTTGAAGTTATTTGGGTTGAACACCTCATCGTACATCTGAATTTTCTATTATTTCAACTGACAAAGGCTTTGTCTGTCTTTGGATGACCTGTCTGGCTATCCTGCATTTGTCAAGAAAATGCTTCAACTTTCTGACCGAATTGAAAACTTGGCCCTCGCTGGAATAATTTGCTGAAATTCATTAGTTGCCCAAAAGTTTCAAAGAAATTCAGAAGTACATTGAATTCCTCACTTACCTAATAAAAGCAAATTACTGCGGATGCAGGAATCTGAAACCAAAAGAGAAAATGTTGGAAAATCTCAGCAGGTCTGGCAGCATCTGTAAGGAGAGAGAAGAGTCAGTTAGACTCGAAACGTCAGCTCTTTTCTCTCCTTACAGATGCTGCCAGACCTGCTGAGATTGTCCAGCATTTTCTCTTTTGGTTCCTCACTTACCTGTCTTTTAGACCCAGTTTTACAAAAGGGTCTTTGCTTAACAAGAGTTACAGTTTGTTACAAAAAAAATGAAAATAATTATTATCCACTGGCATATAACTAGTAACTAAAAATAACAACCACATGCATTCCTCATTACACATACACAGACAGAAAAACAGAGACAAAGTGCACTGGGTGTTTTGCATAAAGAGAAAGACTGGGAACGTACTTCCATGGTACCTATTGATGGCTTTTCCTGAGATAATCCTTGTGGTGTTCAGAATGGTGTTCCTTGATCTTCCTTCTCCAGATGCTTCCATTGGTTTTCAGGAGGCACAGGGTGACTAGTTCACACATGTACAAGTCTGTAACTAATCAATTAATAGCCACAGCTTACAGCAAGTGCTTAAGGGAAAAGAAGCTGGTTTTCTTCAGGATTTTTACTGCAGAGACAGTTCCTTAACTTGTGGAGATTTGGTGATTTCTCAATTCACTTGTATACAGCCCCAGCTGATCAGTTACCTGGCAGCCAATCTCCGTTTATGTCCGAAGGATATTTGTCTGCGGCCTAGTGACTAGTTAGCTACTTACTATTGACTGAAGCTCCCGTTGAACACAGTCCTTGGCTGGAGCTTGTCTGAAAGTGAGGAGCACATAGTGTGTGTCAGGGAACTTGCTAATGAAAAGTGCCAGCAATCCCTGAACAATCCTTGGGTTTTAAAATTGCTTTATCCCCATTTGAGTCCAAAATCAAAAGTATAGAAAAATTAGAAGACACTTTTTGCAGACCTTTCCAGTCCTTCCCATTTGTTGGTGTGTCATGGCACAACATGTGTCAGCAGATTGATGAGTTTAACAGGTCTGTAAGAACACCGTTATCTTCAGGCCACAACCACACCTTGACTTGGTCAGATATCACCTTTCCTTTTATATTTACATGTTTAATCGCCTGGAATCCTTGAGCTTGCAGTGCTGTGGGAGTACCTTCAACACGCAGGCTGCAACACTTCAAGACAAATATCTTTCCAAAGAGAAAGGGTGGGGGTGAAGGCATGCTAAAAAATTCAAATCATTGCTTTTTTTCCCTTTTTGGATCAAACATTTCCAGCTGATAGTGTGCGTCCATTAGGCAAGGGTTGGAAGTCTCTCTCTCCACCAGCTCAAGTAGTGATACCGTCAGGCCACAGCTACACTAAGGCAGAGGGCCAGCGTAAAGTTAAAACGTGTAATTCAGTTACACTCACCAGATCTTTCCTTGTGGTGGGTATTGCTTTCTGGTTGTGCATACTGAGTAAAACATCTCCTCTCGTTGATTATGTTACTGGCAATATTGGTGATTGATCTCACTGGTTTGAGGAGCTGTGGCATTGGAATAAAATTCAAAACCAGGTAGGAATAGGATTAAGCCAGCAGCACCCTTCAGTCTGTTCTCATACTCCTAATCATAGCTGATTTGTATCTTAACTCTGTATATTGATCTCCTAATTGTTCCGAACTGTTACTTGACCTTACAAATATCTCTCAACGCTCACATTGAAATGCTGTAACAGTCACAATAGTTTTTAAGGCTGGAAGGAACCAGATTATTTTAGTATTGTTTGTGTGAAAAATGCTTCTTCACATCACCCCCCTAATCAACCTAAGTCTTATTTTCCTGCATGCCCTATTTCTGGCATGCCTCGCCAAAGGAACTAGTTGCTCACTTCCTTCACTGTCAAATCGTTTAATCATCTCAGTCACTTCTACAGATCCATGGCCTAGTCATCTTTACTCAAGAGAATGCAGGCCTCGTATATCAAATAAAAGTAAAAAATGCTGGAAATATTCAGGTCAGACCTAATTTATGTAGCCAGTCCTTAACCTTCTCAGCCTTGGTATTGTTTTGTCCAAGAATAACTAGTGACTCTCCATTGATCTCACAGCGAACCCTCCAGAACTCCTGTCCAAGCTCCACTTGCTGTGTGCGAATGGCCACTTGTATGATACTAGACACAAGGAAAGTGGGAGGCCTGAAGTTTGAGTAATTTCAGGGCAAACGCTGCTCAATACGAGAGGAAAGAGCTGTACTAAATAAATCTTGATATAAAAACAATAACACCTCATCTGTTTTAACTGTCAGGTTCAAGAGCTTTATGAGGAGGGAGCCCAATGGGTGAATTATGATGAGAATGAGCTTTGTGTGAAGATGTAGTTGGCAGATGATATTTTTGAAGCTCTGATAAAAGACACAATGAATGTACTGAATCAGATTCAGGCGCAACAGTTAAAACTCATGTTATCCTAACAGGGGCCATGCCATCGGCCAACTTGTGGACTCCAGAAAAAAAAACAAACCTCATGCCCGAGCAGAAGAGAATCCACCTCGGCCTCTAAACTCCTCTCTCTGATTGAGTTTTGACATCTGGCATAGAATTTCCTCAATAAGTAGCTGGTTTGAGATATCGATCCTTACTGGAGTCAGCCGACTGGCAGGATGTGGATACCAGAAGTGCCAACATTTTTCCCGACCTGTTATGTTCAATAATCCCATTTATTTATCCTAACTGCAGCATAGACTTGAATTCAAAGATGTTTGCACATTCAATTTTGTTTTTGTATTTACACCTATGTTTAACTTTTTAAAAGTATATCTAGTGGTGCGATGATATGTGTTTGGTGTATGTTAGCTCTGAGACTCTGAACAATGGCTGATATCAGACACTGAATACTCCCTCTGAGTGAGGAGGACTATATCTGCATGACTGAAGTGGAAGGCAGAAGTATTGAGGATTTTAAATACTTGCACTTACTTCATTATAATAAGTCTTGATTTTATTTTTTGATTTTAAATTATTGCAGAAAGGACAATTGATTTTTATTCATGTAAGTGGACTGTATTTGTGACGTTCATTTTAAGGAAAACGTTGCAAACTTTGAGCAGCTTTTGAGATCATTTTCACTGATTCAGAACTTCAGAACTATCTCTCTCTCTCTCTATCTCTCTCTCTCTCTCTCTCTGTTTCTCTGTCTCTGTCTCTCCTTCAGAACTCTTTCTCTCTCTCTCTCTCTCTCTCCAAAAGACAGGAATCTCTTTTTCTCCCTCCTTTCTCAGCACTCCTGATCATTTCTATTCATTTCTATTGCATGGTGCTTCTGTCTGTTAATTTTCCCTCATGCTCCTCTTTTTAAGTAAATATTTATTGAAAACATATTATATTATAAAACAGTAATGTTGTACTGATGTTCAAGATACAGTTGTCTCATATTTGCTTAACTTAAAACAAATCAGCACAAACTCAACTTAAATAAAATAACATTAAATGTAATTACAATCCACTGAAATTAAATTGCAAGACATTGTACTCTTTCACATGACTCCACTAGCCGCACCCTCCAACAAGGCTCCCATCCACAGGAGCAATAGTGATTGTACCGGAATTTACTAGAACTCCACCAAATCCCCGGGATCCTCGGATCACCACATACAGCCCTCGTGCCTATATAAAGGCCCTAATCAGTAATGCTGACAGATCCATGTTGATATAAGTTAGAAAGGGCCGCCATGTCCTATAAAATTGCTCTGTTCCTGTCAGGTAATCTTGTGGGACGTGCTTCTTCACAAGTCTGTGCCACCCTGCAAAACCTGGAGGCTTTGCTGATATTCAATTCATTAGGATGTCCTTCCTCACACAATGTGTAAGAATATTGAATAAACCCTTCCCGCACTCACCCAGAGATGGAGGTTTCGGTCGTCTCAAAAGCATCCTCCCAAACTTCCATTCCCAGGATTGTCTCCAGCTCATTCACTATGGCCCCCCAGGATCCATGGATTTTGTAACAGGACCAAAAGCAATGCATAATCCCTAACCTGGAAATATCGAAAATGGTCTCGATTAGGGATTCCGTATTTATGACCTAATTGGTTAAAAGACATCAAGAGGTCTCTTTCAAATAAATCTCCCAGACAGGGGATTCCTTTATGCTCCCATGCTCTGAAGCCAGAGTCCTTTGTTCCCAGTCTAAATCCTGGGGCTCCCACTAACGGGGTGAATGGCAAATTGCCCCCACCCTGCCACATTATCCTCCATGCTTTACCATATTTCTGATAATCAGACTTTCATAACGTGATCTCATCTTATCCATGAATAGTAAGTTTCTGAAGGTGTACCTCGCCTGTGAGGCCTCTGCATCAAGCCACATCGACTTTGAGTCATTCCGCACCCATTCACCTACATATAGCAACAGGGCGCTGATTTCATATCTCTTCAGATCTGGGACATCCACCACACCCCCTTATCCTGCAGAAGTAGCAACTTAGTAAATTTAATTAAGATGTGCCTTCAGCGCCAAATAAATGATCCAAGCCACCAAACAAACCTCGGCAGCACCTGGTTGGGTAATAACAAAGGGAGCATCCTCACAGGATAGAACAACCAAGGAACAACATTCACTTTAATCAAGGCTATACGGACAAGCCATGGTCTGGGTATTCCCTCCCATCACTGCAAGTCCCGCTTTATCCTCTCAAACAGCGACACAAAGTTAGTTCCATACAGTTGCAGGAATTGAGGGGTAATAAAAATTCCCAGATAGAGAAAACCTTTCTGTAACCATCTAAAAGGAAACTCGATTCCACCCTCCAGCTTTTGTACCTCCACCAATCCCCCCACAGGCAGGACTTCCAATTTAGGAAAATTTATTCTGTATCGCAAAAAGCTGTTGAATAATTTAATGTTTTGTATTAGCTGGGGTATGGACTTTTCGGGGTTAGCTAAAAACAATAGGACATTGTCCGAATAGAGAGTGATTTTTGTTTCCCCAACTCCCACCTTCGGTGCAGTTATTTCAGGGTCTTTTCAGACAGTTTCTGCCAGTGGTTCAAGTGCCAAGGTAAACAGTAGGGGCAACAGGGGACATCCCTGTCGTCTGCCCCTCCCCACACCAAAATTACTCAATTTAACACCATTTGTGATAACCGTCACCTTAGGGTCTTTATATAATACTGCCACCCATCTAGCGAAGGTCCCTCCAGGACTAAAACGATCTAGAACAGCAAAGAGATACGACCGTTTTTTTCCACCCGATCAAAAGCCTTTTCTGCCTCCAGGGAGATCACCAAACGCGGAATCATTCTCTGCTGACATAGTTGCACTGTGTTCAATATCCGCCTGATATTGTTGGAGGAGCTGCGGCCCTTGATAAAACTCATCTGCTCCTCTTTTATAATAACGGCAGCACCTTCTCCACTCTCAAAGCTAACACCTTTGATAGAATTTGAAAATCCACATTCAACAACGAGATGGGTCTATACAATGCACAATCCTCAGGGTCTTTCTCTTTCTTTAAAATAAGGGAAACTTTAGCCTCTGTATGAGAAGTTGGAAGACAGTCCTGGCCATAGGAATGACTATACAGCTCCAGCAGTGGGTCAGCTGACATGTGTATGAACTCCTTGCAAAATCTACATGGGAATCTGTCTGGACCAGGTGCCTTACCACCTTGTAGCTGCCTTACCGCCTCCTGCACCTCCTGTACAGTGAGAGGTGCATTTAAAAGGGAGGCCTGATCTGCATTCATACCACGGAAGTCCAAGTTTTCAAAAGAGGATTCCATTTTCACTTCTCTATCCCCAGAGCCCTCTGACCGGTGTAACTCTGCATAGAACTCTCGGAATCTGGCATCGATCTTCCTCAGTTCACGAGTGACATTGCCAGTTCTCTCCCTGATAGACACAATGGACTGTGGAGCACTTTCCTTCCTAGCCAGGTAAGCCAGGGATCTACCTGGCTTATCCCCATATTCAAACAGTCTTTGCTTTGCAAAGGAGATCCCTCTCTTTGCCACTTGTGTGAGCGCTGAGTCCAGAGCAGCCCGGAGAGCCATGACCCGTTGCAATTTGACCCCGGGTGGTCTGGGGTAAAATGCTAATTTGGCTGCCTTCAGCCGGGCCTCAAGTAGCAGCTACTGCTCTCCTCTCTGCCTCCTTCTCATTGCCAAGTGAGAATACCCCTTAAGAATGCTTTGGTGGTCTCCCAGAGCACTGATGGGTTACTGGCCATAGCCCGATCGATGTCCCAAAATACCCTGAACTTCCTTGTGATATACTATACAGAGTTGTCTTCCTTCAACAGAAACGGATTTGTGCGACATTGCTGTGTGTCCACTCCACTACCTTTGATCTTAACACCTCAATATACTGCCAGATGGTCCGACATAGTTATGCCCCCAATCCTGCAGGCTAACACAAGTCCAAACAAACCGATGGAACAAAGAACATTTCAATTCTTGTGTGGCACTTGGGCAGGTTGGAGTAAAAGGTAAAGTCCCTCCCATTCAGGTGAAGACACCTCCACACATCCACAAACCCCAACTCCTCACACAAGTCCACTGTCTAGTCTGCAGAGGTGTACCCGACAGCCCCCTTTGCATCCTGTCCATCCCAGGGTCCATGAGACAATTAAAGTCTTTTTCTATAATCGTACAGCGCACCCCAAGAGCCATTAGCTTAAAGACTGCATCAAATAAAAATTTGAGAGGATGTGCCGTGGGACAGTAAACGTTCAGGATGGCATACTCTTGTCCGTGTACCACAGCCTTGAGAATAATGAACCATCCACGCTCATCCTTGGTTTGATCTATCACCTGATATGGGAGGTTCCTTCGTACCAATATGGCCACTCCTCTGCTTTTGGAGTTGAAGGAGGAGAAGAATACCCAATCGTATCCCCCCGTTGTAACTTCAGATGTTCCCTGTCAGTCAAAAGCATCTCCTGCTGTAGAGTGATGTCAACCCTTTCCTTCTTAAGATTTGCGAGCACCTTCTTCCTTTTAATGGGGGAATAACACCCCTTTATATTCCAGGTGCACCACCTGAACAGATCGCTAGCCATGACCCCACACTAGAGCCCGCAGTCCCCCCGAGAGGAAGAAGCCCATTCAATATGCGACGAGTGGGAAAGAAACACGGACTTCATCAAATCTAAAGCCTATTTCTACAAACACCACCAAAACAACTTAAGACTAAAATTGGGCCCTTGAAGACAGAAACAGGGGAATATATTATAGGGGAAAAAGAAATGATAGAATAATTCATTTTGTACTTCAGATCTGTGCTTACTGGGGAAGACAAAAACAATCTCCCTGAGGTAACAGTGGCTGAAGGACCTGAACTTATGGGAATTTATATTTCCCAGGAATTGGTGTTGGGGAGACTGTAAGGTCTGAAGGTTGATAAGTCCCCAGGCCTTGATGGTCTACATCCCAGGGGACTAAAGGGAGTGGTTTGAGAAATCATGGAAGTGTTGGTGATTATTTTCCAGACTTCTATCGATTCAGGATCGATTCCTGCGGATTGGAGGGTGGCTAATGTTGTACCACTTTTTAAGAAAGGTGGGACAGCGAAAGCAGGAAATTATAGACCAGTTAGTCTGACCTCAGTGGTGGGAAAGATGCTGGAGTCTATTATACAGAATGAAATTACGACACATCTGGATAGTAGTAACAGGATAGGTCAGAGTCGGCATGGATTTATGAATGGAAAACCATGCTTGAATAATCTTCTGGAATTTTTTGAGGATGTAACTCTGAAGATGGAGGAGGGTTATCCAGTAGATGTAATGTACCTGGACTTTCAGAAATCCTTTGATAAAGTCCCAATAGGAGGTTAGTGAGCGAAATTAGGGCGCATGGTATTGGGGTCAAAGTACTAACTTGGATTGAAATTTGGTTGGATGACAGGAGAAAAGAGTAGTCAGAATGGTAGGCAGTGACCAGTGGGGTACCACAGGGATCAGTGCTGGGACTGCAGTTTTTTTCCAATATATATTAATGACATAGAAGATGGTATCAGTAATAGCATTAGCAAATTTGCTGATGATACTAAGCTGGGTGGCAGGGTGAAATGTGAGGAGGATATTAGGAGATTAGAGGGTGACCTGGGCAGGTTAGGCGAGTGGTCAGATGAAGTTTAATGTGGATAAATGTATGGTCATCCACTTTGGTGGCAAGAACAGGAAGGCAGATTACTACTTAAATGGGATCAATTTAGGTAAAGGGGCAGGACAAAGAGATCTGGGTGTTCTTGTACACCAGTCAATGAACGTAAGCATGCAGGTACAGCAGGTAGTGAAGAAGGCAAATGGCATGCTGGCCTTCATAACAAGAGGGATTGAGTATAGAAGCAAAGAGGTTCTTCTGCAGCTGTACAGAGCCCTGGTGAGACCATACCTGGAGTATTTTGTGCAGCTCTGGTCTCCAAATTTGAGGAAAGACATTTTGACTATTGAGGGAGTGCAGCGTAGGGTCACGATGTCAATTCCTGAAATGGCGGGACTACCATATGCTGAAAGACTGGAGCCACTGAGCTTGTATACCCTTGAGTTTAGATGGCTGAGAGGGGATCTGATTGAGACATATAAGATTATGAACGGATTGGACACTCTGGAGGCAGAAAACATGTTTCCGCTGATGGGTGAGTGCCAAACCAGAGGACACAGTTTAAAAATATGGGGTAGACCATTTAGGACAGAGATGAGGAGAAACGTCTTCACTCAGAGAGTGGTGGCTGTTTGGAATGCTCTGTTCCAGAGAGCAGTGGAGTCCCAGTCTCTGGATTCATTTAAGAAAGAGTTGGATAGAGCTCTCAAGGTTAGTGGAATCAAGGGTTATGGAGATAAGGCCGGAACAGGATACTGATTAAGGATGATCAGCCATGATCATATTGAATGGTGGTGCAGGCTTGAAGGGCAGAATGGCCTACTCCTGCACCTATTGTCTCTTGTCAATTGTTTAAACATCTAACCACTACTCCTAATGTCACAAATAAATACAAAAAAACACAATTTTCCAGAGATCCACCACTTGGCCATGGGGGCCATTCACTCCCAACCTCACAACCATCCCAGAACCTTCCAGCTAAGGCCGCGACCCAAACCAAGCAAAGGGAAAAATAACATATTATTTCGACTCCGACAAGTTAACAATGGACACCCATCCCTCCCCCTCCTCATCTCGACCCCACACATCTTTACATCAAAGGAGTAATCACCCATCACCCAGCAAATCAGAACAATAGGATAATTAATAACCACCAAACAGATAGAATATAAAACATACCGGATCTCCCACTAAAGCAATACCAAGCCTACAAAGTGCGAGACCCCAAAAGGGAAAAAATCAAAGTGAGAAGATTTTTAAAAATTACATTATGCCACTGTCCATACGCCTCTTTTCCTTCTTCCTTCTCGGTTAAAGTCTCTCAGTTCAGCAAGTTCAAGAGTTCTTTTACTTTTTCCACCGAGTCGAAGTTATGGACATCTCAACCATACCTGAAATGTAGCACCGCCGGGTACCTCACAGAGTATTCATTGTTTAATTCTGTTTTCTTGACATCATCAAAGATCTTTTTTTTCTTAATTATGGCCACAGAAAAGTCATGAAAAAATATGATTTTCAAACCTTTATAAGCCAAAGCCTGTGGATCCCTTCCCAGTCTTCTGGCTGTTTCTATTATTAAATGCTTTTCCTTGTGATGCTGGAGTCACTCTAGGACGGGCCGGGGGCACTGGGCCAGCCCAGACCTACACATCACGATGCAGTCGACCAACTCCACACTCACGCGGGCCGACCCAATATCCAGGCCCAGCAAATCCAGAAGCCACCTCTTGAGGAAATCAGCGAGGTTTTCACCTTCTTCATGCTCAGGTAAGCCCAAGATCTATTGCTTTTTCTCTGACCTTGATTTTCGAGGTCGTATGCTTGTTCCTTCAAGGCCTGCCACTTGGAGCTCTCCATTGTGGCCTCCAAGGCTTCATCAGTAATTCTGTTGCTGCACTAAACTTAAGGACGCTGCCACAGGGTTTGAGGTAACGGCTGCGGGTGTGCCCGACATAGTAGAGGAGTGCCCTACCTGCTGCACTCCTCTAGCTCCCTTTCCTTTAGATGCCTTCATTTCGGCTTCAGATTTTCCCAATCCTAATTTAAAGGGACTCTAGGTTCTCTACTGACTTTCTACTACAAACTTTTGTCAGGGGTGACTAACAATGGGGGGAGGGGTAGGAGTCCACATTGATTGGGGTATGGCACAGAGCCCAATACACCAGACTGTTCAGACTGCCGCCACCTTGAATCTCCCTTACCCACTCTCTAATCACATCCTCAAAACCTTCCAGAAGATGTGTCAGGCCGGATTTCTCTTTAGTAAATCCGTGATGACTTGGACCGATCCTGTCACTGCTTTCCAAATGCTCGGTTATTTTACCTTTAATAACTGACTCCAGCATTTTCCTCGTGTCTAATTCCTCATTTTCGCTCGCCCTCCTTTTAATAAAAAGTGGGGTTACATTGGATACTGCCCAGTCCATTGGAACTCAGTCAAAGTCAAAAGAATGGTGATCATTTTCCATTAATGTGTCCACTATTTTCACACTCACTTTTTGAAGTACTCTGGGATGTAGAGCATCAGGCCCTGGGGACATATTAAGTTTTGATACCATCAGTCTCCCCAAGACCATTTCCTGACAAAAAAGTATTACCTTTGTTCCTCCTTCACACTTGACTCTCTATCCCCTTCCATTTCCTTTCAACAGGATGTACATCCTTGGATATTTAGTTCCCAGTCCTGATCCCCTTGCAGCCATGTCCCTGCACTGCAGGATCCTTTACCTTGTTTCATATACCGGTGCATCTAAGTACAGCACCCTCAGTCATGCATTATCTGCTTCCTTCTCATAGTTATCTCCTTTAGAAATCACAGAATCCCGACAGTGTGGAAGCAGGCCATTTAGCCCAGACTGACCCTCCAAAAAGTATCCCACTCATCCTACCATTCCCATGGATAATGCTCCTATCCTACACATCTTTGTGACAGTGGGAGGAAACCCAAGTGGACACGGGGAGAATGTATAAACTCCACACAGTCAGTTGGAATTGAATCTGTGTCTCCGGAGCTGTGAGACAGCAGCGCTAACCACTGATCCACCATTCCACCCTGCGGGGCGTCAGGTTCGATTCCTGATCCTTTCCATTCTCTCGATCCTATTACTTGGTCTGGATACTTTAATAAAGTGTCCTGAGCCCCTCCCTTCGTCAAGCAGTTTACATTCCTTGAAGCTTGATTTACGATGGCTTGTGTGGTACCACTTTGTCTACATTATTCTGAATTGGTAATGCATAAAGAGACAAAGCCTTTAAGTTTGTTCTAGTATTGAGCTTCCCTACACTTTTAAGTTTCCTTAGGACAATATGACATTCACAATATTCTGTCGTTTCCTTTTATTTTCTGGTAACAATTAATCCCATCACTCTCCAGTACTCCTCCCTTCTCCTTTACTTTCCATTTATTCATTATTCATTCAATTGTTCCAGTTACTTTCTCTTTGAAACATTTTCAGGCTGATATTTATCCCTGAACAAGCCATGTATGATCTTGTACGTCTTTATTAAGTCTCCCCTTAATCTTCTAAACTTCAATGAATACAATCCCAGGATCCTCAGCGGTTCCTCATATGTTAGACCTACCATTCCAGGGATCATCTGTGTGAATCTCCGCTGGACACGTTCCAGTGCCAGTATGTCCTTCCTGAGGTGTGGGAACCAAACCTGGACACAGTACTCCAAATGGGGCCTAACCAGTGCTTTATAAAGTCTCTGTAGCACAACGGAGCTTTTATATTCCAACCCTCTTAAGATAAGATTAGATTAGATTACTTACAGTGTGGAAACAGGCCCTTCGGCCCAACAAGTCCACACCGACCCGCCGAAGCGCTACCCACTCATACCCCTACATATACCCCTTACCTAACATTACGGGCAATTTAGCATGGCCAATTCACCTGTCCCACACATCTTTGTGACTGTCGGAGGAAACCGGAGCACCCGGAGGAAACCCACGCAGACACGGGGAGAACGTGCAAACTCCACACAGTCAGTCGCCTGAGGCGGGAATTGAACCCAGGTCCCTGGCGCTGTGAGGCAGCAGTGCTAACCACTGTGCCACCGTGCCGCCCTTAAAGTTTGAATGGCCTAATTCTGCTCCTCTGTCTTATGGTCTGTCATTAGATTGGACTGTGGGAGGAAGCCCATGCAGACACGGGGAGAACGTGCAAACTCCACTCAGTCAGTCAGTCGCCTGAGTTGGGAACTGAACCCGGGTCTCAGGCACTGTGAGGCAGCAGTGCTAACCACTGTGCCACCGTGCCGCCTACATAAGTGACAACATTGCATTCGCTTTCTTAATCACGGACTCAACCTCCATGTTTACCTTTAGAGAATCCTCGACTCGCACTCCCAGATCCCTTCGTACTTTGGCTTTACGAATTTTCTCACCGTTTAGAAAGTAGTCTATGCTTTAATTATTTTTTCCAAAGTGCAAGACATCGCATTTGCTCACGTTGAATTCCATCAGCCATTTCCTGGACCACTCTCCCAAACTGTCTAGATCCTTCTGTAGCCTCCACACTTCCTCAGGACTACCTGTCTGTCCACCTAACTTCGTATCATCTGCAAACATGGCTAGAATGCCCCCAGTCCCCACATCCAGATCATTCATATATAATGCGAACAGCTGTGGCCCCAACACTGAACCCTGCGGGACACCGTTTGTCACCACCTGCCATTCCAAGAAACAACCTTTGATCACAACTCTCTACCTTCTGTCAGACAGCCAATCCTCAATCCATTCCAGTAGCTCACCTCGAAAACCATGGGCCCTCACCTTGCTCAGCAGCCTCCCGTATGGCACCTTATCAAAGGCCTTTTGAAAGTCTAGATAGACCAGAACCACTGGGTTTCCCTGGTCTAACCTACTTGTCACCTCTTCAAAGATTTCCAACAGATTTGTCAGGCATGACCTCCCCTTACTAAATCCATGTTGACTTTTTCTAATCAGGCGTCTAAATTCTTCTAAGAATTTAGACACCTCATCCTTAATGATGGATTCTAGAATTTTACCAACAACCAAGGTTAGGCTAATTGGCCTATAATTTTCCATCTTTTGTCTTGATCCATTATTGAACAAGGGGGTTACAACAGCCATCTCCAATCATCCGGGACCTTTCCTGACTCCAGTGACTCTTGAAAGATCTCAACCAATGCCTCCGCTATTTCCTCAGCCTTCTCTTTCAGATCTCTAGGGTGTCTCCCATCGGGGCCAGAAGATTTATCAATTTTAAGACTTTTTCACTTTTCTAGCACTATCTCTTTTGTAATGGCAACCATACTCAACTCAGTCCCCTGACTCCCTTTAATTGTTGGGATATTACTTACGTCTTCCACTGTGAAAACTGACGCAAAGTACTTGTTAAGTTCTCCTGCTATTTCCTTATCTCCCATCACTAGGCTTCCTGCATCATTTTGAAGTGGCCCAGTGTCTACTTTTGCTTGTCGTTTGTTTCTTATGTACTGAAAGAAACTTTTACTTTCCTTTCTAATATTACTGGCTAGCCTACCTTCATATTTGAACCTCTCCTTTCTTATTACTCTCTTTGTTATCCTCTGTGTGTTTTTGCAGCCTTCCCAATCTTCTGATTTCCCACTGTTCTTGGCCACTTTTTCGGATCTCTCATTTTCTTTAATACATTTCCTGACTTCCATTGTCAGCCATGGATGTCTAATCCCTCCCCAGATAATCTTTCTTTTCTTGGGGATGAACCTCAAGTGTCCTCAATTATACCCACAAACTCCTGCCATTTTTGCTCTACTGTCTTCCCCGCTTGCCTCTGCTTCCAGTCTATTTTTGTCAGTTCCTCTCTCATGCCCTCATAATTACCTTTATTTAACTGTAACACCATTACATCCGATTTTGCCTTCTCTCTTTCAAACTCCAGACTGAACTCTATCATATTATGATCGCTACTTCCTAAGGGTTCCCTTACATTAAGATCTTTTATTGAGTCTAGTTCTTTGCAAAGCATTAGGTCCAGAATAGCCTGCTCCCTTGTGGGCTCCATGACAAGCAGTTCCAAAAAGCCATCCTGTAAGCATTCCATGAATTCCCTTTCTTTGGATCCACTAGCAACATTATTTACCCACTCCACCTGCATATTGAAGTCTCCCATGATCAATGTGACCTTGCCTTTCTGACAGGCCTTCTCTATTTCCCAGTACATGTTGCGTCCCTGGTCCTGACCACAGTTAGGAGGTCTGTACACAATTCCAATTGTGTTTTTGTTTGACTTTGTGGTTCCTCAATTCCACCCACACCGACTCCACATCATCAGACGCTATGTCATTCAATGCCATAGATTTAATTTTGTTCTTAACTAACAAGGCAACCCCGTCCCCTCTGCCCACCTCCCTGTCTTTTTGATAATTTGAAAAACCTTGGAGGTTTAACTGCCAGTTCTGACCCCACTGTAACCAAGTCTCTGTGATGCCTACCACATCATAATCATTCACTATTATCTGTGCCATTATTTCATCTGTTTTGTTATGAATGCTACGAGCATTCAGGTAAAGTGTCTTAATGCTAACTTTCTTATCATTAGAGATATTGGAAGTCATAAGATGTCCTAAATTGTCTTTGCTTTTTTCTGCATTCCCAGTCTGCCTCAATTTTAAATCCGCCTGGACACATGCTATCCTGCTGCTTATCTTTCCATTTAACGCCATAATCCCTGTCGCTTTCACTTTCCTTTCCCCAACTCATAAGTTTAAAGTCCTACTGACCACCCTATTTATCCTGCAGAAAGAGGGGGAGAATCGAGGGGGCAATGGGGTCCCTGGAGCAGGAGGGCAATGCTACCATTGTGTCCAGAAGGGGCACTTTCAGCAGGAATGCAGAGCCTCAAGGAAATCTTTCCCAAAAATGGGGAAAAGAAGGAAGGCAGGAGGGGACAACGGGGAACACAATAATCTGATGGAAATTCCTCATCATTGCTTGCCCATCCCTTATCCACAGCAAGATCGCAAACCCAGAAATTCAAATCAACTGTTTAGGAGCCAGTGTCACTGGGAACCCTGTATTGATGTATGACCGGCAGGATTTTGTTACTCAGAATCACAATTCCAGAAGTTTCGGGAAATAAATATTCTATAAATTAAACCTCGGTTTTCTTTCCTCTTCCAATGAGATGGAATTTCCCCGTGTGTCCCTGAAGTCAGATTGAGAATGTTCAGTCTGGGAGAGTCTGGGAATCACTGCTGGGGAGGGAAGTCAATGATAAACTGTTTCCACTTTCTGCTGTCGTAGTCTGTAGCCCCTGGACCATCTCAGCGAGGATCATCCGGGGCTCAGGGTGGATTCCAGAGCAGCTCATTGTCCTGACTGTTGTGTTCCACAGTCCACATGTGGCTCCAGCAATCTCATCCCATGGTTCTCATGGGAACCCAGGGGCTGAAATCTTATCCAAACAGACCCTCACACAGTGGGGAGGCTACTCAGAAACGCCTTGGATTCAGTCCCAGATTCCACCGTGGCTCTTTCATTCAGACACAGTATTAGCACAACGACACCACATTCAAAGGACAATCCTGAATTGGGGCAAGTTTGGTTCTTGATTCCATGTGGGGAAATGGCGGGGTGTGTGTGTGAAATGTCCTACCTGAAACTGTGGCGGAGGGGGGTGGAGGGAGGGGTGATACTTTATAATGAAGAATAGACACTGATGTCAGAATAAAGTCAGGTTATGATGGGAGTGAGGAATATCTCAGTGATCTGTCTCCAGAATCCACAGACTACACACATCCTTCTGTCAGTCAGAAAAGGTGAAACATTCTCTGCCTCAGAGATTTCCTGGGCAGGACATTTTGAAAAGGGCTGTGGGAAGGGAACTGCTGCCTCTCAATGACAAAGCCAATGGAAGGATGTGGAGCTTGCACTGTGAAATATTAGGGCACAGAGAATGACACCAGAAGCAATTCAATGTTGTCACTCTCTCCTTTACAATTGCTAAACTGGAAATAATTACTTTTTGCGCACAATTTGCTCTCTCGAATTTGATCCCCTTGCCTTTCTTCCTTTGCTTCTTTTGACTTCATTCTGTGGGTAAGTTCCATCAAAACCCAACCTCCTTACATTCATCCGGCCCCTGAAAAGATTAGAGCCAAAAAACCCCTGCAAACATTGGAATCCAAGGTTGACAAGCAGGGGACTGGGAGGACACAGCAAGCCAGGCAGCATCAGGAGGTGGGGAAGCCAATGTTTTGGCTGTAACCCATCTTCAGGACGAGGGGTGGGTGTTGGGGAGCTGCAGATAAAGGGGGTGGGAGGGATGAATCCTGATGCATCTCTCCCATCGACCAATCAGGCCACATTCTATACCTTTCTCAACTTATCCCTACCTCACCACCCAGCTCCCCCCACCTACAAACCCATTTATCTGCAGCTTCCCCAACACCCAATCCCAGTCCTGATGAAGGGTTATACCCGAAAGGTCGACCCGTGAAAGATTAGGCAGAGAAGGTTGGATTGCAACACGACTCACAGGTATTTCATACCTCGTCTCATTGAATCAAACCATCGTGCCCATCAATCCTGAAAACAGATTCCAACATTGAAGTCACGTTTGCTGGTTGTGAATATAAAGTCTCTCTCAGGCTGAAAGAAAGAAGCTCTTGACTGAGAAATGAGTCAGCTTAACCCAGATCCTGGACAATAACAAAACAGAATGCAATGATATAAATCAGGAACAGTATAAATACAGGGCAGCCTATATACTGCAGCTTGCACTAAGTGCAGCCAGCACAGAGGGTAATTTTGGGAAGTTTGGTCAGTGTGGTAGTTTAGTGAACTCAGAGAAGTCTACCTTTGCTTTTTCAAACTGATTTGGATCTGTCACTTCAGCTGATGGGAGCCTGCACATGCACCTAGCTTGAATGAAACAAAATGATAAACAAGAGAACAGGAGTCTGGTAAGCAAGTCAGCTGGGAATTGATCTGCATGAGGGACTGTATAAGTAGATTGTCTCAGGACATGTCCATTCGGGAAGGTTAACAAAATGGAAAGTACTGAAACTTCAAAACAGACTGAAGACAATTACTGGTTGAATGAAGGAATGGATATTTTTCATTTTCAGTGAGAATTGAAATGATTCAGGGTAAAGGCATATGAAGTGAATGTATAAAACTACGGGAACTCTCACACACAGTGGGTTTGGATTGGAGGCTGAGTTGAAGGAAAAGGTACATCAGGGAGAGTCAGAGATACCTGGAGACTTTGTTCCAGAAGGACGTTATAGGCCTCAGGACAGCACAGTTCAATTCCACGTGTATTAAGGGGCAGGAGGGTATGACAAACGAGGGAAGCAGATGGGGGTTGGAGAATACAGTGGGACAGGAAAACCCTTCACTCTTCTAAACCCCACTGAGAACATGGGCAGCCTTTCCGATCTTTCCTCATCACACAGCCCACTCATTCAAGGGATCAATCGGGTAAAACTAATCTAAACCAGTTCCAATGCATTTATATTCTTCCTTCAATAGGGAGATCAAAACTACACACAATATTTGAGATGTGGTCACACCAATGTCCAGGAATAACTGAAACATCAGTCTCACTTTCTGGTCCTTAAGCAGTTGCTTGCTACACCTGCAGAATGTGGCAGATGAGAGAAATGACACAGGTCTCCGCTGGCTACATCTGCGGGAAATGCACCCAATTCCACCTCCTTGAAAACAGTGTTAGGGAATTAAAGCTGGAGCTGCATGAACTATGGATCATTCAGGAGACTAAGGGGGGTAATTTAGAGGAGTTACCAGCAGTTGGTCATTCCTGAGGCTCAGGATAAGGATAGACGGGCTACAGTCAGGGGGCGGAAAGGGGACAGACAGACAGTGCAGAGATCCCCTGTGGACATTCACCTCAGCAGTAAGTGTATCGTTTTGGATACTGCTGGGGGGTAATGACCTACCAGAGGAAAGCCATAGCACTGACGCTGACCCTGTGGCCCAGAATGGAAGGGGGCAGAATAGAAAACGCTAGTGGGAGGAGACTCGATTGTTAGGAGAATTGACAGGAGATTTTGTGGTCAGGATCGGGATTCCCGGAAGGTATGTTGCCTCCCTGTTGCCAGCGTCCGGTACAGGATTAAAGACAAGATTCTTGGCAGTGTGGAGGAACAGCGGGATCTTGGTGTGCAGGTACATAGATCCCTTAAAATTGCCACCCAAGTGGATAGAGTTGTGAAGAAAGCATATGATGTTTTGGCTTTCCTTAACAGGGGCATTGAGTTGAAGAGCATTTAACAGCATGGTCCTAGTTTTAATGGACGCTAACTCGGGATAATATCAATTTCAATGTTTTTCTCCCCTTACGTGTTACGAAGAGCTTTTCAAACATGTTTTGATGAGGGCAGTGCATCTTCAACACCATGTGATGGAGTGAGTGGTTTATGAATTTTCATCCCACTATGACCAGCTTTCCAGGAAAACTACCTTCACTGATTCATATCTTTGGCCGACATTGCAGTGAAAGCAAATCTCTCCCTTTGCCAGCACAAAGAGAAAGTGCCCGCCAGATTCCCTTGTGTGTCCCTAGGAGTGGCACTGGTAGATCATGCTGGATCAGCCTAGACAGAAACCTGGGCAACCTCCAAATGAAAGGATGACCTTCAGTGGATCTGCTGCTACAGGAAAGATAAAATTGGAATACTTGTTACTGAATCAACTCATCAAACCCAAATATAGCTGAGAAAATATAAATCAAACCAATTTCCCTGGACAGACGTCACAACACAGCAAGAAAGTGGGGAACAGACAGCTACTGCTCGCCTGTCTCTGGGGAGTGTCATTGTAATTGTCCTCTCTCTCTCAGAGTAGTGTAGCTGTTCCTGTCCCCTCCCTCTTTGAGGCCATACCATTTTGAGCATCCTTGCTGTCTGAGGATGTTCCTGTTCCTGCCCCCTCCGCCACACACACCTCTCTCGGTGTCAGGATGGGAGTGTCACAGCCACCCAGTTTATTAGTTCAATTTACTCTCTTGTGAAATGGGTAATCCCTGCTTTACTACACTGACGCATGTGTTAATACCAGGCACAGCTCACCCTTCATCTTAATCAGATCACAGGGTCTAAGATTGGTCAGTTCTATCTGGCCCCAGAACAATAACACTGACTGACTGGAGACAACCCAGATCAAGTCCCAATACGAGTGTTATTGACCGCCACACTCAAAGCCCACCAAGAAGTTGGTCGTTAGTCTCAAATGTTGCCACAGAGTAGGTTCTCCCACTGATTCATAATTCATTCCAGATTTCAACAAGGGAGGGATGTTCTGAGGGGACAGATGGGAAGGCATGGAGAGGAAACGAAAAGGGGAGAGAATTGTATTTCCATTGCACCGTTCATGAGCTGCGGATATTCAACAATGTTTGACAGTCAGTGGAATATTTTCAACATCTAGACATTGTTGTAATGTGGGAACTGTGAGAGCTCATTTACTATCAGCAGGCTCCCACAATAACAGCGAGTTATTGTCCAGGACATCGGGGGATAGGAAAATGAAATCCAAGTATCCAGTAAGGCCTGAGTATTGGGCTGGATGGAAGGGAGAGGCCAAAGCAAAGAGGCTTCTTAAAATTCTTTAATGGTATGTGGTGGTCACTGGCTGGGCCAGAATTTATTACCTGTCACTTGTTGCCGTGGTGAAGTTGGTGTTGAACTGGCTTCTTGAACAGCTGCAATCCATGTGCTGCAGGCCACCCCACAATATCCTAAGGGAGGGAATTCCAGAATTTTGACCCAGTGACAGTGAAGGAGCTGCAATATATTTCCAAGTCAGGATGGGAGTGGACTGGAGGGACATTTGCAGAGGATAGTTTTCCCATTTTTCTGCTGCCCTCGTCCATCCAGATGGAAGTGTTGGTGGTTTTGGAAGTAATATCTGAAAAAAGCTTGCTGAGTTGGTAGTGGAGGTACAGCTGGTAGTGTGGTACAGTTTGTAGTGGTAGTACAGCAGATAGTGGTGGTACAGCTGGTGGCAGTGGTGCAGCGGGTAGTGATGGTACAGTTGGTAGTTGTGGTAGAGCTGGTAGTGGTGGTACAGTTGGCTGAAAATGATCATCTCTCCATAGCCAGTGGTCAGTCCCTTTGCTTTTATATCAGTGAAATCTGTCAATAAATAACTCCTGCTCAATAATAGCAACAACAACAACAACAACTTGCATTGATATACAATATTTAATGTAGTAACCATTCAAAATTTGGGCTCATACAGTGTTTGGATTGATGACCAAAACGAGACAAAGAGCTCGTTCTAAGAAGTGAGAGGGGTTTGTGGAGGAAATTCCCGTGCTGAGGGCCTGCACGGCTGAAGGCACAGCTGCCAGTCATTTGGGGGAAGGCCAGGTTGGAGAGTTTGGGAAATGGGGGAGGGATTGAGGATAACCGAGTGTTCCATTATATCGCCTCCTCCACCTGCTACAGCAGGAGACTGGGGAGAGGAATCGGGAGGCTGGGCAAGTCACCACCCAGAGGCTGGAGGGTGTTACTGCAGGCAGGCTCCAAACCAGTTCTGTTGTGAGGGAATGACACTGGAGCACACAAGAACATGGGAAATAGGAGCAGGAAAAGGACTCCACCAGCAGTCTATCCGTTCATAAATACAGAGACCAAGACTACACACAGTACTGCACATGCAGACTCACTGACACCCTGAGCAGTTACAACAAGGTTTCTCTCCTTTACCATTTCAACCCCCAGCAATATAGGTTGCAATTCCATTCACCTTCTCAATGACTTGCTGCACCTGCACTAACTTTTTGTGTTTCATACACAGGAATACCCAAAACCCTCTGCACTGCACTCCGTTGGAGTCTCTCTCCATTTAAATAATAATCTGCCGTTTGATTATTCCTATCAAAGTGCACGTCCTTACACTTTCTGGCATTAACCTCCACCTGCTGTATATTAGTGTCTCATTTCTAGTTTGGTCTTCTTTGTGTGATTGTCTGTCTCTGTGTATCTGCCTGTACCATGTCCTATTCCTATTTGCTTAGGGCTCAGAAACTTGGTTGTCCAGCCCTTTCCTGCAGGTTCCATTCAATATTGAACAGCTTCCTCGAGACAACATAGTCCAGCATGTCATTCCCTCCTTCAATCGGGATTTTCCTTGCTGTCTGTGATGGAATATTCGAGGCTCAGAGAATTACTTCATGACTCGCTCCCAGACTCTGTGAAAGGGGAAGTGGGTCGGAACAGAGGGAGATCCAGGCTCCATGACTGGGGACTGAGCGGGAGACCCAGGGCCCAGGCTCCATGACTAAGGAGTGAGGGGGATACCCAGGGCCCAGGCTCTGTGACTGGGGAGTGAGGGGGAGACCCAGAGTCCAGGCTCCGTGACTGGGGAGTGAGGGGGAGACCCAGGCACAGGTTTGGAGGGAATCCTGTGCTCGATCCCTCACACTGTGTCCAACTTGCCCACTCAGGTTGAAGACAAGGCTGATGTCCTCAACAACGCTACTCCAAACCAAACAGAGGCTGATGGAGACTGAAGGTTGGAAAAGGAAACAGGAGGAGGAGCAGTCAGTGCAGGGAGTGAGAGGGCAGGGAGAGAAGGGAAAGGGGGGCGGGAGGTTGATGCAGAGGGAGTCTCTGACCCGGGGGGTAGAGGCCTCGTCCGTGTGGTTATTGTTTGATGCTGATTGAGCCTCTCGTTCTGATCTTTGCTTTCCCACTGTTGCAGATTAAGGAGGTTTCTCACAGGGAGTTAGAGAAAGCTGAATGTGAAGTCCACAGAACAAGTGTCATAATTCCAGAACACAGACAGGTACAGATACCATGACCTGTTGCCTATTTCCTGGGAGATGGACACTGAGCAGATTGGGTTGAACCGAATGTTGCATCGGGTGGCTAGGTGTTTCAGGGTCTGAGTGTGGGGTTTGTCTCTCATTCCTTTCTTAATGTCAGTGGATGACCATCCTATAGCAGCCGCACCCTGCTGGGGCCCAACTTCCCGGTTTCCTTTCACTGATGACACACTGAGGTTTCATCTTCAGTCTCACATTCAGGTGATACTTTTGTAGCTTTGAGACATTCGAGTTGAACATTCCCAGTCTGCCTGAGCTGCTGTGAGCACAGTACCTGCTGACTGCTCTCTGCTCAAAGCAGTTTCTGAGCAAAGACATTTTCCTGTCCCTTTCTCTTGAGGCCTGTCCCTATTCCTGCATTTTCACAGCGCAAATCCTTCACTTACCACAACCACCTGTTCATTTGCAACGCACTGGAAACTGCTTTCTCCAGACTTTCTCTCCCAGCAAGAGCTCCCTTCAGCAAGTGCCCTCTTGTCAAGTCCGAACCACTGACAAGCACAAAGACCCTGAGCAATCATTTTATTTTTATCCCCTTTCTACAGGCAGGCACAGAGGGATCTGGGGGTCCTGAGACATTAACCTCAAAATTCACATACAGCGTCAGCAAAACATGAGGAAGGTGTTATTTCATAGAATCCCCAGAGTGTGGAAGGATGCCATTTGGCCCATCAAGTCCACACCGACCCTCTGAAGAACATCCCACTGAGATCATTCCCATTCCTGCAAACCTACATTTCCCAAGCCTAACCCACCTAGCCTGCATACCCCAAAAAGGATAGACACACTGTCCACATTGGAGAAAGAGAGGTGATCCCTATGAAAGAGTTAGGATCCTTCAGATTAAACCAACATACTGTGATGCTGGAAATCTGAACCAAAAAATAGGGAATCCTGGAGAGACTCAGTAAGTCTGAGAGCATCTAACGAGAGAGAAAAACAGAGTTAAGGTTCCTGAAGAAGTCATGCCAGATTCAAAACATAAACTTTTTTCCCACCGTAGACACTGCTGAACGAACTGACACCCTGAGGGACGTCACAGATGGATACCAAGAGGATGTTTCCTCTTGTTGAGGTATTCAGAAGTAAGTCCGTAGTTTAAGGAGACACGTTAGTTTGAAGCACCTTAAGGATTTGATTTGAATAATGTACAAAGAAGAAATAATTTGTCCTGTTCTTTAATTTCAGTCCGGTTCAATGTTCAATGTAGTTAACATTTGGGGAAATTTTGTGCGTACCTTGCAGCAACTTGTTGTCCCAGTGAACAGGGCAATTTTGACTCTATTAGGCAAGAACTTTCAAAAGTTGGTTGAGGGCCGATGTTCGTAGGTAAACGACAGTTGGAAAATGTGAAACCTTCAAAAACGAGATAATGAGAGTCCAGAGACAGTATGTTCTTGTTCGGGTGAAAGGCAAGGCTGGTAGGTGTAGGGAATGCTGGATGACCAGAGAAATAGAGGTTTTGGTCAGAAAAAAATAAAACATGTCTGGTGTAGACAGCAGAGATTGAATAAATCCTTAGAAGGGTACACATAGATCATAGAACATTACAACGCAGTCCAGGCCCTTCAGCCCTCCAAGTTGCGCGACCTGTGGAACCAATCTGAAGTCGATCTATCCTACACTATTCCATTTTCATTAGTATGTTTATCCAATGACTATTTAAATACCCGTAAAGTTGTCAAGTCTATTACTGTTACAGGTCCATGCCCAACTACTCTCTGAGTAAAGATAATGTCTCTGTTATCTGTCCGAAATCTATCAGCCCTCAATTTAAAGCTACGTCCCCTCATGCTAGCCATCACCATTTGAGGAAAAATGCTCTCACTATCTACCCTATCTCATCCTCTGATTATCTTATATGTCTCAATTAAGTTATCTCTCAACCTTCTTCTCTCTAACACAAACAGCCTCAACTTACTCAGCCTTTCCTCAGAAGACTTTTCCTCCATACAAGGCAACATCCTAGTAAATCTCCTCTGAACCCTTTCCAAAGCTTCCACATCCTTCGCATAGTGCGGTGACCAGAACAGTGCGCAATACTCAAAGTACGGCTGCGCCAGAGATTTGTACAGTTGTAATGTGACCTTGGCTCTGAAACACAATCCATCTACAAATAAAAGCTAACATAACGTATGACTTCTAAACAATCATAGAACATAGAAAAATACAGCACAGAACAGGCCCTTCGGCCCACGATGTTGTGCCGAACAACTATCCTAGATTAAGCACCCATCCATGCACCTATCCAATTGTCGCTTAAAGGTCGCCAATGGTTCTGACTCTACCACTCCCACGGGCAGCGCATTCCATGCCCCCACCACTCTCTGGGTAAAAAACCCACCCCTGACATCTCCCCATACCGTCCACCCTTCACCTTAAATGTATGTCCCCTTGTAACACTCTGTTGTACCCGGGGAGAATGTTTCTGACTGTCTACTCTATCTATTCCTCTGATCATCTTATAAACCTCTATCAAGTCACCCCATATCCTTCGCCGTTCCAATGAGAAAAGGCCGAGAACTCTCAACCTATCCTCGTATGACCTATTCTCCATTCCAGGCAACATCCTGGTAAATCTTCTCTGCACCCTCTCCAAAGCTTCCACATCTTTCCTAAAGTGAGGCGACCAGAACTGCACACAGTACTCCAAATGTGGCCTAACCAAAGTCCTGTACAGCTGCAACATCACTTCACGACTCTTGAATTCAATCCCTCTGCTAATGAACGCTAATACACTATAGGCCTTCTTACAAGCTCTATCCACCTGAGTGGCAACTTTCAAAGATCTATGCACATCGACCCCAAGATCCCTCTGTTCCTCCACCTGACTAAGAACCCTACCGTTAACCCTGTATTCCGCATTCTTATTTGTTCTTCCAAAATGGACAACCTCACACTTGGCAGGGTTGAACTCCATCTGCCACTCCTCAGCCCAGCTCTGCATCATATCCATGTCCTTTTGCAGCCGACAACAGCCCTCCTCACTGTCCACAACTCCACCAATCTTCGTATCATCTGCAAATTTACTGACCCACCCTTCGACTCCCTCATCCAAGTCATTATTAAAAATCACAAACAGCAGAGGACCCAGAACTGATCCCTGTGGAACTCCACCTGTAATTGGGCTCCAGGCTGCATATTTACCATCTACCACCACTCTCTGACTTCGACCGGTTAGCCAGTTTTCTATCCAATTGGCCAAATTTCCCTCTATCCCATGCCTCCTGACTTTCTGCATAAGCCTACCATGGGGAACCTTATCAAATGCCTTACTAAAATCCATGTACACTACATCCACTGCTCTACCCTCATCCACATGCTTGGTCACCTCCTCAAAGAATTCAATAAGACTTGTAAGGCAAGATCTACCCTTCACAAATCCGTGCTGGCTGTCCCTAATCAAGCAGTGTCTTTCCAGATACTCATAAATCCTATCCCTCAGTACACTTTCCATTACTTTGCCTACCACAGAAGTAAGACTAACTGGCCTGTAATTCCCGGGGTTATCCCTATTCCCTTTTTTGAATAGGGGCACAACATTCGCCACTCTCCAGTCCCCTGGTACCACCCCCGTTAACAGTGAAGACGAAAAGATCATTGCCAACGGTACTGCAATTTCCTCTCTTGCTTCCCACATAATCCTAGGATATATCCCGTCAGGCCCGGGGGACTTGTCTATCCTCAAGTTGTTCAAAATGTCCAACACATCTTCCTTCCTAACAAGTATCTCTTCTAGCTTACCAGTCCGTTTCACACTCTCCTCTTCAACAATACGGTCCCTCTCTTTCGTAAATACACAAGAAAAGTACTCATTCAAGACCTCTCCTATCTCTTCCGACTCAATACACAATCTCCCACTACTGTCCTTGATTGGACCTACCCTCATTCTCGGCATTCTCATGTTTCTCACATACGCATAAAATGCCTTGGAGTTATCCTTGATCCTATCCGCCAAGGATTTTTCATGCCCTCTCTTAGCTCTCCTAATCCCTTTCTTCAGGTCCCTTCTGGCTATCCTGTATCCCTCCACTGCCCTGTCTGAACCCTGTTTCCTCAACCTTATGTAAGCCTCCTTCTTCCTCTTTACTAGACATCCAACCTCCCTCGTCAACCAAGGCTCCCTCACACGTCCATTTCTTTCCTGCCTGGTAGGTACATACATATCAAGGACACGTCGTATCTGATCCTTAAAAAAGTTCCACATTTCGACCACATCCTTCCCTGACAGCCTATGCTCCCAACTTATGCTCCTCAAATCCTGTCTTACAGCATCGTAATTTCCCTTCCCCCAATTGTAAAATCTACCCTGTTGTGTGCACCTATCTCTCTCCATAACCAAGGTGAAAGTCACAGAATTGTGGTCACCATCACCAAAATGTTCACCCACTAACAAGCCCATCACTTGTCCTGGTTCATTACCGAGTACCAAATCCAATATGGCCTCCCCTCTGGTTGGACTATCTACATACTGAGTTTGAAAAGCTTCCTGGACACACTGCTCAAACACCGCCCCATCCAATCTACTTGATTTAAAGAGCTTCCAATCAATATTTGGGAAGTTGAAGTCGCCCATGACTACGACCCTGTGGCTTCTGCACCTTTCCAAAATCTGTTTCCCAATCTGTTCGTCCACATCTCTGCTGCTATTGGGGGGCCTATAGTAAACACCCAACAAGGTGACTGCACCTTTCCTATTTCTGACTTCAGCCCATACTACCTCCAAAGACAGATCCCCCTCAAACTTCCTTTCTGCAGCCGTTATACCATTCCTAATTAGCAATGCCACCCGCCTTCCTTTTTTACCAGCCTCCCTAATCTTACTGAAACATCTGTAACCAGGAACCTCCAACAACCATTCCTGTCCCTCATGGATCCACGTTTCCGTGATGGCCACAACATCGTAGTCCCAGGTACCGATCCATGACTTAAGTTCACCCACCTTATTTCTGATACTCCTTGCATTGAAGTATACGCACTTGTCCGCAATTATTCTCTCTGTGTCCGCAATTATTCCCTGTCAGTGCTACCTTCTCCACAGCCTCCCAACATTCGTGGACATCCTGACAAACAGCTAGCTTACTTTCTGGACTACAAGTCCGGATCCCGTCCCCCTGCCAAATTAGTTTAAACCCCCCCCGAAGAGTGCTAGCAAACCTACCCCCCAGGATATTGGTGCCCTTCTGGTTCAGGTGCAACCCGTCCTTTTTGTACAGGTCCCACCTTCCCCAGAATGCAGTCCAATTGTCCAAATACCTGAAGCCCTCCCTCCTTCACCATCCATGCAGCCACGTGTTCAACCGCACTCTCTCCCTATTCCTTGCCTCACTGTCACGTGGCACCGGCAACAACCCAGAGATGACGACTCTGTCTGTCCTAGCTTTTAGCTTCCAGCCTAACTCCCTGAGCTCTTGAATGACCTCCCCACCCCTCTTCCTACCTATGTCGTTGGTGCCAATGTGTACCACGACTTCTGGCTGCACACCCTCCCCCTAAAGGATTCTGAAGACACGGTCCGAGACGTCTCAGACCCTGGCACCCGCCAGGCAACAAACCATCCGAGAGTCTCGCCCATGTCTACAGAACCGCCTGTCCGTCCCTCTATCTAGAGAGTCTCCTATAACTAGCGCTCTCCTCCTCTCCCCGTTTCCCTTCTGAGTCTCAGAGCCAGACCTCACGCCACAGACCCCGTCACTGCAGCTTACACCTGCAAGGCTGTCCCCGCACCCCCCCCAACAGTTTCCAAAGCTGTATTCTTATTGTTTACGGGAACGACCGCAGGGGAACCCTGCACTGCCTGCTTCTTCCCCTTCCCACCTCTAACTGTTACCCAGCTACTTCTGTTCTCCGGCGTGACTATGTCCCTGTAGCTTCTATCAATCACCCTCTCAGCCTCTCGAATAATCCTCAGTTCATCCAACTCCAGTTCCAGTTCCCTAACTCGTTCGGTGAGGAGCAGGATCTGACTGCATTTCCTGCAGACGAAGTCGGCAGGAGTATCGGTGGTCACCCCTACCTCAAACATCCTGCAGGAGGAACATTCCACTGCCTGTGCTGCCATGACTGTACACGTTGTCTCCAAAACAAAAACACTGAATCTATAACACTGAGTCGCTTACCTGTGGACTTTAAAGTTAGGTTAGAGGAGGAGGATGGGAGGGAGGCCCTACGAGGTAGGGCCTGGGTCTAGAACACACCCATTCAAATACTAATCACTTACCTTCCCGACCAGCTCTGCGCTCCAACCTCACTTCCGCCCAGCTCGCGCCGCTGTCTGCCAACCTGAGTGGCAACTTACACGGACACCGAAATGTCTCTGCTCATGTACATTGCCAAGAATCTTACAATTAGCCTAACACTGTTTATTCCTGTTGCTCCTTCCAGAGCGAACCATCTCACACTTTTCTGCATTAAACTCCATTTGCCACCTTTCAGCCCAGCTCTGCAGTTGATTTATGTTTCTCTGTAGCCTGCAACATTATTCAGCACTCTCCACAACTCCACTGTCCTTTGTGTCACCCGTACATTTACTAGGTGAAAGTGAGTACTGCAGATGCTGTGTTTTATTTTGAAGATGCAAATTTACTAACCTATCCCTCTATGTCTTCATCCAGGTCATTTATAAAAATGGCCAACAGCAGTGACCCCAAAACCGATCCTTGTGGTACACCAATAGTAACTGAAATCCAGGGCGAACATTTCCTATCAACCACCACATTCTGTCTTCTTTCAGATCCCAATTTCTGATCCAACCCACTAAATTACCATCAATCCCATATTTTGTGCAATAGCCTATCGTGGGGAACTTTATCAAATGTCTTACTGAGGTCCACATACACCACATCAACTGCTTTACCCTCATCCACATATTCGGTCAGATTCTCAAAGAACCCAATGAGGTTTGTGAGGCATGGACTACCCTTCACAAAACAGTGATGACTATCCCTAACCAACTTAGTCCTTTATAGATGATTATAAATCACATCTGTTGTAACCTTTTCCTACACTTTACCCACAACTGAAGTAAGGTTCGCTGGCATATAATTACCAGGGTTGTCTCTACTCCCCTTCTTGAACAAGGGGACTACATTTGCTATCCTCCAGATGGCATAAAGAGCAAAATCAAAGGCTCTGCACTCTCCTCTCTGGCTTACCAGAGAATCCTTGGATAAATCC